>NW_024412416.1:17763715-17814946 GCF_014898765.1 Herpailurus yagouaroundi
AAAGAAAGAAAGAAAGAAAGAAAGAAAGAAAGAAAGAAAGAAAGAAAACCATGACAGCTATATCCCCCAAAAGAAGCATATTTTCCGGTTTGGGCAGGAATCTCTGAAAACCTGCCGTCATTACTCAAGGCCATTTATTTGCATGGCCGGTACCTCTGAAGAACTGGATTGGGGTGCCTTAGCCCTCCCTTCACCCATCAACCCCCCGCCCCCCAGCCTTCAGTCCTGGAATTGGACCATAATTCCTATCAGGGAATTTCAGACAATGGATGTGCTGACGGGATAAATCCTACTTATTCACAGAGGCCATGTGGCAAAGGCCTGTCTCTAAAGAGCCACCTCAGTGGCAAGGCCACAGGGCTCGATGATGGAAAACTGACAAAGACAGACTTTCATGCCTGGTAAGGGTCATGCCAAGCTCGTCGTGCTAGTCCAAGTATTTTGTCTTTATGGGGAATGAAAAACAAAGCCACAGAAAGGTAAGATTTTTAACAACGACTCTAATTCTCACAACCTAAAACTACTACTCTTCTTTTACACATTATCTGATGCGACAGCATGTCCATGGCGGAGAAGCTACCCTGATGCTCATGAACTATGGCTCTGTTTACACGTCAATTCTCAAGGCTGGCGCCAAGAAAAAAAAGATGTCAGGAAAGATGCCTTCAACGTTTAGAAAAAACACAAATGCGCCTTCACGGACACATCTTTACAAGGCAGGCAGAAGTGATTTACTTAAATGATGACCTTGGCAGAACTGAAAGGACAAATCGAAACACAGTTCATCAGGGAGCATTTTCCTACGGAAACAGGGGCACGTGTGGGTGGGCGTTCCCCAAGCCACTCGGGCACCGGCCTTGTCCTCACTAGGCCCGAGTCCTCCATATCTACTCATTCCCGCAGCAGCTGTTTGCAGAGCATTGGCGATATGCCGACCTGTGTCCACCCCAGGGACAGAGCAGAGTGGCCAGGCCTGGGCCTTGCCCTCAGGGGCCTCCAGTGTAGTGGGGGAGCCAGACATTGAGAGATTTTTGTAAATGAACGTGTGATAACAACTGATGATAAGAGCTGTGGAAGAGAAAAGAAGATGGGGCGATGGAGGAAGAAAAGTGGGGGGTGGTCAGTGGTGGGAGAGGGCACTTGGTCAGTGAAGGCCCCTGTGAGGTGACATGTGAGTTGAGAACAGCACGATGGGGAGTCGGCCATGTGGGCACAGGCCCGGGGAAGTGGGTGCTGGTGCTGGGGTCCCAGGCAGGAGGACTGGGAGGTGTTTGAGGGAGCACACTATGATCCCCCTTCTCTCTCACTCTTGCTCTCTCTCCCTCCCTCTCACGTGCACGCTCACACACTTGTACCCCTGCAACTCCCTTACCTGGAGGACCACTAATACTGAATCCCCAGGATTGCTGCATGGGTGGGAGGGATGCCTCCCACGGCAAAGGGACAGATAAGGTGGGATCAGGGGCCCCAGGACGAGGGACGTGTGAGATGAGGAAGAAAGGGGGCCCGGGGACTCTGGAGAGAGACCCGTTTGCAAAGCTCTCCCCGAGTGTCTGCGGAGGGCCAGCCTTGAAAGTGTGGGTGTCATCCTCGTCTCCCTCACTCCTCACCTCTGAGTTGCCACGTGCTGTGGGTTCTACATCCTTATCGGCATCCCTCGACTCCCCCATGACCTTGCTCCAGCCCCTGGCCACTGTCTTGGAGCAAGCTACCACCATCTTTCTCCAGGACAACTGCAACACAAATATTTAGAGAACAAACACATCAGCAGGACGTGCTGGTGTGGGGAATCCTGCTGCGCACCCACGTATGGGTCACGGCTTCCTTCTCTAAAGCGGAAGCTGGACTCACCTATTTCAGAGTTGGACAGAGCAAGAGATCCAGACCCTTTGAAAAGCTAAGCCTTTTGAGCTGCCTTTTCATGGCCCTTTCCCTGGCTGTGGAACACAGCCACCTCGTCGGGTCCTTCCTGAGCCAGTGCAGTCTCGCCAACCATTCCTGACCATCGCTCTTTCCACCTGTTCATGGTCACGCTGCATTTATGTTGTAGGTTTGGCCTTCCCCTCCTTTGCCAGCCCTCCACCCATAAACTCATGGTTGTCCCGCCTCTAGTGAGGCTCTGGCAAAACACCAGTGTCAGGCCAGGACAGTCTGCTCAGACCACGGTTCTGCGCCCTCCAGACTCCGATGCCAATTTAGGAGCATCTAAGGCACTGAGGACTCAACAAGCAGCAGTGAGAGCTCCGATGGTTGAGGAACTTTCCAATGTAGCCTTGTGTCGGGGGCAGTCTGGGCACGCTGCCCATCTGTGTTTTCTAAGGGACAGCAAAGGCAGAGGGGTGCTTTGTGTGGGCTGCTGTGGTTGGGGGGCCTGACCCCGAGGATAGGGACTCTTCTGGGCAGCCTATGGCCAGCAGAGCTGGAATTCTCATTCCCACCTAGCCTAGAGCAGGCACAAAGGAGGCTCCACATTTTCTCCACGGAAGGTCAAAAAAGGATGACCCTGATCCCTCTAACCATCAGCTCCTATTGTGATACTCTTATCAACCGATTTACAAACAGCTTTAAGTGAGGAGTGCTTGCAACGCCTTTAAGCCTGCTTCTCAACTCAAGAACAGGATTTTTTTTTTTTAATATGAAATTAATGTCGTCACGACCTTGCTCTCTTTCTAAAAGGATCTGAGGTGGGCTGTGGCAGCCCAACAATGGGTTAGTCAGTGATGATTAGGAAAATCAGGATCAAGGACAAATGGGACTACACATGAAAACAGTGTGGGCTAACATGGGGCTCTGTGGGGACTCCAAGCTCGATCTGGATCTCCTGGTATCCAGGGCAACGAGGAAAACACCACACAGGCTAAAGGGAAAGTAAAACTAAGTGGTCCGCTGATAGAATGGCAGTGCGTGAATTATGTATAAAATACAGCTGTCAACCAGGCTGCTCTGTGTGCTTGGCCGGTCGCAGGAATGGCTGTTCTAGGGTCTCGACCCATGGCCACGTGAGATCCTTCCAGGGGTGGCTTTCTCATCTACAATCTATGAGTAAAAACCATTTTCCTTTGCCCTTCTTCAACTGATTCATTACAGTGGGCTTTGGATTTCTTGGAGAGAGGTCACATAAAATTATGTTATTCTTTTATGGAGATGTTTAATGTCTGCCATTATAAAGCACTCAAGTAGTGGACTGAACCCTTAATAAGAAGGCTGGATGAAGGAGGGGCCCACACCCAGCTTCACCCTGTCATTGGGCCCAGGATTAATCCAGAGAGGCTACTGACCTGGGAAACAGTCTATTCCGCGCCCCCCCCCCCCAAATGTATGTATGTTCAGAGGTGGGGGAGGGAGAGAGAGAGAATCCCAGGCAGGCTCTGCATTGTCAGCGCAGAGCCCCATGCGGGGCTTGAACCCATGAACCGTGAGATCATGACATGAGCTGAAGACAGACGCTTAACTGACTGAGCCACCCAGGCGCCCCAGGAAACAGTCTTTAGGAATTCTTTTTTGCCACCTTTCACCTGGATGGAAATGTTGGCAGTGATGTCCATCCTAGAATCAAACCAGGTCTCTATGTCGCAAAAACATAGCAGAGGTTGTGCTGTGGAAATTTCCATCTGGAGCCAACAGATTTCTCCAATTTACTCCTGCAGGCAGACGCCTTTGAAAGATAGATCAATAATATGGTTTTCCTTGCAGTAATTTAATCCGGCTGTCTGCTTTGTCTCTCGTGACTTCCTGTTTTTCATGCCCATGGGACCATGGCCGGGCCATGCAGCACAGGAGGGCACATCTGGAAAAGCTGGTGTTCCTTGGATTCCTGTTCCAGGGTTGAAAACTTGGGGGACACAGCTGTTGTGATAAATATGCGAGAAACGCTCAGCTGGTAGCTTTAGGGAGCTACCTAAGGGCTGACTAAGAAAGTGTGGCTCAACAGCCGACGCGCAAGTCCTGTGTGTGTCCTATGCCCACAGTGTGGCCAGTCCTGTCCTCACATGGGCACATGTGGAGCAGGGACGAGGACCGCACGTACTGTAGCACGCACACCCAATAGACATGCAGGTTTCAACCCTGTCTCCCTGCGTTCTGGCAAATGGCCAGAGAGCTTCAAAATGCCAAAGCCATCGTGTTCAGGACTGATGGTTAATGAGGCCAAACTAAAGTGAAAACATTTCACTAACTTCCACTGTAGGCTTGGGGAGTGATGAAATCTGACAGTTTGTTGAAGCTGAGCTGCTTTTAAGCCCTGTGGGTGGGCACGAGGCCCAGAGCAGTGATCTCGACCTTCCCCCAGAAGCTAGATTGCAGATCCCTGGGCCCCTGGACCCCTGCCCGACTCAGATTCAGAAGGTCACCCCGATGCAGGGCTTTAAGCCCCCATGCTTGGTGAACCACTGGCAATAAGGAAAGCATGTGGGCTTTACTATAGAGTAGCCTGCCCAGAGGCAATTTATTTACTTCCAGGAGCCTCCGTCCTCTTGGCCTGTAAAACAGGGCTACTGAAGTCTGGGCTGTGAGGATCAGGAATGACGTTTGAGCGCTGGGCAGCAGGAAGCCTGGCCCCCAGCCTGCGGTCAGCGGTGGTACCCGCCCAGCCCCGCCGGGGACAGCGGGGCTTCATACAGGTTCGTGTGGCCCCTGCTCAAGTTTCTTGAGCATCTGCTACCATTTTCCAGCTTCCCCCCATTCCTGGGGTCCCTCCCCAGCCTGGAGTTGAGTGGCTAGGCTTTCCCTATTTCATGGACACTCCTCAGAGGAGAAACAAGGAAGGGGAATCACAGTGGAGATTCCCAGGGGCAGGCAGTGCCTCGGCCAGGAAAGCCCTGCCCTCTCCTCCTTCTGGTACTCTTCAGGACCCGGAACTCCGCCAGACCCTGCTGCTCGCAAAGCAGCCTGCCTTTCCTCCCCTCACTCCATCCCCAGAACAACATGGGACAAAGGAAGCCTTGGCGTTGCTGTCACCTCCACTTTACAGATGAGAAAACTTCGGCCTCTTGCCTCGATTCTTGGTCCATTCCATTCTCAACGCTATCCTCACATGATATTTTTCTTTTCATTTCTTTTTATTTAAAAAAATTTTTTTTAATTTAAAATTTTTTTGAGACAGAGAGAGAGAGCATGAATGGGGGAGGGTCAGAGAGAGAGGGAGACATAGAATCCGAAGCAGGCTCCTCGAACTCACGGACGGTGAGATCATGACCTGAGCCGAAGTCGGAAGCTAAACCGACTGAGCCACCCGGGTGCCCCCCTCTTTTTATTTTTTTTAAATTGCTTTTAAAGATTTTATTTTTTAAGCAATCTCCACACCCAGTGTGGGGCTTGAACTTACAACCCTGAGATCAAGAGTTGCATACTCCACCAAATGAGCCAGCCAGGTGCCCCTGATTTTTTTTTTATTTTTTTATGTTTATATATTTTTGAGAGAGACACAGAGCACAAGCAGGGGAGGGGCAGTGAGAGAGGGCGACACAGAATCTGAAGCAGGCTCCTGGCTCTGAGCTGTCAGCACAGAGCCCAACACCGGGCTCGAACCCATGAACCATGAGACTGTGGCCTGAGTCGAAGTCAGACACTTAACCAACTGAGCCACCCAGGCGCCCCAAAATCCTAAGTACAAATAGAGACCTATGGTGCCCTGCTTAAAATTCCCTTAATGGCTCCCAGCTGCTTAGAGCAAGGTTCAGAAAACTTTCTGCAAAGGGCCAGATGGTAAATATCATAGGCCTTGCAGGCCAAGAGACAAAAATTGAGGCTACCGTGTAGGCACTTAGGTAACAGAAGGGAGTGCAATCTTCCTCAAATTTGTTTTATCAATGAAATTATGAGGAGGTTTCTTTGTAATCTAGTTTTGCTAATGAGAAGAACAGATTTCCTTTTTGGTGCCGATAAAATTTCACGTAGTTGGGGTTCAGGTAGTGTTCCCCTACCATCTGATCAATTTATGATCACCTGTAAAATGATTACAGGTTTAACGACTAACTGCAAAAACCATTTTTAACTTGGTCTATGTCCTTAACTATAATGAAATAAAACACAGGCAGTGAACTGGTCATTGTTTGGGACCCCTTCTTTTAAAAAAAATATTTACTTTTGAGAGAGAGAGAGAGGGAGAGGGAGACAGAGAGAGAGAGAGGAGGGCCGAGAGACGGGGACACAGAATCTGAAGCATGTTCTGAGCTGTCAACACAGAGCCCAATGTGGGGCTCGAATTCACAAACTGTGAGATCATGACCCAAGCCGAAGTCAGATGCTTAACAGACTGAGCCGCCCCTAGACCCCTGCTTAAAAGATCAAGTCTCAGCTCCTTAACGTACAAACACGGCTGCAGGGACCTGCCCTCACGTCTATCCCAGACACTCTCCCAACACAGTTGGCCCCAACTTTTTGCTTCTTAAACAGGCTTCGCTCTCTTATCCCTGAGCTTTTTCTTCCAGCCCATTTCCAACCTGGGACTTCCTGTCTCTGCTCGGCTAGACTCTCTTTCAGGACTACTTACCTGGACACCTTCCCTAAGCCCTTCCCTCCCATAGATCCCAGTGTGGACTTGGAGAAGTTAGCACATAATATCACAGTTGGGTCTTTACAATCTGTAACTCCCTCACTGGCCTGGGATGCTTTCGAGGGAGGAAGCTACTGCCTACCTACTGTACTCACTGCACATGCTTCAAAAATAGGGACTGCATCCCAGGTCTTCTGTTTCCTGCACCATCTCCAGTGGGGACCACCCAGCTGCCTTGAGAGCACCATGTTTTTACACCCTAGCACGCTCCTGGCCTCAACTGACTGATCCAGGGTGAACACTGGATTCAAGTCAGGCCTACAGCCCTTTCTTGAGATCTTTCGAGCTGTGACCGAGAAATGGCACAGTGTAGGGAGTAAAACCCTGGAGGGCCGGCAGCCATGATCTCCATCTTGAGGGGAGACACTACCATGACAGAGGTGGAGGAAGAGGATGTGCAGAGAGAAGCAGACAGGAGTCCTGGGCAGAGAGAACCTTGGAACATTCTCCTGAGCCTCAGCTGCATCCTGCTGTGCTAATCATCTGCCTAGTGGCCCTTCCTTGGAAACCACAAGACACCTGAGCTCGTTTGACCATTTTCTGTCGGTGGCGATCCAAAGATTCCTTGATCTTGGCAATCCAAAGATTCCTGATCTTGGCATTCTCCCCACTAGCCACTGATTCCCAAACGTTTTTAAGCATAGGAAGCTCTAGTTCAAACAGAATCTTACTGAGAAGCCCGGCATGTGAAATGGCTGTAATATAGGATAGACCACACGGTCCAGTCTAACAAAGCCCCACTCTGACAACTCCTGACTTTGAAATCAATGCTGAGATACTCTTTTAGCCTCAGTTTCCTGCTTTTTAAACAAAACAAAACAAAACAAACAAAAAACAAACAAAAAACAAAAAACAGAGCAGAGGTATCCAACTCTTCAGGTTGCTATAGGGCTTAAGTAAGTTAATATATGTAAATCGTTTAACACAGTGTCAGGGATAGAACAATCAGTCAATAAGCATTAAATTAGAAGTAGGGGATGGAGAAACCCAGGGCAACTGCCACTCTTAGCACCCTTATAACTCTTCCCTCAATAATGTCTTTGGCATATGTATAATGTTTAAATTATCTGAAATGATTAATATATCTTCCTGGTTAGACTGGAAAGTCTCACAAAGACAAGAAGCATATCTGTCTTGGTCACTGTTTTACCCCAGGTCTGCCTAGCACAGCTACTGGCCTCTAGAAGGTGACCAGTAACTACTGTTGACTAAATGATAATAGATATATGTATCATCTTGTTAAAAAATATACACCATACATGTTGCCTTCTGCAACGGATTCGAAAAGTCGTAAGAAGAGATAAAGGCTCAATGGACAGGGTAGCCTACTGAAAACTAAAGTTAATTCTTTTAGTTTGGTCAGTTACATTACTTGGAGGTTCCCAGGTTTCACCATTTTAAAACTAATTAATGTAATGAAAACACAACATGACAAGACTTCAGAGGTACACTTAAAGTAATAAGGAAAATTCATAGCGTAAAATACTATATAAAAAAATGGAAACAAATAAATTCAATTCCCTGTTCAAAAAGACAGGAAAAACTCCAACCAAGTAAAACAAAATAAGTTACAAGAAAATAAATAATAAGGATAAAATCAGAAATCAGTGAAACAGAATAGGAAGGCCACTGACCTATGGAGTTTGAAAAACTAACAAAATAGACAAACCACTAACTAACTCAGCCAACAAACAAGGGAGGAGATCCAAATATAAAACTAAGAAATGACAATAAGAAGATAACTACTAAAAAAGTAGAAATTTAAAAAATTCATGAGATTACTTTGCAAATCTCTATGCAAATCTATTTGAAAATGACAGTGAAATAGATAAATATGGTTTACCAAAATGACTTCATTGGAGCCAGAAAGCTTCAACAGAGCAAACTTTACAGAGAAATAGAGAAGACTGTCAAAGAATTCTCTGCTACCCCAAAAAAGCACCAGGCCTAAAGAATTTCACAAGAGGTACAAAGTCTTGTTTTAGTGCTGCATAAATTCCTGTAGGCTTAGAAAATAAAAGTAAACTTCCAAATTATTTTTATGAAGCAAATATGACATTGTTACATTGTTACTTAAACAAGTATCACTTACCAATAAGGGCAAAACATCCTAAAATAAATGTTAGCAAACAGAATCAACATTGCACTGAGAAAATAGTTTAATATGACTAAGGGGATTTATTCCAGGAATGCAAGGTTGGTTTGATATGATAATAAAATATACCATATTAAGTGATCTAACAAGAATCATATGATTATTTAATTCCACTGATGCTTTGACAAAATGCAGCACTTTTTTCTAATAAAAAAATACTCATGAAAATAGAAGTTGATGGATACACTTCTTTACCATGGTAAAATATATAAACCTTAGTCCAAAGCCAGCATGTACCATATCAAGAATCACTAGAGGCATTTGCACTAACATCAGGAACAAGACAAGGATGCCTATTATCTCTACTCTTACTTATTATTGTATTGTAGGTACAAGCCAATGCAATCAGATAAGAGAAATCAATAAGAAACATAAGAATTGGAAAACAGAAAGTAAAACTATTTGCAGATGATGTAATGGTACACCTGAAAAACCTGAAAGAACCAATGTTCAAATTAACTCAAGCAAGAGAAGAATTAAGTAAGCTAGCAGAATATAAAATAACATAGAGAAACCAATAGTTTGCATGCACATACACAAACAGTTAAAAAATATAATACTGGATAAAACTCCATTTATAATAGCATTAAGGGAGAGGAAATGCTTAGCAATCGACTTAATAAGAAATGTGCAAAACTTGTATAAGGAACACTTTAAAATGTGCCTGAATGATACGTAAGTGGATGTGAACAAATATAAAGACATCCTTTGTTCTTGGGTAGAATGACTCTACATCATGAAGATGTCAGTCCTCCTGAAGTTCATTTATAAATAACATGCTCCTCAAAAAAAATACCATCAAACTTCTTATGGAGCTAGACAAGCTGATACTAAAGTTCAGGTGGAAAAATAAATATGGAAAAATGTCTACAAAACACAATAGTCTAGGGAGATAAAAAACCATGAGGGGAGTCTAGTCCTACCTGCTATTAAATCATGCTATGAAATCTCCATAATTAAGACCATTAGGCACTGGAATTTGAGTAAACAAAAACACAAACAGAAGCGAATAGGAATCTAGAAATAGACTTAAATATATACACAAGTGTAGTACATGATGAAGGTGTCACCTCAAATCACTGGAGCATAGATGGGCTCTTTAATAAAATGGCACTGGACAACTGGGAAGCCGTTTGAAAAAAGATAACATTGGCTCCTTACCTCACACCTTCCACACAAACAAACCCCAAATTTAAAAAGAAACAGACATACAAGTACTAGAAGAACACATACAAGAATTCAAGAATTCCTCCATGAACTGAGTGTACCGAAAGAGTACAAGAAAATTGATAAATCACACTATGTAAAAAATTTAAAACATTTGCATGGTAAAAAAATAATTGATAATTCATTTAAAAACATATGTGTATAAAAGGATTACTATATTGCTTACCCAAAAAGTGTTGGCTTGGATCAACTGCGAAAGTGATGTCACCTTACCTAAATAAGCCACTGATAAAGTTTCATTTACAAACAGCATGGTGGAGGGAGAGAAAGTGACCCGTGGGGAGAGTTTTCTCTGCATTAGTACTGGCTCCAGCTTTACCTTCTTTAGTTTCTTGTGGGCCCCACTCTGGTTCCCCTGTGCCAGGTCGGCCCCACCTAACAGCCGGTATGTCTCTGCCACCTCCGGGCTGAGGTCACCAAACACTGCCACTTTGGCTTCCAGGGACTCTCTCAGGATGGAGATTGCTCTCTGTGAAGGGAACAAAAGTTAAAGTCTGGTTAAAAGCTCAAAGGCTGATAAAATCCATGCCTCCTAAGAAAATGGTGTGACTGATGTGTATTTCCACTTTTCAGGGGAATGGGTTTGGGTGGTGTCTCCTGAGCTAAGCCTACTCTCCCCTTTAAACCGGGGACAGGAAGTAGCATACATGTGAGCGGAGAGGTGCTCACCATGGAGACACAATGCATAAAGGACATCTGGAGAGCAAAGCCACTTCAGACAATGCAGGAATTCATTTCAGTCAAGCAGTAGGAGCAAAAGCTAACATGTTTTGTGTCCTTTATGTGCCAAGACCTGTACTAAACAGTTTGCATGTGTGAGCTCATGTAATTCTGTCTCCTTTAGGTAAGTACAGTTTTAATCCTCACTGAACCGAGGAGGAAACTGAGGTACAGAGCAGTCAAGAAACTTGCTCAGGTCTGACTCTTGATGTCGGCTCAGGTTGTAATCTTGTGGTTGGGGAGTCAGGTCCCAATTGGCATTCTCTAGCCACCATCCCCCTCTCTCTCCCTCTTTCTCTCTCTCTGCTCCTCCCCTGCTCAGGCTCTCTAAAGCAACAAACATTTAAAAAAAAAAAAAAAAAAAAAAGGAAAAGAAAAAGAAACTAGCTCAGGATTAGACAGACAGCTCCCCAGTGGCAGACCTAGGATCTGAATCCGGCCAGTAATTTGAATCCTTTTCAGTTGCAGGCTCTTCTGCCTATGTGCCCAGGGACGTTCTTACATTAAGTGAAAATTAGAGTTTCCTGGCAATGTATGTACTTACAAAACATCCAGAACATATTCCAGGGTTTTCTATTTCTCATAAGAAATAGCTTAGGAAACCAAAAGCAAACATTCCAACATGGTGAAAAATTAAATATATTTGACATTTTGTTTGGTTTCTTGGGTTTATTTATACCAACGTGGAATAAAAAACATGGCTTGGTCAGAAACCAGTATCTTCTGACATTAATCTCTTGAGTCAGACACTAAGACATACAGAGGGAAGGCCCTGTCTCCACCGCCCACATTTCTCCTGAAATTCTTCTGTGGTCTTGTACACGAAAGCAGGATTATGGCTGCAGGATACAAATGCTGAATTTGAGACTCAAATAAGGCCGGAACCGATTAAAGGGTGTCCCCACCAACTGGCCCTGGAGGTGTCCTGATAGCACTCCACAGATGGAATGAGCTGGCAAAGCTTTACTCGTTTTATTGGCAGTAATATGGGTTAGGTGCTAGGGTTGAGGTATGGAACCAACCACAGAGAAGGCAGTGATGAGGCAGAAACAATTTCTTAGGTGGAAAGATGAAATCACCAGAGAAACTGGAAACTGTGAAGCGTGTGGCCTACCCTGGTACGTGGGTAACTTGCTTGATGCTAAAGTGCATCACGTCCTTTTGTATCACATCCCCTCCCAACCCCTGTGAGCAAGGATTTAGTGTGGGGCAGGTGTTGGGCTCGGCAACTTATTCTTGTCAATTGGTTGTCAGGTTTGGAGGAGCCCATGATGGAAAGAAGAGCCGGACTCTTTTTCCTAAATGAAGCTTTCAATGCCATTTATAGCCTGACTGGGGAAACTAGAGAGAGATCTGCATGAACTTGAACGGCAGGTCACGATGGTGATGGACGAGATGCGACATGGGTTTGGAGGAAACAGAGACTGTGTCAGTCTGTGAGAGGTAGAAAAACTTAAGGGAGAGGAGTGAAGAAAAAATAGGACCTGGGTGGGAGGAGGAGAGGGCATGGGAAACTGGGAGCCCAGGTGTGAGGAGGGCAAAGGGCAGAGCCAGGCAGTGGGCTAATCTGACTGCAGCACAGAGAGTGGGAAGGGGAGAGTGGGGAGACAGGCCGGGCTGAGGGTTGTTGGGGGGCCTTTGCGCCAGGTTTGGGAGTCTGGATTTTCTTATGGGGAGTAAGAACCCGGAGAAGGTTCTTGAGCAGAAAAGTAGCACAACTAGAAGATAAACCCACTATTTTAATCTGTGGCAGAGTGACCTTCACCTACATTTTACCTTAAAAGACATTTTCCTTCCCAAAGACCACCTTCCTGTTGGTGCAGGGTTCTAGTCCAATGTATCGGCTGTGAACACATCTGGTGTGGTCTGAGCACAGCCCCATGCTCATGCCTGGGACTGTCCTCGGGCTGAGCCTTGTCAGCCAGCTCCAGCTAGAGCCCACAGGGAGAGGGCTGTGACCCATGCAAGGTTGCCACGCTTGGGCGGACGGGTTGCGTCACGCACAAGGGCAGGAGAACAAGGGCAGCTGAAATCTAGCCTGTGTTCTGCTCTCCAAGCAATGTGTGCTGGCACGGGCTGCATCCCCCCGAGGAAGAGGCAGCTTTTTCTATTCTTACAAGGGCACCGGAGGGCTGGCCGGGGGTAGAATGAAAAGAGCCAGTTTGCCAAAATCTCCAAGGGCGGCTGAGGGGAGCGAGGTGCATCTTTGGATCAATACCACCGATTTGGGTGACTGGGGCAAGGGCAGTGAGGTGTGGCATCAGTGACAGACACCAGGGCAGGAAGCCAGACAGGAATAGGGGAGATGATGGGTGCCCTGTGGTGGCTAGAGCAGTCAGGCGACCCATAGCCAAGCCTCCACCACCATGAGCAAGAGGGTCTCTGGCTACATGGAAATCAGTCCAGGCAGCGGAGAGACAGTACACATCCACACATATACTTACTATTCTTATGATCTTGTTCTATTACTCCTGTGCTGTGTTCATCATATTATTATATCAAACAGGATTCTATGATGAACAATAATGGGAAGAATCTAATGAGGACTGGGGAAAGGAATCAGGCAAACTGATGAGTCCTGAAAGATAGACCCTGCGTTATTTAGGAGATCAATGAGGAAGAGACCCCCAAGAGCAGGAACCAAAAGCTGGCACTTTCTGGAAGTGGGGATTAGAAAAGGCCAATGTGGCCAGAACACAGATCGGGGGAGGGGGCAAAAATAAGACTGGAAATGTCAGCAGAATCCAGATCCTTGAAGGTATTGTGAGACACACAGGATTCTGATTTATTTTAAGGGCATTGAGAAGCCGTTGGGAGTATTTTACAAATGGGGGTTTCACTGATCAGATCTGCTTTTTGAAAAGATCACCATAGCTTCCTTATTCAGAATGGATGAGAAAAAGCCAAGAGTGGAGAAAGCAGCTGGGGGACCAGAGTCTGTCAGAGTGGTCCAGACAGGAGGTGATGATTGGCAGAGGTGGACATAGCAACCAATACATTTTAGAGGTAACAATGACTGATGACCTGGAAGGGGTAAGTCATGATGGGGGTAGACTACATCCTGCCTCTAGACTTCTGACCTGAGCACCCTCCCTAGAACTTCTACAGATATTCTAGAATCTGAGGCCTCTGGAAGGCCCTTTTCTAGTTGGGGGATCCAGAAAAATATGGAAACTCCACATGTTATGGTTACTGTAGTCCTACTTTGGTCTGAGGAACATGGGAGCATCTAGATTAAAAAACCTGTGTTCCTTGAGCTCCCATCAATTGAGAGGGGGGTTTAGAACAGAGCTGTGGGGGGAAGTGTACAGAACAGCCTAGAAAATAAAAGCTTTTCATCCCAAGGATTTGCCTTGATAGGTTGAAGTTGAAAAAAATATATACATCTATATACATAAAGGCAACAGCAAGTAGCTTTCTGGTAGCTGTTAGGCTTTGCATAGAATAAGTTCTCAAGGGTTTAATTACCAGTGAATATAAACTCTGGGGCTTGTTCTATTTTTACAAGCCATAAAAAAGCATGCCTGTATGGTTCAATGGACTGTGGGCTGTAACTTCTGTGCTGTGTAGCTCTCGTTAGATATGTAAATTCCATCCATAACCCAAAATTAGGAGAGAGGAATTAGGCACACTCACCGGCACCCTCTATCCCAGCCAGAACTGCAGGCTGTGATAAGCAGGGTCTGCCCACTGGGTTTTAGGTTTCTCGTCCTTAGGATCCTTTGTGGGGAGTTGGGGGAACACGGCATCTACATTCTCACAAATAGTTTTCATTTTCCAAGAATGAGTATCTGGGAGCTGCCCAAGAGTGGCCACCTGGCATTATTTATCCCTGTCCCTATGGGAGCCGGGTACATACCTTGCCCATAGTAGATGCTTGATGGATGCTTGTAGAGTGAAGGAGTAGCCCTCTGGATGTCAACTCATGCAAATAACTAGTCAAACTTGGGTCCAAATGCATTTACCTCTTTTTGTCCGGTGACTTGTAGAAAATGGCAATAATCATCTTGAATTGAAAGAAATTTGGCTTTTCCCATCCCTTCAGCATCCTTAAGATTAGCCATGCTCTCTTGAAAATACTGCTTGGCCACATCTGAAGAAAAGCATCGTAAAAACATTTGAAGATTGCTTGCAGATTTGAAATGGAAACAGAATAAGTACCCTTTTAGTGGTGGTGAGCTATTTGAAAAAAATAAGTATTTAGACAAGAGGACCTAGTTAATTGGACTGTTTTTCAGAAAAGATTTAGGTCTCAGCAGGATACAGCAATTTACTTTCCTTGGTTTTCATACATTTTAGCTCTCCCAGCCATACAGTACAGATGGGGAAAATATTCCCCAGACTTGAACACACTGGTGAGTTTTCAGGTTAACCATTAATTCTTCCTCTAACTCTGGTTGCTGCTCACTGAGGTTAGGGCTCCGAGGGTCCACTTATTTTAATGGACTCTGTTATCTTAGAACATAATTTTACAGCATTAAAATTCTGCAAAATATGGCTGACACGCTGCTAAAGAAAGAAACTCAACCATTCCAAACACATAAACATACTGGTTATAATACAAGGAAAATATTTTTAAATATTTGCCAATCTTGAAAGCAAGAAAGGGAAAACCTCAGGTATGATAAATGAAGAAGGAACCAGAAGCCAGAACGGTGAGTGGGCATTGAAGCTGAGTGGACCGTGAGGGTGTTAGAAAAAAAAGGTATAGTCTGTAAGGGCTAAAGTTTTATAAGCCTGAGGACTGGTGATGAGGCCTGAGGACTGTGTATGGTAGGAAGATGGAATGAAGCTTGCTACCAAAAGCCAAATTCTTCTGTGATAGGCAGAATCTAGGAGGACAGCTCTGTCTAATCCCTCCCCTGTGACATGGGTGGAACTTGCAGATATGAGGAGATATTATTCCTTTGATGAGGTTATGTGATATACCACAGGTGACTTTAAGAAAGTGAGATTATCCCTTGGGTTTAACCTAATCACCCAAGGCCTTGAAAAGGAGAGTTTTCTTTAGTTGGTAGCAGAAAAGGCAGCCAGAGACATTCAGAACATAAGGGGGATTTGACATGAAGGTCCTCCATTGGTGAGATGGAAGGAACTATGGTGTAAGGACCCAAGAGTGGCCTGTGGGAGCCAAGAGAGGCCCCTGGCCAATAGCCAGCAAGAAAATGGGGACTTCAGTCCTAAAACCGCAAGGAACTGAATTCTGCTAATGACAGAAATGAGTTTGGAAACGTATCCCCATGCCCCAGATGAGAATGCAGCAGGCCGACAGCTTGATTTTAGCTTGAGCAGAGAAGCCAGCCTTACTGTGCTAGACTTCTGACCGACAGAACCGAATTGATAAATGGGTTTAAGCAATCAAAATTTGTTATGCGGCAAAAGAAAACTAATACGGTCAGGAATCCCTACAATGGAGTGAAGAGCAATCGCAATGGTCCAGAGGCCATCCGTGGCTGCAGAAATGGCATCTGAAACTGAGACACCGTACAGGGGGCATCCACATGGGTGAGGCCTGAATCTGCATCACCTACTTGGTCTGGAAATTCTGAACCAAGAAATTAACTAGAAACTAGTCTGTAACTGGAGAAATCATAGGGTTCCAGCATAGGGGTCAGCAAACTCATTCTGTAAAGGACAAGATGGTAAATATTTTAGGCTTTCAGAGCCATATGGTTGCTATCTCTGCTATTCATCTCTGCTGTTGAGGCACAAAAGCTTCCACAGACAATACATAAATGAATGAGCATGGCTGTGTGCCAAGAAAACTTTATTTACAAATACAAGGGGGCAAGCTGGATTTGGACCACTGACCCCTGCTCTAGCAGAGGGAAAAGTGGTATCTTCCTCTTCCAGGAACATGGGACTCCCAATGAAGTGCCTGCTGGAGATGACCTCATGGTGACACATGACAAGCACATTTTTGCCAGAATAGACTACGACCCACGTATACAGTGGTCTACTTGACATTTCCACTTGGAAATCTCATGTGTATTGTGTGGTGCAAAGACCTACGAGTGAAAAGATAAAATATAACCCTTTACTTCTTTACGTTTCCCCCATATTTGGTTATCACCTCTAATTTTGTATTTGTGCTACCTCCCTATTTTTTTTATTAGACCAGCTAGCATATTATCTATTATAATACCTTTTCCAAAGAATCAGCCCTTGAATTCACTTTTCTCATACTGTGTTGTGAGTGCCAGGTGCTTCCAAAGAGGCCTCTATGAGGACAGCACTCCAGAACTCACAGAGGAGCGATAACTGGGTCGCCTGTGCAGACAGGGTGGTTGTTCCTGAGTCAGCACAGCGAGTGGCAAAGAGGGCAGGCTCCAGAGGTCAGAGGTTGCCTGGCTCTGCTCCCTTCTAGCTGGGTGCCTCACATGGTTGACCTCAGTCTCCTCATCTGAAAAAGGGGAACATAACGCTAGTGCCTCCTTTATAGGGTTATTGTCAGGAGTAAATGAGTTAATGCATACAAACAACTGAAGACACGCCTAACACCTAGTCAGTGCTCAATAAATGGTAATCATTTTAACTTAGGGACAGCTTTGAGGGTCGTGGTTATGGACCTCTGCTGCCCATGCTAGGGTGACCAGCAGGCACACCGGAAGCACAGGTGGACTTATTAAAAGGACGGGAGCACTATGAAAGTGGTCACAGGTGTAGAATACTGGGCTCATCTCATGTGCACCGGATGTGTGGCCCTGCACACCACGAGAGCTCTGGGAACACCCGAAGTTCTTGCTGAGAATGTTGGGGGTCTCAAGAAATGATTCAAGTACACTCCATGTGATATGTTTTAGAAAGGAGAGAAGCCAACCCTTGCGAAATGTAGTCTACCGAACCCTGTCAACGTAAGGAAAAGATAGGTCTGAGAACAAGTAAGTTTCATTTATCTGCAAGATTTACTTTGCTTGGAGCCTAGGCAGTTGCCAGACCGAGGCAGGAACTCTGCTGTGAGGTGATGCCTCTGATTTCAGTCCTAGCTGCCCCCAGAGTTTGTAGCTATAGACAGAAGTCAATTGAACTGGAGCCCCCTGTTCCTTTCTTTCAGTGAGGGTCTGCTAGACCAGCAGGGGGATGATTTCTAGAGTATTTACTCAGAATTTTCTCTTGGTAGGAGAAAATCCTACCAAGCAGAAAATCTCTTTACTAGTAGCTGACTCATGGGAGAAAGCATTACAGATTTAATGCTCAAACTAAGCATTAATTTTGGCTACTTTGATAATCTGATGACAGCAAATTAGTGAGGATGATGTGGCATTTATTTTGTTGATTTTAAAAGCATAACAGAGATGAACATTCCATGTCTAAAAATTAACAACGATATTCCAGAGCAGAGTACTCCTGATATTTTAATTTTCTGTCTAATTGGGAATTAACCAAAGAATGTAACTGAGCATTTAAGAGTTCTTTTTTGGGGCGCCTGGGTGGCTTAGTTGGTTAAGCTCAACTCTTGATTTGAGCTCAGGTCATGATCTCGTGGTTCATGAGATTGAGACCCATGTCTGGCTCTGCATTGAGCCCGCTTGGGATTCTCTTTCTCCCTCTCTCTCTGCCCCTCCCCTGCTCACATGCACTTCTCTCAAACTAATAAACTAAAAAAAAGTAAAAAAAAAAAAAAAAAAAGGTAGAGATCTTTCTGAGTCTCAGCCTTGTTCTCCTGAGATGAGCTCTTACTATGAAGACTGGCAGATATAAAGAGCGTAGGAAGGAGTTGGGGCTGAACAAGGAGGGACCGAGTTTCAGAGCCTGGGCTTTGGCAGAAGTGGTACCATGCTCAGATACAGGAGGAGGCAAGAGGGGTGGGAAACATTTCCCTCCCCTTCCTGGTAAGGAACTGGACATAGGAGGACACAGCTGTGCTTGATTCCTTTCTGGCCCCTTTCCTGTAATGTCCTCCCACCTCTCAGTATCCCTTCCCCCAGCAGTCACACGCTGACCGAATGCCTCCCCTAAAATACCCCGTTTTCAGCTGGCTTCCTAGACCTGAGTGCCACATGCTCCTTTCCCTTAGTGTAGTTGATCTCACAGAGATGCTGGGAGAGAGGGAGCTGCCTGGTCTAACGCAAACTAGTGCATAAATGGCTCAACCTCTACCTCAGGGAGATGTATTCATATTTCCCCAAAGAGGATGCTTGTTAGCACATATAGGTCTCTGGAAGAGGGGATGAAGGTGAGAGAAGAAGGAAGGGAGGGGTGGAGGGAGAAGGAACGTATTACTGAAACGAAGGCAGTGTGGTTACTAGCGAACGAAAGCGAGGTGTTCAGCTGGGGATGTCAGAGGCGGACTCTGCCTGGAAATCTGCCCTCTGAGGTTGCTGCTGCCCTTCCTGTATTTTGGAGTCCTCAGCTTCTCTAAAGGTCCAGGCTTTTCCCATTTCTGTTCCTGCAAGGCCTCTAGTCCAAGGGGGGGGGGGGAAGGGTTCCCCAACTGCCATTGTCACAGAGAAGTTGTCACACATCAGGCATCATGTCAGTGGCCTTGTAGATCACAACAGCCTTGCAACTCAGGAACAGAGGAAGGGGTAGGGCATCCACTTGGGTGCCTTCCCAGTCTATAAATTTGAAACTACTTTTATATTTACCTGGGATAGAGGAAAACTCCCTTTACTACAAGATCCTGATGTAGTTCTCTCACCCCTCCGACCCCCACGTTAGCTTTCTGAACTGTGAACCGCATGATCTTTGAGAGGAGAGCAAATCTATCCTGTCACTACAGCTAAGGAGTGACTCCCTGATGAGCAGAGTTTCTTCTCCTGGGGGACGAGTGACAGCAGGATTTCCAGAGAGATCGAAGATCGAGCAGGGTGGGGAGATGCCATGTCCCAGCGTGGGCCTCGTGCCCTGAAGCCGGATTTTCAGAAAGCCAGCAGTTTGCAGCTCTCTCACAGTGGCCGCCCCCAATTTTAAAAACCTCTTCTAGAATCATCTGCAACCTGATGCCGGTGGCCTTGGCAGAAGATGAGGTCATTTTCTAAAGCACAGAAGCATGACTTAACTTGTAAATCTGAGCCCTGGTGGCACAGGTGTTCCAAGGCCACGAGTCTTCTCCCGTTTCCACCCCAACACAATGTTCAGGCTGTCTGTGGGTTAGAGCGAGGGAGGAAGTGTGGCCTGCCTGCTGGGCAGGGGACTCAATGTCTCCCAGAGGCCCTGTCAGACTCTGTTCTGTCTCTGTGTTCTTATACAGGCAAAAGAAAACCAGGCTTCATTCAAAGAGCAAGAGGAATGCGGGGTTACAGTTTGACACGCTGGAGGTTAGGAGGCTTTTAATTAAAACAAATTCCAGTCACCCTGGGCTCATTTTCTTGAGGCTGTCCTAAGGCAAGAGCTGAACAGTGAGGACAGCTTTCATTAAGAGGGAGGCCTGCATGTACAATGTGACAATTATCTTTTGTAACAGTCTTGGAAAATAGTCTGTACTCTGTACTAACTGCAAAAGTATTAAGGACCGCAGGGAATGTAGCCTGGCGTTAACCCAGAGGAGCTCCATCACCCAGCAAACAAACAGACTGGACCAATTTGGGGTCCTGTTGGGGCTGTTGGGGCTGCCTTGGTCTCTGCACAGGCAGCTGCCCTGAGGCTACCTCCCAGCCCTGAGGGGTGGGAGGTGGGAAGGGTGGCCTGAGGACACATGAAGCCCAAGTCATGCTCTCTCCTCACCTCAAGGCCTTCTGTGGTCCACACTAAAACTCTCTCTTGGAAGAACACTTCCACAGGCCCTGGACATGGCTTCTTGGAGCAGCAGACCTGCTGCTCAGTAGCCATATGATCCCCAGGAAGTCCAAGGTCATTCTGAGGAGAAGGTCTGCCTTAGTAGTGTGAGGTGACCAAGATGGCGGCAGGCTGGGCGGGGCTTCCGTGGGAGAGCAAACATGAAGTGCCTGCACAGTGCCAGGCACCTATGGGCCCAGTAAAGGGCTCCGTCACCATGGGGATCTGCCTGCCTCCAATATCCTTACCACCAGGAAGCTGACCCCATCTCTACCTCCCCACCACTCACTGTCCCACCCAGTAGTGGTCAGGTATCCAGCAGCTTCTAGCCCCAGTTACTTGTCTTGGTTGAAGTATATATTTTCCATAAGCTGCCCTAAAAACCCTTTTTGAAGCCAAGTCAGGGTATTAAAAACATAGGCATTTCTGAGAAGTTCTGCACACAAATTATTAGCCAGTATAGGAGTGAAAAACTGTATATCACAGAGGCACGTACTTCATCTTTCCTAGCAGAGGAATGACGCCATAGACTTTGTTCTCAGACACAAAGATGGAAGGCAGTTTGTAAGCAAAGCTTGATGAGGTTTCAGTGTGCGCAAGGTTGTCTGTTTGGGAAGAGAGACCAACAGCATGGACTTGGAGAGAGGAAGAGGCCATCTCTTCTGATCCTCTGCCAACCCTGCAGCCCCCACCTGTCTGTCCTCTGGGCTCCCTGGACCTCTGGGGACAATGCCACTCACTCTCCAGTTCTGGGGCCGTGGTTAAGTAGGCAGTGTCTGGCCTCTGTCTAAGCCTTGCTTTGTCCCTAGCTTGCAGAATGAGTCTGGACATGTCCTGGACCTCAGACCTTTGGATGGCATGTGCTCTGAGGTGCCTTCCAGAGGTTTCTGAGAAAGGGCCCTACTAATGATGGTGGGAAACAGGATAAGGGTTCTTCTCTGTCCTTACCCACCACTTTCTTTCTGCAGCTTCCCCTTCCTTTAGAGCACACAGCAGGCGTGGATGCTGATACCTGCTTATGGAGCTCAAGGCAGGCCAGGATCAGGCTGGCTGCGCATTTTGTAACAAGAAATGGACTCTGCATCGGACTGACGAAGGGTCTGTCGGAGCACACGGGGCTTGAGGGCGACTAGGGAGGCTGAGGAGGATGGGAGAGAGTGGGTGGGTGTGGCCAGCTGTGGTTTACACCCATTTCCATCAGCAGGGCTGCACCCCAAACCCCACTTTGGAGGCCTCTGGTTGGAGGTAGGGCAAGGGCGACAGCAGGGGCTGCCGAGGGGGACCACGGGAAGATGAAGGACACCTGACTGTGGCTACTCTCGGGTGGCCATGTTACCTATCAGGAGTCCACTGGCACTGGGCATATGTGTATTCCAGAGCCTGTCTGACTTCTTGTCTCTGCGGGACACACAGGGCCCAAGGGGCATCCATAACCCAGGAATGCGGGGCAGGGAGTGGGCTGCAGGTGGGGTGGGACCCAGCAGAGGGGCAGGCTGACAAGGTGGGCCACAGGAGGAAGAGTCGAGAAAAGGGAGGATCAGGTAGGTGGATAAAACAGGAGACTGCATCAAGATACAGTGCCCAGCTTCAGACACTTGTATATTTTATGTCTACTGTGCAAATGTGGGGAGAGCCTAGCACAAGGGGGCAGCAGGAAGATGGACATATTTGCGCATGGGGAATTGTGTCTTGGGAATGCACCCCATGCTCATGAGTCTGATTCATATGGCCAGGAATCCCACCCCCTGCCCCTGAGACTCTAGTGGGACAGAACCCCTTCCACTGTGCTGTGTCCGGACCCTACAGAGCCCAGGCTGCAGTCGGAGCCACTTCCAAACAAGGCCGCCTGTGCTCAGCAGGCTCTGCCTCTCAAAGGTTTACACCGAAATGTACTTGGCTTCCACCCATTTCATTTTAATATCCTTTAGGAGAAGAGTTATAAACACAAGGCCAATGCCCTGAACACTTCGCAGGGTTGGGAGAGCTGTTAATACCAAGTTTGTCTATGGCTGCTCCGGGAAGCGGGCCAGGCTCAGGTTAGTGACATTCCAGGAGCCTGAATTGGAAGTCCTTATGCAATCGCAATCCTTCGTGACTTCTAGGGCAGTTTTGTCTGCATAAGGAATGCAGGAAAGGCACAGAGCAAAGGGATTAGCTGGAGCATGGAGCCTGAAACACGCTAGCTTCTTGGCCAGTGGCGTTTCGTTTGTCAGAGGGCAATGCCTTCCATGGGCATTTAGCAAGCAGGCTACGGAGAATCCCCAGATGAGAAATGTTTCTCATTAATGATTCTTTAAAAACAAACAAACAAAAAAAAAGTGTGCTCTGCACAGACAGGTTTAAGCACAGGAAAGCAGAGCTGTGGTCCCCATGCATGTGGATTTCTTTAGCATTTGGTAGACCATGTGGGTTTGCTCCCAGGGGATCTGGCTGGGATTTCTGAACTAAAAGTGACTAATGTCCAGGTCACAGTCCTGCCACCCTGGGTGAAAGCCAGCCAGTGTGTGTGTGTGTGTGTGTGTGTGTGTGTGTGTGTGTGTATTTGGGGGGGATTGGTATCCCCTTACTTGTCAGACAAGATGAGTACCAAATGCTCCCCTTTCTTTCTTCTTGCTAGAGGCAGCAGAGGCCTGGGGAACCCCCAGCCCTGGGTGGGTTCCCTTCTTTCCCACTGTGGGGGGACTGGACTGAGAGGGGGTAACAGAGATGACATGAGAACCAGGCACCCTGAAAGACAGTGGGACTGTGGCTCCTGGCTGGGTGGGGACCAGTTCACTCCTGCTTCCAAAGGGAAGCTGGTTCCATTCATGTAACACGGGCCCCCTCAGCCCACACCGCACTTAGGCACCGTGGGTAAAAGCCAGAACAAACTCTGTGTCTCAAAATTGCCGAATGGTCAGTTCACTCTCCACGGCCTTTTGCACGTTTTGCCACCGAGAGAACAAGGATTCTGACAGCAGTTTTCTTTTTTTTTTTTTTTTTCAACGTTTATTTATTTTTGGGACAGAGAGAGACAGAGCATGAACGGGGGAGGGGCAGAGAGCGAGGGAGACACAGAATCGGAAACAGGCTCCAGGCTCCGAGCCATCAGCCCAGAGCCCGACGCGGGGCTCCAACTCACGGACCGTGAGATCGTGACCTGGCTGAAGTCGGACGCTTAACCGACTGCGCCACCCAGGCGCCCCTGACAGCAGTTTTCAAACAGGTTAACACATTAGGAATAGCTTGGGGTTTCTCCGTGCTTGTATTCATTCCTGATGTGCCCATTTAGATGGTCTTTTGAGGCCTTAGAGACCAGGGCGGGTGCTCGTCTCTGCACCTGTCCTAGGGCTTCATGGTGTTGCCTGACAAGCAGCTGTTCTGATCCTGCAGTTCCACTGCCAACCCCACTTAGCGCTGACTCCCCTTTAAGGCTGCGGTAAACTTTCTTCCTAAAGGCATCAAGGTGATGGCCATTTCAAGTCTCCTCTGATTAGAGAAGGGCGTGTCTAGGAGCACCCCACAGAGTGATAGGGGCTGTGGTCTTTCTGGGTAGAGCAATGAGTTCAGAGAATAGAGACTGATGGAATTTGCAGGTATGGCGAGCTGGCTGTGTTAGCTCATTTGCAGAATGGGAGGTCACATCCCGCCTTCAGGCTTATTAAAAGGATTAAATGAGCACGTGTATGAGAGTTCCAGCACCTGCACACAAGGCAAGCTCAATTCCCACTACTGTTGTCACTAACATTACTCTTACCATGATTCCTGCCGCCTCTGAGCTCCTGAGGCTCTGTGCCCTATGTTTCTAGCAACCAATCCCCTAAAGCTCAAGCAGAAGTAACCCCCTTCCCTAATCTGTATTGCATCTTCAATTGTATCTCCCTGCTCCTGGGGGGAACTTTTCTTCCATCTTTACACTCTTCCTATATTTCAAATTCTGACCGGCAAGTCAGTTTGTGGGGTTCAGGCCACCAGAGGCAGAGGGGAGGTGCTAAAAGCCTGTGCGTACTCCTGGACTGGCCCCTTCCCACTGGCTCTCCAAATCCATCTTTCTGCGTGCCTCTGCTCTTCCCATGTCCTCTGTCCCAAATGCCATAGGCTCTTCCGTAGGCCTAAGTGGGGAGGGGCAAGGAAGAAAAGGGAGCATGTGCAGTGTCAGTCCTTACAATGTAACAAGGAGGTCAAGAGCCTAGGTTCAAATCTGCTACTCCCTGGATATGTGCTCTTGGGGCAATTACTTAATCTCTCCATTTCTCCATCAGAAACTGGAAATACTTACATCAACCTCACAATGTTGTGAGGATTAATTGAGTTAATAAATGTAACTGGTTAGGGGTGCCTGGGTGGCTCAGTCGGTTAAGCATCTGACTCTTGGTTTCGGCTTGGGTCATGATCTCATGGTTTATGGGATCGAGCCCCAAGTCCAGCTCTGTGCTGGCCGCATGGAGCCTGCTTGGGATTCTCTCTCCCTCTCTCTCTCTGCCCTTCCCGACTCATGCTCTCTCCCTGTCTTGCAAAATAAATAAATAAAATTTTTTAAAGAAGTGTAACTGATTAGAACCATGCCAGTATGCACTGTGTAAGCATTAGCTATTATTACTATTATTACTGTGTGAGGTCATCTAAGTCTCACAGATCTTATTAAATGTATCAAGTAGGTATTATTGTCATTCTCAATTTATAGTACCCATGCTATATTTAGACTAAAAAATGTAATATATATATGTGTGTGTGTGTGTGTGTGTGTGTGTGTGTATTTGGATTCTCTGATTCTGTAAACCATGCAAAACAGAGTGGCCTAACTTTGCAGCTACAGGAAAAAAAAAACATTTCAGGACACAATTTCTATGGTCCTCACCCAATCCATACATTTATTAACTAGCTGAGATGCTGGTGAACCAGAATCCCTCTAGGCAAAGAGGCCTTAGTTTCCTGAGCTGGAAACTCTTCCTCTTTTCTCTGAGCCTTAGTTTCCTCTAGCTGTTTGGTATTCTCTAGGGAATAGACTCCCGCCACCCCCACCTCATCAGTTTAAATGCTCAGAACCCTCCAGTTGTCTTAACCCATGAGCCTGAGGAAAACAGGAAGGTTCTGACAACCATTCATTATACGCACGCTCTCCAGGTCAGAAGTTACATGTGTTTTGCCCTCACACTTGCTTTGCCTGATCAGAGCCTGAAACATGTTTGAGTTGGTTACCAACAATTACACAGAAAAACCTAGATTTCTGCCTTTTCTTGAAAAACAGATCTGCCCTCTAAGCCTGCCTTCTACATGACAGTAACGGGCTGGAGCTGTAACAGCTGCTCACTTTCAATAGCACATGGGATTCTCCAGTTTGCCACAGTCCTCACACTTTGTGTTGTCTCTCTCGTATTACGACCAACAGTAGCTGCCATTTCTGATTAGGCTTGCTGCTCCTACTGTATCGTAATAGCTATCTATTTTGCTCACACTGCTTGTGTGGTTCCTATAGGCACTTAGATTTGTGGCTCCTGCCAGCATAGGAATTTCCATCAAATGTGTGTTTGCATCTTAACTGTCTTAATAGTTGGGAATGGAAGATTCTCTTCCCCTATTAAAGGAATGTTGGGGTGCCTGGATGGCTCAGTTGGTTGAGCGCTGGACTTTGGCTCAGGTCATGATCTCACGGTTTTGAGTTTGAGCCCCGTGTTGGACTCTGTGCTGACAGCTCAGAGCCTGGAGCCTGCTATGATTCCATGTTTCCCTCTCTCTCTGCCCCTCCCATACTTGTGCTTGCTCTCCCTCTGTCTCTCAAAGGAAAAAAAAAAAAACAAACAACTAAAAAATTTAAAAAAAAAAAAAAAATAATGTTAAGCACCAGAAAGCTGGTCAAAAAACTGTTGACCCTTTGAAGGTTTTGAAGCCGATTGTTATATATGGTGTGTTCCAAAAAGAGAGGATCAGAAAGTTTGCCTGCCTTCTCTATCTGTAGATACGCTGCTCCAGCTCCAAAAAGGTGCTCAAAGCTCCAGGAAGCCAGAACGAGGGGTCTGTAAGGTAGGATGGACAGATGGATAAACCCTGATATCCCCTTCACCAGTTCCTCCCTGACTGGAGCCCCTGCCTGGCCCAGAAATCTCTACACACCAGGCTGCTCATTTTGGTATTCCCTTCATCTCCGCCTACCCTCCAGCTAGAAGCCTCTGCCTTCTAGCCCAGCTCTGCCCCCTGAATCCCAACTATTCCGGATCTCCATTTTAGGCTTGCTGGCACGTTGGACCTTATTTTACTATAGTAGATCATTATTTTTTACCTGATATTTTGCAATATACCCCTAGGTCTCCTTTATGAGTTATACTCTGTTTCTGAATATTCTGACCAAAAATAAGCCACCAGAATGCATGTTCCCCATCACTAGAGGCATACTGTATCCTCTGAGTCTGGAATGGCAGATTAAAGAACTCCCCAAGCTCACCGCTCTACCTATCACATGGGGCTAAGAAAAACCATATGACTCATAAATGGCAACTTCCTCTTGGACTCCTGAAACCATGTAAAGTTCATCCTGATTGAAAGCTCTGTCCTGTGAAAGTCTGTAGGCTGGGGTTCCAACAGGCCTGATCTATCTGTTGCCACAGCAGCTCCACAGCAATCTTTAAAAATAGATCACCTCTGAAAGGAGAGCAGATTTCCCTGTAAGCCCAGCGTGGATTCTCTGGGGGCTCTTCACAGCTCTGCTTGGATGAAGATTCGCCGTATTTGAAAGTAAAAGGTTAGAGAAAAGCTAAACAGGACAGAAAGCAGAGAACTCTGGTGAAAGTAACACAGGGGCACAGCTCAGGACCACCACATAAAGCCGCCAAAGCTCTCCAGGGGGGCCTGTGTCACAGGTCCATCCACCTGTTCACCCATCCTAAAGGCAGCTGGTTCACAGACCCGTGTGCGGGACGGGCAGGGCGCAGGCAAGGTGCGACGCCCACAGAAGGTTTCCGCTCACCGTGGTGTTCAATCCCCCCGGAAGCGACGGCAGCGCGGGCGACCAAATGTGCAGAGACTGCTGCCTCTTCTTGAGAGGGGTTTCTGCTCAGCACGATGTGATGCGCCTGTCACCCGGGAAAGAAGAAACAGGATTGTTTACACGCTTGGCGGCAGCAATAGGGAACTAACTGTTCTTGGAGCGATAAGCAGAAAGCCAAGGAACTTTCTAGCAAGCTAGACAATATGATTTGTGTGGAAGCACAGTCAATTCTCAGGAGACCTAGATTTTAAAAGCATTGGGCTGTGGACAGAGAAAGCCCTGAAGGCTGAGTCCGGATGGCTCGAAGCTGTGGCCAGGGCGGATCACTAAGTAAATCATTTAAGTCTATGCTGCTGTGAGTGCAGTGTCAGCAGAGGATGGGCGGGGGGTGGAGGGGGGGGCGGTTGGCGAGCGGAGGAGGGTTTCAAGAAGGAAGGAGATGGGTTAAAAAGTGCCAGTGCTTTGCACAGGAAGTGGGCGAGCCCAGCCCCATGCCCCAGCTCAGCCCAAAGGGGGCCCTTGCCGAGATGTCAGTAGCCTCCCCAGTGCCTGATCTACCAAGCCCACCTCCCTGCGCCTTCTTCAACTGGCCCATGGGGCTATCTGAACACAGAAAAGAGCTCAGTTCCTTAAAAATAAAGCCCAATTGAAAATTCTTTGAGAGAGAGAGAAAAAAAAAACCCTATGATCCCATGAATATAAATAGTAACAATCCTCCCAAAATAAAATACAAAACACATCTCTCCAAATAAAAAAGACATAACATAAAGAATAAAAGAGAAAATAAAGTTACTACTCATCTGACAACATTTAAAGTTTTTAAAAATGCTATTAGTAACAGGTTCACATTCATTCAGTAAATAGACCCTTACCGATCACTTATGACGGGAGAGGCCAGGACCAGAAAGGGTGGGCAGTACAGAAAGGGACAGGAACTGAACCTGATGTCCTACAGTGCACTAACACCAGGTGGCAGGTGGTTTGCAATTAATTGCCAAAAGGGTGACAGAAATACTAAAATACCATGAGTTAAAGGGAGAAACACCAGACTGGGATAGGCCAAGACATATTAACAGCAGTTAAGATTTCTTTCTCAGGTGTAGTATCAATTTTAATTTTCTTAACAATTTTTGTTGCCCGTGTTTTGTAGACGAGAGAGCTGAGGTTGAGGAGCAGGTGATATCTTGCCCAAGATACCTCATGGCTGAGAGAAAATGGAGATAAGATTCTGACTTTGATACTCGGACTCCCTCCCAGGGCGAGAACGCTGCCCTTCCTCCCTGCCCTGGTGCTTGTTGGCAGACATCACTAACTGATGCCTGCACACTCCCCAGAGGTGCCGATTCATTCAGCCTCCAGGAGCTATGACTAATCCGTGGGAGCTGGCTAGGAGATAAAGCCACACCATCAGAACTTCCTAGTCCAGACCAAGCAGTGAGGCAGCAAAGCCATAGGGACTTGGTCCTCTGATGACCAGCTGAATGCATTTGTCAGTTGGTAATCAGGGTGGATTCTAGACTCTCATCTCATTGATCATATGTTAAAATCAGCTGAGGTATTAGCTCTAGACTTTTTATGATAGGGGCTATTCCAAACCAAGATTGCTAGCAATAACTTTTATTGTTGTGTTAAAACAATCAGAATTTCGGGGCGCCTGGGTGGCGCAGTCGGTTAAGCGTCCGACTTCAGCCAGGTCACGATCTCGCGGTCCATGAGTTCGAGCCCCGCATCGGGCTCTGGGCTGATGGCTCAGGGCCTGGAGCTTGTTTCCGATTCTGTGTCTCCCTCTCTCTCTGCCCCTCCCCCGTTCATACTCTGTCTCTCTCTGTCCCAAAAATAAATAAAAAACGTTGAAAAAAAATTAAAAAAAAAATCAGAATTTCATATTTGTAAATGCGAACAATATCCTTTGTTTTAAAACTACTTTCCTTATTACAGGATGTAAATAAATGGAACAAGTAGTTTTGGCAACACCCCAATTAGTCATTATCCTCAATTTGGCCCGAAGATCTGGCTTGAAATGCTTTCCAATAATGCACACTCCAAAAAGTAAAGACAATTGGAGCCATTGGAGCCACAGGGATAGTCAAAGCATCACATGTTCAGGAATTTGAAGAGAGGAAGAGAGGAAAATCTGCCCATCCCAATTGGAAACTGAATCATGTTTACTTTGTGTTTTCTCCTGCTTAACGATCTTTAGGATCCACCATCGAGGAGAGCACCCTGTGATGCTAGAAAAGATTTAACTCATATTGTTACAAAGACTTTTAACTCACAGTACTTTAGATTTATTCAAATTCAAATTCAAAAAGATTTCATATTTTGTTTCCACTCAATATTATAAGGCAATGTAAAAGATATATGTCTATCAAAATGATTCCTTTTCTTTTTACTTATTTAATTATTTATTTGGGGAGGGGAGAGAGACAGAGAGGCAGAGAGAGAGAGAGAGAGAGGAAGAGAGAGAATCCCAAACAGGCTCCGAGCTGCCAGCACAGACCCTGATGCAGGGCTCAAACTCACCAACTGTGAGATCAAGACCTGATTCAAAGTCAGATGCTCAACCAACTGAGCCACCAGGCACCCCTTTTTCTTTTTCTTTTTTTTAATGTTTATTTATTTATTTTGAGAGAGAGAGAGATGGAACATGAGTGGGGGAGGGGCAGATAGAGAGCTTGAGAGAGAATCCTAAGCAGGCTCCATGCTGTCAGCACAGAGCCCAACAAGGGGCTCGATTCCACGAACCAGGAGATCATGACCTGAGCCGAAATCAAGAGCCAGACGCTCAATGGACTGAACCACCCAGACACCCCTATCAAAATTATTTTCAATTCATATGAATAATTACATGTTCTGAAAGTTCTGTATGTTGCCTTTTGCCTTTGGAGACAGGAAGCAAAATTTTCTGAGAGCAAAAATGCTCACAATATCAAGAAAGTGGATCCTGAGAGCTTAAGGGCATCCGAATTTCACAAAAATCTTCGTAACCTCAACATTTTTCTGTGTGAGATACTAATATAAGCAACCATTTATTATTCATTATTCACTTCAGAAACTCAATCCTTGGTCTAATTTATATTTGATGTTCATGAAACTTCCAAAAACCATACGCTGGTTTAACATTGCGGTGAGGGAAGGAAAAGGGAACCATGATGTTAAAAATGTGCAAGGTTAGCATCTCATTGATTCAGTAAAATTAAATTTAGTTTAATTTAATTCAGTCCTATTCAATTTACCTTAATTTTTAAATGCTTTTTACATGCCACATTGTGTCCCTCATCAGACTCGGGGCCTTATCATAGCTTATCTGGTCCTGCCTTCATCACGTCCAAGCAATTTCTAGCCCTCTCTCCCCATTCTCACTATCCAGTCGGCCCCTCCTGCTGTCCCTTCCCTTCTTGACCAACTTGGAGTTCACCATCTATCACTGTTGATACCAAAAATGCCCTCAACTTCACTGAAGCATTATTTGAAATGGTGAAAAAGGGGGAATCATCTAAATAACCACCAGAAGCGGAATGAATATATTGTGGTTTATTCATACAATGACTGAACTCTACCTAGTACATTAACAAAGTAACATTTCAGAAACATACCAATGAGTGGAAAAGTAATTTATCGTTCCAATTTTAGTATATGTGCTGCCGAAGTGAGCACTGGAAAAGTAATTTATAAGAGGATGTAAACATCATGGGACCAGTGAGTTTCAAGTTTCTCTTTTGAAGCAAAAAAACAAAAAAACAACACAAAAAACAACAAAAAAATCCTTTTGTTCCAGATTGTTTTGCATACTGTCTTACTGAAGCAGATGGAGAGGGTCTAGAAGCTCACTCAGCTGTGCCCACCCAGCTTCCTCCAAAAGACCCTCCATGGAACATGAGGGCTCAGGGTGATGCAGATCGAGAACCACAGATCCACACGGTATAGGAGGCTGCCTTAGGGAGTAGGTACAAAGGCAGTTGAAAAGCTAGTGATTAGATTACCCAATTTTCCAAATTAAACCACTGTTCACAATTCTGGAACAACACTCTGCTTGCTAAGAGAATATAAATACCCCTGTTATATGCATCTGAGAGCATTTAAGGACTAGTTGTTAGTGTTAACAGAATTATAGGAGCCATGCTTGCCTCTCCTGGCTTTATGCAGGAGCCCAAGTAATGGGCCCCGCTGGGGATCTGTGCTTGACTGCATTCACTCCTTATTATTTATTAATCTCCCAGGGCTCAGATTTCTCCTCCCGTTCTTTGTTGTTTTCAGTATCTTACGGTTATATATTTATCAGTTGTCATCTTGGAGCTGAGAGGGAGTGTTTAATATTCCTAAATCTCCTGAGCCATTAACATGTGGTACTGGGTTAAAAACAAAAACAAAAACGCAACCTTTAATATCTCATACTGAGCAAGGTCATTAATTGAAAAACCTCAGTCATAAGATCAACCACCCTCAAGCCCTGCCAAGGTCCAGAGCAGAAGGCTGCGCTTGGGCCCTCCTGAGCATTTCCGGGGGAAACCACTGAGTCCACAGCGCCAATCCAGCTGTCAATAGACACAGCCAGAGCTACAGCTGGCAGACTCTTATCTGACTGAGGCTGTCCCCTTGGATTTGTGAAATGTGTAATAGTTCTTGAACAGAAAACTTGATGACTAGTAAGAAGGATGTTTCTATTTATGCAGGCAGACCCCATCATGTGAATACTCAACTTAAGACATGCAATGCTCTGACTGCAGGCCCCAAGCTCTTCACAGGAGACAGGGATAGATTTTTTTCCCCCCATTTGGTAAACAACTAGGAGGATCACTGACTCAGAGGGAAATCTCTTCTCCTGCAGCAAAGTGGAGAGTCCACAAAGAGCTAAAGGTGCATTCGTGGACCTAAACTGAGTCTATTTACCCTGGAGACAAAAACATTCGTGGGGAATGCAGCTCAGCAGCCGTCAGGATCTTTGTACTTGAGGGCTAGCACTAGAGAGGGACACTGGGAGGGTGGGAACTAACCTTGAGTAAGCACCTACTTTGGCCAGACATGGTGCTATGCAGATTACATACACCAGCTCGCTTCATCTCAGAATCACTGGTGAGGGTGATGTTAACACCCCAATTTATAGATGGGGAAATGAAGCCCTCAGGAGATAAAGCAACTGACCGAAGGTCATATAGAGGGCTCAATGGCAGGACAGGGATTCAGACTAAGGCCTGTGATTCCAAATTGTATCCTGCTCTAGTCTAACATCTGGTTTTTTTTTTTTTTTTTTAATTTTTTTTTTCAATGTTTATTTATTTTTGGAACAGAGAGAGACAGAGTATGAATGGGGGAGGGGCAGAGAGAGAGGGAGACACAGAATCCGAAACAGGCTCCAGGCTCTGAGCCATCAGCCCAGAGCCCGACGCGGGGCTCGAACTCACGGACCGGGAGATCGTGACCTGGCTGAAGTCGGACGCTTAACCGACTGCGCCACCCAGGCGCCCCTAACATCTGGTTTTTTAAGAAAGTAGAAGTTACAGAAAGAGGATCTTCTAGTCAGCGTAATGAAGTATTATTTAAGAGTCAGAGAAATAGTTGCTAAGTAGTAGATTCGGCTCAGAGGTTGAATGGGCTGGCTAGGTGGAGGGTGAGCCACTGATACGTGGGTCTCGAAGCAGCTTCTGAAAACGAACTGTACGGGGACACCAGAGTGGGGAGTCGGGCAGTGGCTGATGGATGGAGCAAGATGTTAAGGTGCCTTCTACCGAGGGTCTGTGTTTTTCTGCTTTGGTTCAAATTAGTGCTTTAATTCAACAGAAGCTCAAGTCCTCTTGTCACTGTGAGGTGTGAGTTTGCTGTGTTTCTCTTATAACTGACCAGCTGTGCGGCTACGTAGCTCTCCCTCTTGGCCTTGCCAGAGCAGACCATGCAATCTTCAGCTTTGGGCTGATGCCCTTGTACAAGACAGGGTCATATTGCAGCCCAGGGTTGCCGCTTCCTTTCCTCTCCAGTCTCTGGCCAGGAAGGAAGCCTCTCAAGGCCACCCACACCACAGGGGCCTGGGGCAGCTGGAGCGCCTTGGCTAAGAGAAAGATGTTGCTGGGACTCTCTGGGGGGCGTAGATGAAAGGGAAGTCCCTGGGTGCCGAGGGCATTCCAAAACCGAGTTCTGAGGGCCCCAGACTAAGCTAGTTTCTTTTAATAGTCAGAGAGAGTCCTCAGTGGCAGCTCTCCAGTCGTCAATTTTAGCTCCTCCGAAGGGCTGGGGAGAAAAGGCCCTACTCTCTGTAAGGGTCAGCACCAAAATAGATATGTTGGGAACTTCAATTTTCACCCTCTCTTGGTTGGAAGTGTGTGTTTTCTTAAAACGTAACTAGATTTTTAGATTGTGAGAGTAATATCGGTATATAATTTTGAAAAATCCTAAGTGGTAAGTTAAAATGCCTCTCTCCCTTCTGTCTATAAGCCTCACCCTCTTCTCCCGATCCCGTCTGACTCCTTGGAGTTATCACTATCAAGTTCCCTGTGTATCCCAGAGATATTGATATGCTTATACAAATATACACACATATAGGCCCATGTTTTTGTTTTTGTTTTTTAAGTAGGCTCCATGCCTAGTGTGGAGCCTAATGTGGTGCTTGAACTCACAACCCTGAGACCAAGACTTGAGTTGAGATCAAGAGTCTTAACCTACTGAGCCACCCAGGTGCCCCTATAGGGGCATGTTCTTAAACACACCCATGCATAGACACGCATGTGCAATCGTAACCTGACGCTGCCCTGCTTCCCTCCCCCAGCCCAGCTTCATCTGCCACCACCCTTCTGGCCTCTGCCATGATGGCTCCTCTGCCCTCTCCTCAATCTTCGGGGTGTCTCACTATCAGTCCTCGGGCTGCTCTGTTGGGAGCTCTCACAGCACCCAGTCCTGCTCCCTGTGTGCACATCACGGTCGCCATTTTACATTCATCTGTGGGACTATTCAGCTAAGGTCTCTGTCACTCTCTAGGCTGCTCCTCCATCACCGTCCCAGGGCCAACCACTGTGCCTGGCACATTGTAGGGTCTAGCCGGTTGTCAACTGAAGAAACATTCTGATACACATCTGCCATTTAAAAAATAATAATGCACTTTTGGCATCTTTAATGTCAGAATATACACATTGATCTCATTCTTTCTGTGGTTCTATGGTGTTCCATCACGTGGATACACCACAACCTCCTAACTGGTCTCCTATTGATGGATGTTAAGAGCATTTCTAATTTCTAAGGGCTCGCTATTACCCTATAAAATTGGAGAGGGAATATCAAATGGTTTCCCCCAAAGTGGTGCCAATCCCCACTCCTTCTAGCGGTGTATGAGGATGACTGCTTTCCAGTACCTTTGCCATCATGGGGTATCATCAAACTTTTTTTATTTTGCTCACAGCTAGGTGAAAAATGGCATCTCCTGAGTGAAAGTGCATTTCTTTAATAACAAAGGATGCTGAAGATCATTTTTGTATTGTTATTGGCCATTTGTATTTTCTCTTCTGTAAGCTGACCATTCCTGTCTTTTGCCCTTATTTCTATTGAGTTGACTTTTTCATCTACATTTTATAAGAATTCTTTCTATGTCTCCTCTCTTTGCTATTTATTTTTTGACTGTGATATTTTGTCACAGAGAAATTTTTTTTTTGCTGTCAAATTCATCAATTTTTGTTTCTTTTTTCTTTCTTGCCTTCCTGTCTCTCTATCTATAGCCACATGTACATATGCAGAGGGAAGATGCTACAAATGTCAACACCAACTCCTTCTGGGAGGGGAGGCCTGGATAACTTGTAACTCGTTCCTTCGTATTTGTCTACATGGCTTGATTTTTTAGAATATAAAGAGTATTTTATTTTATATTATTTATGAGAGAGAGAGCACAAGTGGGGGAGAGGGGCAGAGGGGGAGAGAGAGAATTTTAAGCAGGCTCCATGCTCAATGCAGAGCCCAACTAGGGGCTCAATCTCACGACCCTGGGATCATGACCTGAGCCGATTCAAGAGTGTCATACACGCTCGACCGAATGAGCCACCCAGGGGCCCCTTCATTATCATTTTTATAAAAAATAGTGACTTAAAAAGAAAGAGTACAACTCTTGGATTTATGTCACCCTTAGAAAACTTTTATGATGCATAGAATCATAATCGCATTCTGCATCTTTTCTAATTTTAAACATGAAAGGTTAGTATTTTCAGAGATTTTGAAAATTACAAATAGTGCATTATAGCAAATACACAGCAGTTAACCAGAACTGATCGGAAGCGTTGCCAATTGCTGTGTTGTCTGAACCCGGTCGGAGACCTGTGCGAGCACCTACGAGCCATCACGTCAGCCTGGCCAAGGCTGATAACTTGCCCAGAGGAACCTGAAGCTAGATTTTCTGACCTCAAAGTTTTTGGGAGAGGGACTGATAAATTAGTTCATTATACTTTGTAAATCGAGCTTCCCCCCAAATTTGGGGGCTACTGACTGAGTGGCAGAGCTGCCCTGAAATTTGAAAAGAAAGGCAATTCAACTGTCAGAGATGGAAAACAAAACTGAAGCTAGTGGTGTTAATTTATGCCCCTTGAAAACACACACCCACAAACATTCTCACTGAAATGAAATCCTGCCATTTTTCTTTTGGGTAAGAAAACAAGGGTCTATTGCCAAAATCTGCCATGAGTAGTTTCAGAAACAATCACGCCAGCATGGTTTCTCACAGACCCCTGAGGCAGGGTGCCTAGAACGGCTAGTTCGCCAGTCCCTGGGACCACTGCCTTCCCAGTGTGGTGGCTCTGTGAGGCTTGCTAATTTTCTCCACTCTAATGGGTTAGTTCCTAAAATACTTTGGAACTTGTCGACACTCTACAGAAAATAAAAGGTCTTTTCTTTCTGGGCGTTTCTCTCACTCCAAAGGAATGAACAGTGAAAAACTAGAGGGAAAATAACAAAACCCCTTTTCTTTGTGTACATAATAAATGGCTTTTAGGCCAGGGCTCCCCTGGAGAGCTGCAGCCACACTGTACCTTTCTGTGTCTAGGTAAAGCTCTTAAAGAAATGAGGAGCCTTGATAAATGTTTGATAATTACCATTAATAAATAAAAGTAGCTTACATTGGCATCATGCCTAATGGTTCACAAAGCACTTTCTATTTTGAACCTTTGAGCAGTTCTGTGAAGTGGATAGGATCTTTTGTAGGATTGGGTTTTTTCTTTCTTCTTTTGAGAGGTTAAATGACTTGTATAATCAAACAGCTGGCAAACAGAAGAATTGGGACTCCCACTCAGATTTTCTGACTTCACATCCAGTGCTATTTCAACTTCACAAAGCTATCTCTTTAATAATGATTGGTAAGTATTTATTTAAACACTCTCTAATCTTTATTAACCTCAAGAATAAACAACAATAAAAGTCACCTATTAAACTTTACGAGTATTATAAAAATGAGTGAAGTACTCTAGAACTCCAATACAGAGCACTCCTTCTAATTTAGATTCAAAATCCAAATGTAATGAAAGGAAAGGTTGAAAACGTTAAAGCATTAAGAAAGCTTTTGCATGGCAAAAAAGCATTATGAATCCACAAAAATATATTACAGCTAATAAATGAGATCAGCATGGCCGTACCATGCAAAGTCAACATCCTATTTGTATTTCTACATGCTAGCAATGAACAGTAGGGAAAGGAAATTTAGAAAACACTTCTGTTTCTAAGAGCATCAAAATGAACAAAATACTTGGGAATAAAGCTCCCAAAAGAATTATAAAACTTATACTGCAAAATATGGTTGAAAGAAACTAGGAAAGAACTAAGTAAATAGAGATATCCTATGTTCATGTATTGAAAGCCTTAATATTGTGAAGATGTCAACACTTCCCACTTGAAATACAGATTCAGTGCTCTCTCTATCAAAATACCATCTGTTTTTTTTCCCAGAAATTGATAAACTTATCCTAAAATTCATATACAAATGTAAGGAAGCCAGAATAGTCAAAACAATCTTGGAAAAATGTAAGAGTTGGAGATGTCATACTTATGGATTTCAAAACTTACCATAAAACTTGTAGATGAATGTGCATAGTTGCATTATTCATAGTATCCACAAGCTTACTACAAAACAACAGTAATTGGGAGTGTGGTGCTACCATAAGGATAGACATAGAGGTCAATGGAATAGAAAAAAAAAAATCCAGAAATAAACCTTTACATTTATGATCAATTGAGTTTGACATGGGTACCAAGATAATTGAATGGTGACAAGATGACCCTTTTAATAAATGGTACTAGGACAACTAGATATTCACATGCAAAAGAATGAAGACAGAGCCCTATTTTATATCCTATAAAAAATTAACTCAAAATGGATCAAAGACCTAAATGTAAAAACTAAAACTATAAAACTCTTAAAAGGAAACAGATACAAGCCTTCATGAACTTGGACTAGGCAATGGTTTCTTAGACGTGAGACCAAAAGAAAAAAAGGATAAATCAGACTTCACTGAAACTAAAAATCTTTGTGCTTCAGAGGATGCAATCAAGAAAGTGACAAGACAACACACAGAACAGGAGAAAATATTTACACATCATGCATCTGATATCTAGTATCCAGTATGAAGGACTCTTGTAAGTCAACAATAAAAAGACAAATAACCCTATAAAAAATGGGCAAAGGATTTGAATAGACATTTCTCCAGAGAAGAAGTACAAATAGCCACATACCTATAAACAGATGCAGAATATCATGAGTCATCAGAGAAATTCAAATCAAAAGCATGGTGAGATATTACTCCACAGTTACCAAGATGGTTGAAATAAAAAAGACATAATAACGAGTGTTGGTGAGGATGTGAAGAAAATAGAATCCTCATGCATTGCTAGTGGGAATAGCAAGAGGCTGAGGCTGCTTTGGAAAACAGCTTGGTGGTTCCTTGGAAAGTTAAATATTGGGTACCGTAGAACCCAGAAATTCCACTCCTAGTCTTATAGCCAAGAGAACTGAAAACATATATCCATATAAAAACTTGCACATGAATGTTCATAGAAGCATTGTTCATTACCTCCATAGAGTGGAAACAACCCAAACATCCATCAGCTGATGAAGAGATAAACAAATGTGGTCTACCTGTATAACAAAATACTATTCAGCCATTAAAAGGGAATGAACTACTCATATCTGCTAAGCACGGATGAACTTTGAAAGCGACATATCAGATTAAAGAAGTCAGACACAAAAGGCCATATATTATAGGATTCTATTTATAGGAAATGTCTATAATAGCCTAATCCATAGAGATACAATGGAGATTGGTTGTTGCCAGGGGATGAGGGACAGAAGAAATAAGGAGAGTAACTCCCAATGAATGCAGGTTTCTTTTGAGGTGATCAAAATATTCTGCTGCGGTGTCTGGGTGGCGCAGTTGGTTAAGTGTCTGACTCTTGATCTCAGCTCAGGTCATGATCTCGTGGTTCCTGAGTTCAAGCCCTGCCTTGGGCTCTGCGCTGATGATGCAGATCCAGCTTGGGATTCTGTCTCTCCTTCTCTCTGCCCTTTCCCCACTTGTGCTCTCTCTCTTTCTCTCTCTCAAAATAAATAAACTTAAAAAAAAAAAAAAAGAAATGTTCTGCAATTAGCGGTAATGCTTACACAACTCTATGAATATAATAAAACCACTAAATTGCGCACCTTAAAAGGGTGACCTTCATGGTGTATGACATCTCAATAGAAACACTATGAACAAAATAAAACACGAGTGACAAATTGGGTGAAAAGACTTCTAATATATGTCACAGATTAAAGGGCGATACGTGGGGTATGTAAAGACTTTTAACAGTTAAGGGAAACTGAATAAAATAAACTAGAATAAAAATTCTATTAAAAAGTAGACAAATGGTATGAAAAGAAAATTCACAAAAAATGTATTAAGAAGATCCATTGAACCTATGAAATAATATTTAATTCCATTTTGCAGATTAAACCTATACTGAGATGTCCCTTCTCACCTACTTGATAGGAAGTAATTCAAAGTCTTGACAATACTCTCCTTTGGAAGAGGCTGTCAGGAAACAAACGCACTCAGACATTGCTGGCAGGAGCAGAAATAGTAGAAGCCCAATGAAAGGCAATATCCCGTAAAACTATCAACACGTTTGCTCCCTCTGACTGAGCAGTCCCACTTCTAGGAATTTACCCTGAAGATACGACTGCAACAATATAAAAAAATGTGTGTGTAAGATTATTCATTACAACATTACTTATAATTACAAAATATAGGAAATTATCTAAATGTCCAAACAGAAAACTATTTGAGCAAAACACACTAGGTGCCTAAAACGGGATATTATATTTTTGCACAAATGAATGAACTGCTATAAAGTGATTTCCAAGATACGGTGTTAAGTGAAAAAAGCGAACACACACGCAACAAGTAAATAACTTGGTGGGAGGAGGAAGGGACATTCGTAACAGGAGAATGTCAACTGATAAACGAATGGAAAGTCATGAATCTGCAACTACCACAGTAAAGACTGGTTTGGGAGAGATTCATCAATGCTAAGTGTAGAGAAAATTTGCAAAGGAGTGGGATATTTACATGGTCTTAAAAATGCCTCTCTGCAGAATGCTTATTGGCTGCAAGGAGAAAAATAGTTATTATACAGGGAAGAATCACTGTGATAAGGTGATGAATTTAATGTCACTAATGAAGGACAGGTAGACATCATGTGCCTCCTGAGGCAATACCCTAAGAAATACAATATCCTTTTATAGTATCCTAGCAGGGCATGCATTGTCAAATTTAGTCACAAGAAAATATCAGATGAACCCAAACTAAGGTACAAATGACTGGCCTATAGTCTTCAAAAATTTCAATGTCAAAGGAGACAAAGACAAGCTGAGAAACCATTCTAGATTAAAGACCAGACGCATAACAACTAAATGAATACAAAAACATAAGGGGCCGTATTGGGACAACTGACAAAATAGAATATGGCCTGTACCAACATGAACATTCCTGAATTTGATAACTGTACTGCGATTACATAAGAGAATACCCTTGTTAAGTACTCAGGGATAAAAGGACATGGTATATTCAAATACTTTCAGATGATTACAAAATGTAAATAGTTACCACTCTGTGCATATATGTACGTGTCTGTGTGTGTGTATGTCTATATAAATAGATAGAATGAATATGACAAAGTACTTTAAAATGGTGAATCTGGGCCCTACAGACAAGAGGCATTACCTAATCCATTTTCCCTTCACATAGTACTAAGGGTTCCCAGGAGTGGGAAGACCTAATACACTGGAAAGTAGCACTTACATTTGAATCCCTTTGATGATCCCTGCCTTTAGAAATTCCAATTTCTTTCAGCCAGTGTTTCCTAAACTATGGCCCAGGCAACACTAGTGTGTCACAGATGTATTTGACCCTCATTTGCATTTACAATCCACATTAAGATTTTTAATGCACTGTATGTAAAGCCATGTCTTAGGGACATCTGTTTAATTTTAACTTAATAGTTCTCAAATTTATTTAACCACAGACATCTTTTCTAGGAAGACCTATGAATTTCTATGAATTCTTGTAAGGTGCTAGTATCCTATGGAACACAGTTGGAAAATGCCAAACTCAAGTTTTTGGCATTGAATACTGTTAGGTCTTAGAAGCCACCTTTCATTCCAGTGAATTTTGTTACTGGTAATGACCCTTGCTGGGGGACTCTGAGCCTATTATTACTTGATGTCTTTGAACTTTAGAAGCTGGTATAGCAAAGACTGCACTGAGATTTTAAGGGCAGATCTGGATATAATCAGGAAACATTTAGGAAAACTGAATTAAGAAAAACATTTTAAATTAAATTTGAGCCTCTCTTCTACAATGTGGGAGTAGAATAGTGTAAAAGAGTTGGCAAGGTTGCTGTGAAACTGGTTCAACAAAGAACAAAGCAAAACCCACTTTTGGTGGTGAGGTAAATCAACATAACCTCAGAATGTCAATCTGAAGCAAGAACTATAAAATATTCACATCTTTTCTCCTAGTGGTTTCATTTCTGGAACTTTATACCAGCAAATAATCAAAGAAAAAAACATTTTGTCTAAGAATATTCAGAATAGGGGCACCTGGGTGGCTCAGTCAGTCCAGCATCCAACTCTTGGTTTGGGCTTAGGTCATGATCTCAAGGTTCATGGGTTCAAGCCCCAAGTTGACTCTGCGTTGACAGTGCGGAGCCTGCTTGGGATTCTCTCTGTCTCTCCCTTTCTCTCTGCCCCTCCCCTGCTCAAGTTCTCCCTCTCAAAATAAATTAACAACAACAACAAAAAAGAATATTCAGGATTATTGTTACCAACAAAAAATGGCATGCCCATTGAGTGTTCCTGCACTCAGTAAATGGGCCCACCAGCAGCACAGTGACCTTAGCTAGAAACCCGGCATAACACTAGACTGCTCCACCTCCTTCACTCCCCCACTCCCACACCCATTGTTTCTACTCTCCAAGCATCTCTCAAGTCTGTCCACGTTCTTTATTTCCATGTCACTACCTGAGTCGAGGTGTCATCACCCCCTACCTAGCCTGCTGCTGCCATCTCCTGAGTGACCTCCCTGCTTCTCTCTCTCCCATCCAGTCCACTCTGCATACCACATAGTGACCCTTCTAGAATGATAATCTCATGATGTCAATCTATCTGCTTGGAAACACTGAACTGCCTTTAGGGTGAAGCTCAAATTCCTCAGCATGACTTTCAACATCCTGCTTGAAGACACCCATTGACCACCTTCACCATTCCCACTGCCCAGGCACAGGGGATTTCTTGTAGTTCCCTGAACGTCGAGCTACATCTCACCTTCAGACCTTTGCACACACTCTTCCCTCTGCCTGGGCCGGCCTTCCTCACCTCTCAGTACTTTGGGAAACAGGGACCTATGTTTATTACCTTTGCTGCCTCACATCTCACTCACCATACAATCTGAGTTCTGCCTCATCATTGCCCTGTTTCCCTCGACAAAGTCATCAGAGAAAGAAAAAGATAACAAAGGAAAGGAAAGCAAAGAGAGAAATGTTAAAAATCTTGTGTAGCACTATATATCAGGCACTGTGCTAAGCACTTTATGAATATTAACTCATTTATTCTCCCAACAGCTCTATGTCCTTCACAATAGCACATGGTATTAAAAGACACAGAAAATACAGCTTTCACTTTTCCTCATGTTTTTTTCTGCCAAATTCGTCTTTGCTTTCTTTGCCAGGTTATCTTTCTTGACTTGACCAATGAACACTGAAGTTACTCAAGGCTCTGTCATGTCCTTGTCTCTTCTCACTCAATAACCCCCTCACTCCCAGGGTGATCTCATCCTTTCCCAAGGCAATTACTGCATACAAGTAGATGACTTCCTGACCCATTTTCTGAGCTCTAGTCCTGATTATCTAATTGACTAGATGGCATTTCCACCTATATGCCTCGCGGGCACCTCAGACTCGCCATTGAAACCTGAGCTCACCATCTCTCCATCACCTGTCACTCCTGCTCCCCCACTGTAACTGGCACAAACATCCACACAGTTGTTCAGACTGGAAACTCAGGAGTCATCATTGATTCTTCCCTATTCCTTCTTTTCTCCACATCCAATCAATCTCCATATCTCATCAATTAGGTCTCCTACATCGTTGTCAAACCATCTGCTTCTCTGCATCCTTACTATCATCGTCCGTGTCCAAGGTGCCATCAACTTCCGCCTTTGCTACTTTGATAGTCTCCTAACTGGTCTACCTATGTTCTTGGCACATCTTCCTTGATCCATTCTCCTACATACCAGCCAGAACAATCTTTCTAAAAAATACTGGGTTTGAATCTGGGTTATGCCATTTATAGGCACGGAGGGTATGCCTGGGCATATCCCTCAACCTTTCTAATTCTTGACTTCCTTATCTATAAATGGGAAATAAAAATATGTCACAGGGTGACAGTAATTAAGAGAGAAAATCCAGATAGAGTGACAGAATGGGACATTCTAATAAACTGTGTAAGGGCTATAAATGGTCAAACTTAAAAAGGAAATAACAATATGGAACTCTTAGTCCCAGATTGTTGCATCTCATTTGAAATAACAAGAATGAGTTCGGTCTATATTTTAAAACTTTAATAGGGAAAAATTCTGGGAAAACAATTTAACATGGGCTTTTAGGAGATGATGAATATAAAAACATCAAACTCATTGTGATGGTTAATTTTATGTGTCAACTTGGCTAGGCCATGGTGCCCAGTTTTTAAGTCAAACACCAGTCTAGATGTTGCTGTGAATGTATTTTTAACATTTACATTGGACTTGGAGTAAAGGAGATTGCCCTCAACGATGTGAATGGGCCTTATACAATCAGTAGAATGCCTAAAGAGCAAAATGCCGGGGTTTCCTGGAGATGAAGGAATTCTTCTATTTTTCTTTTCAAATTTTTATTTAAATTCTACTTAATTAACATACACTGCAATATTGGTTTCAGGAGTAGAATTCAGTGATTCATCACTTACATATAACACCCAGTGCTCATCATAACTAGTGCCCTCTTTAATGCCCATCACCCATCAAGCGCATCTCCCATCCACCTCCCTCCATCAACCTTCAGTTTGTTCTGAAATCTCTTTAAGAGTCTCTTTCAGTTGCTTGGGTGACTCAATAAGTTTAGCGTCCAACTCTTGATTTCGGCTCACGTCATGATCTCATGGTCGTGAGATTGAGCCCCACTCCAGGCTCTGTGCTGGGCATGGAGTCTGTTTAAGATTCTCTCTCTCTCTCTCTCTCTCTCTCTCTCTCTGCCCTCCCCCTGCTTGCTCACATGGGTGCATGTGCGCTCTCTTTCTCTCAAAAAATAAAAATTAAAAAAGACTTTTATGGTTTATTTCCCTCTCTTTTCTTTCCACCTCCCCCAATATGTTCATCTGTTTTGTTTCTTAAATTCCACATATAAGTGACAGAGAAGAAGGAATTCTGCCTCAAGACTATAACAGAGATCCTGCCTGAGTTTTCAGTCAGCCTGCCTACCTTATGGATTTTGGACTTGTCAGCCCCCACAACTGTGTCAGCCAATTCTCTAAAATCAATTTCTTTATTTCTTTCTATGTATGTATCCTATTGGTTCTGTTTCTCTGTAGAACCCCGATTGACACACTCACACAGGAATCCTATGACGACAAAGTATATCAGCAGCTAATAAATGACAACTCCAAGCAGCTTCAGATGAATATTTTAGAGTACAGTAGAAAAAAACCCTCATCAGCTTGATAACATAAGCTCTAAATAGATAAACATGAAAGGATAAAGAACTTCAGGAAATAAGACTTGACTTATGCCCCTAATAAGAGAAAAGCCATCTTCAGGGAGTCTTAGGCTGTTTGAGGACCTGGTAACAGTGGACCACTGTCCCACACTCATCCACTTGGTCATCTATATGAAGATGTTTGTTGAACATTTACTCCAGGACAAGTGTTCTACATATCCAGAGCAAATAACAAAACCAGGCATTCTTAGAGCTGCTGTTCCACTTGTGTCTATGAGAAGCACTGAGTCCAGAAGAGCTTTGGTGGCCATGTTCTGGCTTACCTGTAGAAAATGGTTGATGGATGCGTCATGAACTCCCAGGGCTCGCTCTACACCTGCCAATTCCTTCAATATTGGTACACATTCAAGACTTTTTTCACCTCGACTGATCTCAGTGTATTCTAAAGCCTCTTGATAGTGGGGCAGGGCTTCTTTTGATTTCTTCTGACTTTGATACATCCTAAAAAGTCATCAGAGACATCATTTTTAAATAATGAAATAGAAGACACATAGGTGGGAAAAAAGCGATCTGGTGGTTAGGATTTGGCTCTCTGACCCCTGTTGTCAGGTTCATTTCCTAGCCAGCTAAGTTTCTGTTTTTCCCAGGAGCCCGCAGGGCATAGTGGTCAGGAGGATGGACTTCAGAATAACCAAGAAGTTTCAGATCCTGGCTCTACTACCTATTAGATGTGTGAATTTCCAGTTGCTTTACCTCTTCCTCATCTCTAAGTTAAGAATAATAACAATGCCTCCTTTACTGGGCTATAATGAAGATTAAATTAGTCAACACTCATAAAAATGCCCAGAATGGTCTCTGACATATAGTAGGTGCCATGCAGGTGTTGGTTTAAAAAACATAAAATACTTAAAAAAAATTTGTTGTCAAGTTAGCTAACATACAGCGTATACAGTGTGCTCTTGGCTTCAGGAGTAGATTCCCATGATTCATCGCTTACATACAACACTCAGGGCTCATCCCAACAAGTGCCCTCCTCAATGCCCATCTCCCATTTTTCCCTCTCTCCTGTACCTCACCATCAACCCTCAGTTTGTTCTCTGCATTTAAGAGTCTCTTATGGTTTGACTCCTTCTCTGTTTGACACTATTTTTTCCCCTTCTCCTCCCCTAATGATCTTCTGTTAAGTTTCTCAAATTCCACATATAAGTGAAAACATTTGATATCTGTCTTTCTCTGAGTGACTTATTTCACTTAGCATAATACCCTCCAGTTCCATCTACATCACTGCAATGAGAGGATTTCATTCTTTCTCATTGCCAAGCAGTATTCCATTGTATATACAAATCATATTTTCTTTATCCATTCATCAGTTGACGGATATTTGGGCTCTTTCCATGACTTGGCTATAAAATCATAAAATACTTAACAAAACAATAATAACAACCATAAAGGATGCCAAGATGCTGATAACTGATCTGTTGAGAAATTACAGAAATTTTCCAGTATTGGTGAGGGTATAAAGCACTCTCTTTAACTGTTAGAAAGAATATAATTTGAGCATAAACATCTCTATATCAAAATTATATATATATATATATATATATATATATATGTATGTATATAAAAGCACACACATATTTCTGCTAATTGCACTTTTAGTAGTTTATCTTGAAGAGATACGCTGGCAGGGCAAGAAAATATGTATAAGAATGTTTACCTAAGCACTCTTTGTAATAGTGGAAAAGTACAAAGCACTTAAAATATACCAATAGGAGATCATTCAAGCAGATTACAGTAAGCATATCTATACTGCAGAATGCCACATAGCCGTTAAAGTTAACGTTTATCCATATTTACCAACATAGAAGTATAAAAGTATAAGTATAAAAGGCAGAATACAAAAAATGCTTTCTATAATATCCTATCCAGGTGAAAATGTTATATCTAATCTATATGTACATATATGCATAAAGAGATATCTAAATGGACACTAAAATGTTACCATTCAACAGTTATCTGGAAGGAGTTGGTTGTGAGTGATTTTACCTGTCTTGTTTATGCTTTCTAAATTTCCCAAATTATCTTCTATAAAATTGTATTACTGGGGTGCCTGGATGACTTAGTTCAGTGTCTGACTTAGGCTCAGGTCATGATCTTGAGGTTCATGAGTTCGAGCCCTGCGTTGGGCTCTGGGCTAATAGCTCAGAGCCTGGAGCTTGCTTCAGATTCTATGTGTGTGTCTCTCTCTCTGCCCATCCCCTGATCATGATCTGTCTGTCTGTCTCTCTTTCTCTCTCTCTCTCAAGAATAAATAAACATTTAAAAAATTTTAAATTGTGGGGTGCCTGGGTGGCTCAGTTGGTTAAGCGTCCAACTTTGGCTCAGTTCATGATCTCAACTTCAGCTCAGGTCATGATCTCACGGTTCCTGAGTTCGAGCCCTGCATCGGGCTCTGCGCTCACAGCTCGGAGCCTGGAGCCTACTTCGGGTTCTGTATCCCCCTCTCTCTCTGCCCCATCCCCACTCATGCTCTGTCTCTGTCTTAAAAGTAAATGAAACATAAAAAAAATTTAAATTGTATTACATCAGAATTTTATTGTATTTACATTTATTGTATTTACATCAGAATTATATTGTACTTACATCAGAAAAATGTTAATCAAAAAATTGTAAGTAAAGGTGGTATTGGGAAAAGATTCTTTAGCTTCTTGGGATAAAACTCTGTCACGTAAAAAATATATATCTGTCTATTTTGTTTAGCAAACACAATAGTAGACATTTAAAAACAACCTTCTCTAAAATATTTGCTAAGAAATAGACACTTTCTTCATGCATGGAAAAATTTTACATATAAGATTCATTATGAAAGGCACCAACCCTTTCTACATTACCCTTTACCCTAGCATCTTTACTACAAAAAGGCCTTATAATTCCCAGCTGCCCATGGGTAAACTGAGACATAATATGAGCACGTGACTAGGAAACCACACACACACACACACACACACACACACGCGCGCGTGCGCACACACACACACACACACACAAATATATAGGTCTTGTTTTTAACTCAGTTACTGGACATTTTGCACAACTATTTTTGCTCTGTAATAAATTTCAAAGAAATTGATTGATAGAAGATGCTGCTCAGATCTACGCTTCCGATGGCAACAGTGAAATAAAATGCTGATGGAATAGTTTATGAACTTGGATGTGTTCTACAAATGGGAAGAAGTTGAAACACAGGAGATGGTCAGGGATATGTTCCTGGACCAAGTCGGGTCCAGGTTCCAGCTTGCAGCAACTCTTAATCTTAGAAAGGAAGAGATTAGTAGGCGACCTAGTAATACTGGGCTTGTCTTCTGACTCTTACTGAACTTTGGATGTAGTGAGCAATAATTAGCATTGTAAGTATCATAGTTTGTTTTTGAAGAGAAAGCCCACTTGCATCTTTGGTGACAGAACAAGGCTTTGAAACATATGGCTGATAACAAATCACTTAGCCCAAAAATGAGATTCCTGGTAGACAACTGAAAACAGGAGGCAGCAAACTGTGGCCTGTGCACCAAATCTGCTCACTGTCTTTTTTTGTAAATAAAGTTTTATTGGCACACAGCCACACCCACTTGTTTACACATTGCCCATGGCTGCTGTAGCACTATAATGGTGGAGCTGAGTAGCTGCAATGCAGTGGATACCAAAAAGCCTGAAATATTTACTGTGTGGGCCTTTACAGAAGAAGTTTGCCAAAGTCAGGTCTAGAATCCAGAGAAAGCTACATACTTCCAAAATGACTTCAGATTTTTTCCATCTAATTTAACCTTGAGAACTCCAACAATGCCACAGATATCTGAGCAAAGGGGGAAAAAATCACCTTCTTCCTTTCTCATGTTCATAGGTGATGAAACATGTGCCAAGGAAATAAAGAATGGATTTTTTGTTTCCAAGGCTGCTGTAAAAATCATGGAAGGGTAATGAAGCAAATACAAAGTATTTGTAATACAAGATGATTTCGTCTGAGCAAAAGTTTTAAAGGAAAGCAAAATTCAAAGCTTAGTAATCAAGCTTACAAATGCAAAAAAATACATAGAAAAGTAAACAATAACAAGGCATAAGTGAACTCATACAATACAATTTTTCCTTTCCCAAGATAGAACACTAAAGAAAAGTATTTGAGAGTTTGTAATGGTGGAGAACAGGGACAATTTGCTCTTCCTTTTTATCATTAACCTACTAATCTCTTAGCCAAAAGCACAGCCTATCACCCCAGGTTAACACCACGTCACTTTTTCAGGTATCAGAAAGTGATCTTTCAAATACCAGACTCTTGGAGAAAATTTTATACAAAGAGGGACACAGGGACTGCCTAGGTGGCTCAGTCAGTTAAGTGTCTCACTTTGGCTCAGGTCATGATCTCACGGTTGGGGGTTCAAGCCCCACATTGGGCTCTGTGCTGACAGCATGGAGCCTGGAGCTTGCTTCAGATTCTGTGTCTCCCTCTCTCTCTGCCCCTCTCCTGCTCACACACACACACACACACACACACACACACACACTCTCTCTCTCTCTCTCTCTCTCTCTCTCTCAAAAATAAATAAACATTAAAAATATTAAAAAAAAAAAAAAGAGGGACTCAAGATGAGAGGCAGGATAGTCAGTTACAAGTGCTGCAGCAGGAGTAGAAAACCCCAACCATAGTTTGAGCATTGTTAGTGATGAGGCCACACAACCCTGGGCAAGAACAAAACATCTCTGAACCTTGGTTTCCTCATCTCAACACTGGTGTCCAATAGGGTTGTTGTGAGAACCCAAGAAGATGTCTAAAATGCTCTGCAAACTGAAGCAAGTTGTATAGATTGGCATTAAATGCCTATACATCGTCATACCTTTCACTCCTTCCCCTCCCAACTGGTAGTCTATACGGAACTGAGTGCCACGGCCTCGGGCCGTTCTCCTGTTGAAACAGGCTCAACTGTGGTCTCACACCTACCCGCAGAAGATTTTGGAAAGTCCAAATAATAAGGATAATTAGTCAAACTCATGTGCCAGTGTGGAAGGCATTTTCTTATCCAGCTAAGCTTTTAAAAATGTTGAGGATATTTTATTATAAGAATAATACGTATCCATCATTTAAAAAAAAGAGATAGAAAAATAAAAATAAAAACTATACAATCACGACATCCAAAGATGAATACTGTACACCTTGATACACACCTTTCCGGATGATTTTCCACACATATTTTTTAAAAGAATCGTAATGTTTTATAACCTGTTTCTTTCACTTAATCACATATCACAATGTGGCAATGAATGTTCTAGCCTCATTCTGGTGGTTGAGTGGTGTCATACACTTCACTGGCCACTTTATTTACTCATTGCTCAGCACAGACATTCCTTGGAGGACATTTGGGTGGTTTATGCCTTTTGACTGTTATGAATATTGTGTACAAGTTTTTATGTGGATGCGTATTTTCATTTCCTTTGGGTATTTACCTAGAATTGAAATTATTGCATCATATTGTAGTTCTATATGGAAACTTTTGAGGAAATGATGCTATTTTCCAAAGTAGCTGCACCATTTTATATTTCCACCAGCAGTATGTAGGGGTTCCAATTTTTCCACATCCTTGCTAGCACTTGTTACTATCTTTATTATTATTATAGCCACTATCCTAGTGAGTGTGAAGTGGTATCTCACTGTAGTTTTGATATGCATTTCCTTGATGATTAATGACGATGAACATCTCTTTATGTGCTTATTGACCATTTGTATATCTTCCTTGGAGAAATGGCTATTTGGAAACTTTGCTTGTCTTTAAATTGGGCTGTCTTGTTATTGTTGTTGTAGGAGTTGTTTATTTATTCTGGATGCAGGTCCCTCACCAGAAATATGATTTGTAAAAATTTTCCAGAAACCATTTTTATATTCCAGAAACCATTTTTTATTTTCCAGAAACCATTTTATATTCCCACCAGCAGTATGTAAGGGTTCCAATCATCAAGTGAAAAAGGGCAGCCACAAATAACCTAACCTTATGCCTAAAGGAGCTAGAAAAAGAACCACAAGCAAAACTTAAAACCAGCAGAAGGAAGGACATAATAAAGATTAGAACAGAAATAAATGATATAGAAACTAAAAAAACACAACAGAACTAATCAATGAAACTAAGAACTTGTTCTTTGAGAAAAATCAATAAAATTGATAAACCTCTAGTCAGACTTACCAAGAAAAAAAGAGAAAGGACTCAAATAAATAAAATCACAATTGAGAAAGGAGAAATAATCACCAATACACATCAATCACAGAAATACTAACAATTCTAAGAGAATATTATGCAAAACTATATGCCCACGAACTGGACAACCTGGAAGAAATGGATAAATTCCTAGATACATATAAACTACCAAAACTGAAACAGGAAGAAATAGAACATTTGAACAGACCAATAACCAGCAAATAAGTTGAGTTAGTAATCAAAAAACTCCCAAAAACAAAAGTCCAAGGATCAGATGGCTTCACAGGTGAATTCTACCCAACACTTATTCATTTTTTAAAGTTTTATTTGTTGAGAGAGAGAGAGAGAGAGGGAGAGGGAGAGGGAAAGGTAGAGGGAGAGAGAGAGAGAGAGAGAGAGAGAGAGAGAGAGAGAGAGAGAGAGA
>NW_024412416.1:17814956-17866172 GCF_014898765.1 Herpailurus yagouaroundi
AGAGAGAGAGAGAGAGAGAGAGAGAGAGAGAGAGAGAGAGAGAGAGAATGTGTATGAGCAGGGTAGAGGCAGAAAAAGAGGGAGAGACAGAATCTCAAGCAGGATCTGTGCTGTCAGCACAGAGCTGGATGTGGGACTGGAACTCAGGAATTGTGCGTGAGATTGTGAGCTAAGCTGAAACCAAGAGTCAGATGTTTAATTGACTGAGCTACCTAGGCGCCCCAGTCTACCAAACGTTGAAAAAAGAGTTAAGGGGCGCCTGGGTGTCTCAGTAGTTTAAGCATCTGACTTGGCTCAGGTCATGATCTCACAGTTTGTGAGTTCAAGCCCCACATCAGGCTCTGTGCAGCCTGCTTCGGATTCTTTGTCTCCCTCTCTCTGTTCCTCCTCCACTCGCACTCTGTCTCTCTCTCTCTCTCAAAAATAAATAAAGATTTTTTTTAATTAAAAAAAAATAAAAAATAAAAAAAATTAAAAAGAGTTAATATGTATTCTTCTCAAACTATTCCCAAAAACAGAAAAGGAAGGAAAACTTCCAAATTTATTCTATGAGGCTAGTATTACCCCGATACCAAAACCAGATAAAGACACTACTAAAAAAGAGAATCACGCCAATATTCCCGACTAACATAGATGCAAAAATCCTCAACAAAATACTAGCAAACCAAATCCAACAATACATTTAAAAAATCATTTACCATGATGAAGTGGGATTTATTCCTGGGCTGCAAGGGTGGTTCAATATTTGCAAATCAATCAACACTGTACAACCTATCAATAGGAGGAAGGATAAGAACCATATGAACATTTCAATAGATGCCAGAAATGCATTTGACAAAGTACAACATCTACTCCTAATAAAAACCCTCAACAAAATAGGTTTAGAGGGAGCATATCTCAACATAATAAAGGCCATATATGAAAACCCCACAACTAACATTATCCTTAATGGAGAAAAACTGAGAGTTTTCTTGCTAAGGTCAGGAAAAAGACAAGGATGTCCACTATCACCACTTTTTTACTCAACACAGCACTGGAAGTCCTAGCCACAGTAATCAGACAACAAAAAGAAATAAAAGGGATCCAAATCAGTAAGGAAGAAGTAACACTTTCACTATCTGCAGGTGGCATGATACAATATACAGAAAACCAAAAGACTCCACCAAAAAAACCCATTAGAACTGACAAGTGAATTCAGTAAAGTCGCAGGATACAAAATCAATGTCCAGAAATCTGTTGTATTTCTATACACCAATAATGAAGCAGCAGAAAGAGAAATTAAGAAAACAGTCCCATTCATGACTGCACCAAAGAGAATAAGATACTAGGAATAAACCTCACCAAAGAGGTGAAAGACTTGTGCTCTGAAAACTGTAAAATACTGATGAAAGAAATTGAAGACAACACAAAGAAATGGAAAGACATCCCATGTTCATGGATTGGAAGAACAAATATTGCTAAAATGTCTACACTACCCAAAGCAATCTATGTATTTAATGCAGTCCCCATCAAAATACCAACAGCATGTTTCACAGAACTAGAACAAACTATCCTAAAATTTGTTTGAAACCACAAAAGACCCCAAATAGCCAAAGCAATCTTGAAAAAGCAAAGCAAAACTGGAGGCATCACAATTCCAGACTTAAAGGTACATTACAAAGCTGTAGTAATCAAAACAGTATGGTAATGGCACAAAAATAGACACCATAGATCAGTGGAGCAGAATAGAAAACCCAGAAATAAACCCACAACTACATGGTCAAATAATCTTCAACAAAATGAGAAAGAATATCCAATGGAAAACAAGATCATCCCTTCAGCCAATGTTGTTGGGAAACGACCACAACATGCAAAAGAATGAAACTGGACCACTTTCTTACCCCATACATAAAAATAAATTCAAAAATGATTTAAAGATCTGTATGTGAGATCTGAAACCATAAAAATCCTAGAGGATAACATAGGCAGTAACTACTTTGATATTAGTCAAAGCAACTTCTTTCTAGAGATGTCTCCTGAGGCAAGGGAAACAAAAGCAAAAATAAACTATTGGGACTGCATTAAAATAAAAAGCTTCTGCATAGTGAAGAAAATAATCAACAAAACTAAAGGGCAACTTACAGAATGGGAGAAGATATTTGCAAATGACATATCCAATAAAGGGTTAGTATCCAAAATATATAAAGAACTTATAAAAGTCAACACCCCGCCAGTTACAAAATGGGCAGAAGATATAAACAGACATTTCTCCAAAGAAAACACACAGACAACAGACATGTAAAAAGATGTTCATCATCACTCACCATCACGGAAATACACATCAAAACTACAATGAGCTATGACTTCACACCTGTCAGAATGGCTACACTCAACAACACAAGGAACAACAGGTGTTTGGTGAGAATGTGAAGAAAAAGAAACCCTCGTGCACTGTTGGTGGGAATGCAAACTGGTGCAGCCACTCTGGAAAATAGTATGGAGGTTCCTCAAAAAGCTAAAAATAGAAGTACCCTACTATCCAGCAATCACACTACTGGGTATTTACCCAAAGAATACAAAACACTAATTCAAAGAGATACATGCACCCCTATGTTTATGGTAGCATTAATTACAATAGCCAAATTATGGAAGCAACCCATATCTACTGATTGATGAATGTGGTATATATGTACAATGGAATATTATTCAACTATAAAAAAGAATGAAATCTGGCCATTTGCAATGACATGGATGGAGCTAGAGAATATAATGAAAATGCTAAGCAAACTAAGTCAAAGACAAATATCAAAATAGGACTTAACTCATATGTAAAATTTAAGAAACAAAACAAATGAGCAAAGGGGAAAAAGAGAGAAAGGGAGAGAAAAATCAGGAAACAGACTCTTGGGGTGCCTGTCTGGTTCAGTAAGTAGAACACGTGATTCTTGGTTTCGAGGTTGTAAGTTCGAACCCCAAGGTGGGTGTAGAGATTACTTTAAAAAGCCTTAAAAACATTTTTTCAATTAAAAAAAAAAAGACTTTTAATTAGAACAAACCAATGCTTACCAGAGGGGAGGAGGTGGGTGATGGGTGAAATAGGTGATGGGGATTTAGGAGTGCACTTGTTATGATGAGCACCAGGTGACATATGGAAGTATTGAATCACTATATTGTACACCTGAAACTAATAAAACACTTTTTAAAAAGCCAAAGGAAAAAAAAGGGGGGGGGGAAAGTATGTCACAAAAGGCCACACATTGTATGATCCCATGTATATGAAATGTCCCAAACAGGCAAATCCGCAGAGAGAAAGTAGATTAGTAGTTTTCAGGGGCTGGGGGAACATGGTAATAGAGACTGCTAATGGGATGAAAAAGTGAAAACGACTGTGGTTTGTTAATATACTGAAAACCACTGAACTGTGTATTTCAGTTGGGTGAGTTGTATGGTATGTTAGTTATGGCTCACTAAATCTGCTATTTAAAAAAGTTTGTGTGGGGTACCTGAGTGGCTCAGTTGGTTAAGCGTCTGACCCTAGGTTTCAGCTCAGGTCATAATCTCACAGTTTCATGAGTGGAGCCCCGAGTCTGGCTCTGTGCAGGCAACACAGAGCCTCCATGGGATTCTCTCTTCCTCTCTCTCTGCTCCTCCCCTGCTCACACCATCTCTGTCTCTCTCAAAATAAATAAATACACTTAAAAAAATTTTAAAAGTTTGTGAACATTTCAAAGCAAAACTAAATACAGATAAGGTTTAGTGGTACCCATAAAATTAGTAATTTTAATTTAAAATAATTGTAATAATGTTAAACAAAAACCAAAATACTTTTCTCTTAATATTGTCTTTGAGCCATTTTGAACCAGCACAAACCAGGTCAGAAAAGGATGTGTGCTTTGGCTTTAAATTGGTCCCGCGTGATTAGGCGATCCTACCCAACTGTTTTTAGGGCTGAAGGATTAGGAGAGCAGAGAATGTTGTGGGTCCTCCTGCACCTGACCCCTCAGCAATGGGCATCCCCCAGAGGAGGCCATAAATTGGACTTGGGACACTGAGCTACTGGCCTCACTCTCTATTCTTTCAGAGCTGTAAGCTTGTTTCCTGATGAGCTCCAATGCCTGGGTCTTCTGGGGGAATGCCTCGGTCTACGAAAATTATAATCCTAATGAGAAAGCAGGAAATTCATGGAGGGAAAAGCCACATAAAATTATTCTTAATGGAATCTTCTGGTAAATCAATTACTCTGTAAGTTTATTTTTTTTTAAGTTTATTTATTTTGAGAGAGAGAGAGAGAGAGAGAGAGAGCGAGCGAGCGAGCAGGAGACAGAGGATCCGAAGTAGGCTCTGTGCTGACAGCAGAGAGCCCAATGTGGGGCTCAAACTCACGAACCGCGAGATCATGACCTGGGCCAAAGTTGGACGGTTAACCGACTCAGCCACCCAGGCACCTCACTTTGTAAGTTTAAATATGTTAATGTATTTCCTGTTATGATGTCTGCAAGTATGCAGACATGGAAGAATCAAGAAATTGGTGATAAACCCAAAATCTTTTTCCTTTGGCTGATTGTTTCAAGCCAATAAGCTGTGGTCGAGGAAATTACCTTGAGTGCTGGTGAGTTATAGAAGCAGGGTAAGTTCTATACAGCTCCCTAAGTTACCCGGATGTGCAGAATTCAGAGTGTGTCAAAGACGGGTGAGAATAGAAAGGCCAATCCCCTAGCTGAGTGCTGCCCCCCTGCCCAGCCGTCCGGGGCATGGGCTTGGGGCCCTGGTCCCACACAAAGGAGCCCAAACTGCTGCCAGCAGGGCCTGGCTCTGCACCCACAGACTCCTGCTCCTTCTCTCTGTGCCCACGTTCTGACAGACACCTGCTCGAGGTGGCCATTGGGAGTTTCAGTCCAGCCCACGCTCTGCTGGATGAGCTGTTGTGCTTGGACACAAAGCTATGTTTGCCTGGAAGAAAGGGCACCTTTCCCAATTCTCACAAAGGCTCTGTCCACTCACCTAACTGCACAAAGGTGGCACAGAGGTGACGGTGGCTCTCCTGGGACCTGAGTTTCTCAGGACTTGATGAGTTCAGATTACCCTTGAGCATCATCTAAACCTTCCCATCTAGCTTCCCTGATGCCATCCTCCTTTGCGTCAAGTGTACCTTTCAACTCTGGATGTTCGCTGGGCCATTCTATCTGGAATGTTCTCTTCTTTCTTCCATCTCTGCCTGGTAAACTTCCATTAATCTTTCTAACTACCATTCCTCTTTTTAGTTTTAGCTTAACAGTCTCCTCCTTTAGGAAGCCTTCCCTGACACACCATTTAAGGTGACACTCACTCTCATGGGGCAAGCAAGTGCAGGGTGCGCACCCAAGAGTGAGTGCCTCCTTAAATGGTGTGGCTTGGGCACCTGGCTTTCTCATCTTAACCCCTGCTCTGTTCCCTGACAGCCCAGGCTGGGTTGGGTGCCTCAGTGAACACCTGACTGTGCTCCCACGGAACTGTGAACCTTCCCTGCTGGGGAAACATCTCTCAGGTTCTATTATAACTGCCTGGCAACTCAGCCGCTGGGATCTGTGAAGGCAGGGTCCAAGCCCGCCTCATTCATCTTGGCATCCCAGCACCTTGCACAGTGTCTGACAGTAGCCATATGATCCCCAGGAAGTCCAAGGTCATTCTGAGGGGAAGGTTTGCCTTAGTAGTGTGAGGTGACCAAGATGGCGGCGGGCTGGGCGGGGCTTCCATGGGAGAGCAAACATGAAGTGCTGCCTGATAGAAGGAGGGAGGATAAGCTGCAGAGGGAGGGAGGGAGGGAGGGAAGAACAACCTACAAATACAAATCCATTAGCTTAGAAGACTCTGAGGCTATAGTTCACACCTTAATTTTCATGGCTTCCAGAATAAGTTTTAGTGAAAAAAATCTTCAAAAAGAGAACATGTTTTCATATTGACTTGGTAGCCAAAATATTGTAGACTATTGAGCTAATTAAGGGTGGAGCAAGTTGTTGAAATTTTATAAAAGGTGGAATAAAAGGAACCTTGTAAAAACCTATTAGGGCCTGCACTGTTTCCTCCCACCCAGATTCCTACATTCGAGTCCTCACCTCCAGTGACTTTACTTGGGACTAAGGTTGTTGCAGATGTAATTAGTTAAATTAAGATGTCATACTAGGGGCGCCTGGGTGGCTCAGTCAGTTAAGTGTCCAATTTCAGCTCGAGTCATGATCTCACGGCTCGTGAGTGAGTTCAAGCCCCCCATCAGGCTCTGTGCTGACAGCTGAGAGTCTGGAGCCTGCTTTGGATTCTGTGTCTCCCTCTCTCTCTGCCCCTCCCCCACTCACACTCTCTCTCTTTTTCTCAAAAATGAACATTAAAAACATTTTTTAAAAAAGATGTCATACTAGAGTAGGTAGACCCCCTAATCCAATGTGACTCGTATCCTTACAAAAAGGAGGAGTTTGGACACAAAGACACATAGAGGGGGGCAGTCCATGTGAAGATGAAGGCAAGATCGGGGTGATGCATCTATAAGCCAAGGAACACCAGAGATTGCCAGGAACCCACCAGAAGCTGGGAGAGAGGCCCAGACCAGATTCTCCCTCACAGCCCCCAGAAGGAACCTGCACGGCCAATACTTTTATCTCAGACTTCCAGCCTCCAGCACTGTGAGAGAAGAACTTACTGTGGTTCACGTCACCTAGTGGGTGGTACTTTGTTATGGTAGCCCTTGCAAACCAATATGGAACCCCTACTGGCCAACTCTAGGCCTGGAGGTTTTCCTTCCCTTAGACCCCTAATACAAGAACACTGGGTATACGTATACTTACCCAGAGTGGCTACTTAGATATGGGAGCACCATTTTTTTTTTTTTTTTTTTTTTTAATTACACTGTGCTCACATCTGACTTTCTATTACCTCCCTGCCTGGAAATTTGAATATCTGCTGAGAAGGAGACCCGGAAGCAGGCAAATTCAGCAGGAACAAACACATGACTTTCACTGGCCATGGTTTTGCCTTTGATACAAGAACGTCCAAATGAAAGCACAGCCCACGAATCCCATGACAACCAGCAAGCTGCACTTAGCAGGGTGCCCGCCCTGAAGGGCCATAGTCACACATGAGGATCCATTCTTGAAGGCGACCTGTTGCCATTTCTGAACGCTCTAAATTGAAAAGATTTTTGTCAGCCTATTATTGGCCTCAAATTTCAAACTACTGAATTCTTTAGACCCTGAGTCCTTCTTTCTCTTGTAGCTAAAATGACTTACCTCCTCACTTAGGTCATCCACAGGGGGAAAAATTAGATCCCTCATACAATGTACACAAAAGTTCTAGGTGGATTAGAGGCCTAAATTCAAAAAGCAAAACTTTGATATGTTTAAAAAATATATAAGAAAAAGTAATTCCACGATTTTGGGTAGGGAAGGATTTTTTTTTTAAACTAAGCTTCACACCCAGCTTGGAGTCCAATGCAGGGCTTGAACTCATGACCCATAGATCAAGACCTGAGCTGAAACCAAGAGCTGGACACTCAACTGACTGAGCCATCCAGGTGCCCCTGTAAGGAGGGATTTTTTTAAACAAGACAAAAAATATAAATTAGAACAGAAAACATGAAACAATTTAGAAACAGAAAAAATTTAGTCATCTTACAAATAAAAACTCCTGCGTATCAAAAGTCAACATTAAAGAAAGTGAAAAGCCTGAAGTACACACTGGGAGAACACACAATATACGTAAGTAGCAAATAGTTGGTTGTCAGAAATATGAAGAATGTCTAAAAATTAATAAAAAAAAAAGCCCAATTTAAAAATGAGCAAAAGACATGAATAGACAATTCACAGAATAGGAATTCCAAATGTCTAGTATACATGTGAAAAGATGGTCAACCTCACTATTAAGGAAATGCAATTAAAGAAACCATATGATTGGCACATATAAAAAGTTTTACTGTATCAAATGTCGGCAAGGATGTGGAGTAATGGGAATTTCCATGTCCTACTGGTGAGAATATAGGTTGGCATTTGCAGCGGGCGGGGGTGTGTGTGCCTGGGTGGCTCAGTTGATTAAGCGTCCGATCTGACTCTTGATTTCGGCTCAGGTCATGATTTCATGGTTCATGAGGTCAAGCCCCATGTTGGGGCTGACAGCTCAGAGCCTGTTTGAGATTCCCCCTCTCTCTTTCTCTCTCTGCCCCTCCTCTTTGTGCATTAGCTCTCTCTCTCTCTCAAAATAAATAAATAAACTTAAAAAAAAATAAGTTGGCATTTGGCAAACCTGGTAAAGTTGAGGACATGGGTATTTGTCAAGTAAGCAATTCCACTCCTGGGCGTAGACCTCAGAGATAATCTTGAACGTGTGCCCAGAGAGACATGTATAAGAGTGATGAGGCAAATCGTATTTACACAGTGGAAAAATTGGAATTTCATCCCACCAATTTACATGTTCACCCTCATGAGCACTGATGATTGAGTTAGGGGAAAGTCAGACGGATAAAACACAATACGTGGGTTTAAAATGAAGAGACTAGAGAAACACCTATCAGCTGACATGCGTACATCTCAAAAATACAAAAGTACAAATGTAATGGGGGAAAAGCAAGCTACAGAAGGAAATATACATATAAAATTTTAAAAATGAGGGGCCCCTGGGTGGCTCAGTTGGTTAAGCGTCTGACTCTTGGTTTCAGCTCAAGTCATGATCTCACGGTTTGTGAATTTGAGCCCCCTTCCATCCACCCCCCATCAGGCTCCATGATGACAGTGCAGGGACTACTTAGGATTGTCTCTCTTTCCCTCTCTCTGCCCCTTTCCCTGCTCATTCTCTCTCTGTCTGTCTGTCTCTCTCTCTCAACATAAATAAACATTTTAAAAAATAAAATAAAAAATAAAAATGAGAAATCATACTGTATATTTTCCTGGTTATACATGCTTTCAGAATGAAAAACACTAAATCAAGCACAACAATTGCCTGTAGTGTGGGGGGAAGAAAACAGGATTAGGAAGAACACAGAAGAACTCCATGTATCTGAAACATCCTATTTTTTTTTTTAATTTTTTTTTCAACGTTTATTTATTTTGGGGACAGAGAGAGACAGAGCATGAACGGGGGAGGGGCAGAGAGACAGGGAGACACAGAATCGGAAACAGGCTCCAGGCTCTGAGCCATCAGCCCAGAGCCCGACGCGGGGCTCGAACTCACGGACTGCGAGATCGTGACCTGGCTGAAGTCGGACGCTTAACCGACTGCGCCACCCAGGCGCCCCAGAAACATCCTATTTTAAGCTTGGTTAGTGTGTAGGGAAGCATTTGCATAGCAATATCTATACTTTTATCCTGTTAAAAAGATGAACAGATGCAACCCGCTTTTGTTTAGTGCTTGCAAAGAATGGAGCAGGGTCCAGGCTTCGCCCCTTGGAGTTTTGCTGCCAGCACTCGGGGTCCTGGAGTTCGTACAACCACCACAAATGGAGGCTTATCAAGCTAATGTCCCTACGATGATGAGCCTTCTGGAGCTCACTGAGCTCCAGAAAATACAATTACTTTGGCTTCACAATATATTTAACAAAAAAGGGGTGGAGGGAGGGGTACTATACCAGGGAATACCTAAATGATAGCCTTACCTCCATCGCCAAATCACTGAAAGCATCAATTTCAAGTAATCTTGTCTGTCTGCATTTGCTCAAGTGTAATGTTTGGGATGGCAACATTTTCTCTTTTCCGTTTCTATCTGCCTGCAGGGAATGCTTTGAGGATTTATTGTCTAGCGTGCCCATAATATGTTTAGGCAGCTTTAGGAAACACCAGACAGATGAAAAGATAGAGAGTTTTGAACAACAGAATGTGGCAGTATGTTAATCTGGCAGGGCCACAACTCCAACCACAACATATTTTATTGAATGAAAATACATCCACAGGAATTCTACAGAGCACGTAAGGAGTTTCAGATGAGCCTCAGAAGATCTCCTAGGGTTGGAGACTTGTTGTAGCAGGCAATAAACAAATGCAATCTCTTTGGTATTACTAAGACAATGGAGAGTTTCCTTTTAAAAGCTCTGGAATTTGGGGTGCCTGGGTGGCTCAGTTGGTTAAGAGTCCGACTCTTGATTTTGGCTGTGGTCATAATTCACTGTTTATGAGATCAAGCCCTGCATGGGGTTCTGCGCTGATTGCACAGAGCCTCCTTGGGATTCTCTCTCTGCCTCACCCCTGCTCGAGTGCATTCTCTCTCTCTCTCTCTCTCTCTCAAAATAAACATTTTTTTAAAAAAATCTCTGAAATTTAGCAAGAATACAGAGCAACAGTGAACAGCAAGTCTCGGTGGGAATATTGCTAATAAGCGAAATCTGAGGAAAAATCAATCCTGCAAGAGGCCAAGTGGGATTTTCTAGAGTCACAGGGAGAAAAGGCTTTCATGAGACTCTCCCTCTCTACCCTCTGGCACACACAACAAAGGTTTTGCTCTGCAGAGTGTACTCTCAGGTCTCCGTTTTGCACTAGGGAACGTGATCTGTGCCACGGGGAGGAGCCCAGACGCCAGAGTTTGGTAGACCTGGCTCTCCTCTGCCAGTCCCAGCTGTGTGACCCTGGGAAATGACCTCCCCTCTCTCAGCCCCATGTGGTTCATTTGAGAATGGGACTACCGAGCATGCCCAGCACACAGGACTTCGGCACTTTGCCAGAGCCTGGCACGGAAGGTGGTCAAGTGTTAGTAGCTGGTGTGGTTGTTTAAAATCCTCAGTATTATTTGTAGTTGTTTAAGGAAATGTGTATTACAGGCATATAGTGTTAGAAATGGAAAGACAAGAATATGGTACTCTGAAATGTAAAGCTGTAGGGGATTCAAGAAACAGAAAGCAGATCAAGTATATGAAGGTAGTAATGTGTTCTGTGTGCTTTTCTGCTTCTCCACATTAAAAGAAACCCCGACTTTTCAAAAATCAGAGTTTGTGTTCAGAGTTGTGTAAGTTGTGTAAGTTCAGAGAATTTCTTTAATCAAAGGAACATAGGATGGAGAAGAGCATCAGAAAAAAAGTAAATGATTTCTTTCTTGTTAAACAAGCATAAGGCATGCCAGGCAAATAGTGTCCCATGGAAGGAGCTGCCAGGACAAACCTCTCCTCTGGAGAAGAGCAGGACATTTCCCGGAGGAGGAAAGGAAGAGGCAGGGCTCTGAATACACGAGCATTTGTCAGAGCTTTTATATCCAGAAAATAAATGTAGAGGTGATTCTTTTTTTAAATTTTTTTTTAACATTTATTTTATTTTCTAGAGAGAGAGAGAGAGAGAGACAGAGTAAGAGTGGGGAGGGGCAGAGAAAGAGAGGGAGACAGAATCTGAAGCAGGCTCCAGGCTCTGAGCTGTTAGCACAGAGCCCAACGCGGGGCTCAAAATCACGAGCCTTAAGATCATGACCTGAGCTGAAGTTGGACACTTAACCCACTGAGTCACCCAGGTGCCCCGAGAAGGGACTTCTTTAAAGAAACACATCTACAGACATACAGCTTAGACACCAAGGACCTCCAGATCATGTATTAATGAAAAAAAAAAAAAAAAAAAGCTAAGTTCTGAAAGCAACAGACTTGTAGATTACTGAGTTGAGCACTCGAGGATCTAAAAGCAAGAAAGGAAGGGCTATCACCAAAGTACAAAGTGGAGCCTGCTTGGGATTCTCTCTTTCCCTCTCTCTCTCTACCCGCCCCCCCCCCACTCATGCTGTCTGTCTCTCTCAAAATAAATAGATAAAAACTTAAAAAACTTAAAAAAATAAAGCCCACACTGTTGACTACACCACGTCACCTTCCTTAGATATAGAGGAAATGTCCTGTCGATACTCTAGTTTTCACAGTGCACCTGAGAGCCAGTTCAACACAGCAATGCCAGGCCACGTGCTCCAAAGAAGACTCCAAAGATGGCATGTCGCACAGTCCAAGGGAAAGCCTGGACAGGTCACACGTTCTGGAGCAGCAGTAACCGGCAACAGAAAATAATTCTTAACATGGGAAGAGTTCGCCCATGTTCACCACTGAGTTTCTGTATCACATTTAGAAAAACAAATCTGCACAGAGGAGCATGATTTGGATTCACTCTCCAAAGTTAATGAAAAGTTAGTGAATGGAGTAGTTCTGGCACAGAGGAGGGCAGGTAGAAGGGAAAGCTTCAGCCCACAGTGAGGGAGAGAAGGCAGAGAGCGTGAGTCACCAGGCAGCATTTATCTGTCAGCCCAAGGAGAAAAGAACTGGCTTGGCCTGATGGGCACCATAAAAGGCGAGGCAGAAGGAGGAAGAGGATACATGAAAGATGCCCTTTTAAGAGGCACATAAATCCCACGAGAGCTGTCTGAGAAATTATCCTGGCCTTCGACCACCAAGACCTTGTAAAAGAAAAGGCCTCTGTGGTTGTGAGTGGAACTGCGGAAATGTACGAAAGCAAAGCCACGCAAATTTCTGAGGCAGACCCGTTTGGGCAAAGCATTCATAATCCAGTGAGGAAACAAAGCACAGTGATCCAATGAAAACCACACAGTTCAAACATGCAAGTTCCAGTGACTATGTCACTGTGGAGAACCTGGACGTAAAGAAGTGGCAAAGTTTAAGACAACTCAGCTAAACACAAAGTAAGTTTGTAGGCCAGCTGGGAACATGGACTCTAATTCTTGTTGGATATTCAGCACAGATGTGTACAAGGCGCGCCATCTGCCGGCAAGATTTAGTACTGCTGATTTGGAAAGAATTCTTAGAGGAGGTGCGAATTCTGGCGGAGGATAATTTACCCTCTTTTGTAGCAACACCACTCGACATTAAGTTCTAGTAACATTAGGGGCGCCTGGGTGGCGCAGTCGGTTAAGCGTCCGACTTCAGCCAGGTCACGATCTCGCGGTCCGGGAGTTCGAGCCCCGCGTCAGGCTCTGGGCTGATGGCTCAGAGCCTGGAGCCTGTTTCCGATTCTGTGTCTCCCTCTTTCTCTGCCCCTCCCCTGTTCATGCTCTGTCTCTCTCTGTCCCAAAAATAAATAAACGTTAAAAAAAAAAAAGTTCTAGTAACATTAGATGCAATAAATGTCCGATATTCGACCCTTGACTTGCTTATTTCCTGTCTTACAATACAAGACAGAATATCTACTTCTAGACAGGAAGAAATTCTGGACTACCAGGCACTCCCAGTCATTACTTCCCTCCTCTTCTCATTACATAAATGGAATCATACAGTATGAATTCTTTTGGGTCTGGTTTCTTTCATTAAGTATTATGTTTGTGAGAGTCATCCGTGATGTTAGGCAAAGGAGCAGTTTGATCATTTTCTTTGTATGAATGAACAGATCACAATTTTATCTATTGTACTTTTTTAAAATTTTGTTTTAATGTTTATTTATTTTTGAGAAAGAGAAGGAGAGACAGAGTGTGAGTGGGAGAGGGGGAGAGAGAGGGAGACCCAGAATCTGAAGTAGGCTCCAGGCTCGAGCTGTCAGCACAGAGCCTGACATGGGGCTCGAACTCACAAACTATGAAATCATGACCTGAGCTGACGTTGGACACTTAACCAACTGAGCCACCCAGGTGCCCCTATCTATTGTACTTTTCTAAAAAAATATATAATTTATTGTCAAATTGGCTTACATACAACACCCAGTGCTCATCCCAACAAGTGCCTTCCTCGATGCCCATCACCCATTTATCTATAGTAGTTTTGATGAACAGTTGGGTTGTTTCCAATTCTTGGCTATTATAAATAATGTAGCTTTGGACATTCTTGGCCACTTCTTTTGATGAACATATGTGTGCATTTGTGTTATATTTAGGAGTGATACTGCTGTGTCACAGAGTAGGCAAATATTCAAATTTAGAAGATGAAGCCAAACCCATTTTCTAAAGTAGTCATACCAAATACATTCTAAACTACAACATATGAGAAACCATATAAGAGCATGACATCCTTACCAACACTTGATATTATCAGTCCTTTTAAAAAATTAGCCATTCTAGTGGAGATGTAGTAGTATCTTCTGATTTTAATTTTAATTTCCCTGATGACTGATGAAATGGAACATTTAGGATGTTTATTAGCTATGTGGGCATGTGTGTGTGTGTGTGTGTGTGTGTGTGTGTGTGTGTGTGAAGTCTCTTGTCTGCTTTTCTATTCTGTTGTCTGTCTTTGTTTTATTGATATATAGGAGTTTTTTTTACAGATTCTAGATATAAGTCCTTTGCCAGTTATGTGTATGACAAATATCTTCTTCCTCTCTGTGGTATGAAATATATGGTGATTTAAATACAGAGGAGGGGGTTCAGGAGAGCAGGCAAGAAATAGAAAGTCAAAGGAGTGACATCAGAACTCTAGGACCCAGGAGTGAATGTATAATTTCATCACATGTATGTAATTGCACTATCTATCTATCTATCTACATGTGTGTATATGTATATGTATATATAATTGCATCAACGATGTATGTGCCTTGGTTGTGGATGCTCTGATATGACCATGGTCCTCTTTTGCTTCTGGACAGTGGCCATGGAGAAGCCATGGACACAGCATCATGGGAGAAGCTCCTTCTGCCTGAAAGCAGGCAGGTTCTCTGCCAGAACCTCCTGCCATCATGTATTCAAAACACCCTAAACCGGAAACTTACTGTGCAAATGACAATTTGATCCGTGCTTGAATTTCTATCCATTCCTCCTTTACAATCCTTCCACATTGCAGCAGCTCCTTTGCAAGTGTCTCTGCCTTTGTCAAATTCTCGGAAGCTTCTTTAAACCTGAGTTGTGTTCAGGAAACGTCACACATAGTTCTAGATTCTGGGACCCCAGTTCTTGGGACATCCTTGGCTCTTAAACTTCCCATCACCCTTTCAGAGTCATCTGTCAGCTTTTGATTTGGCCTTGAAAAATTAAACGTAGGCATTATGAATGGCATTTCTACGTGTAAATATTAGAAGCAAAAGGATACTTTTGAAGGGAGAGTAAGGCTCTCCCCATGGTATGGAATAGCTCAATCGAACACTTGAAAACATCTGTATTGTCGTTATAGGGAGGCACGATGGAGTTGGTGAGGATTTCTTTGGCTTTTTCTGCATGTTGTTCTGCTTGCAGGGACAGTCCTGTGGACAAAGGAAAAGAGATCTTAGTTTCTCTTTCATGTCAGCAGGGCACATGACCATAATGATCTATGGCCAGGAAATAAAATTAGGTCTCCTCCACAGACTGTCAAGTGACACATAGAGATATATCAGGGCAGCATGAAATATTGTCCTGACTGTAAAAACCAAAGCAGTGGCTTACACCTAGTACTCAAGATAAATCTCCCCCAAATGGTCTTTCTAGAAATTAAACAGCATGAGCGGGAATTGAACAACTTTGAAACCTCACCAATATCAGATATGAAATATATTCTAAATAATTATAAGAAAACAAATGGAATGCAAGGACTATAGCATTCTGGGCAGGAAATAAGATATTCATGAATTTTCATTCTGGCTGTGTGACAGCAATCTTCATACTAAAAATTCTGAAGCTTCTGCTTATCCATCTATAATCATAACTTTAGAGGGTTATTTTAACATAATAAAAATACAATGATATCTAAAAACACTTTACAGATACAATTCCAATGACAGAATGGGCTAATGTGCTACAATCTTATTCCTATAAATTTGTTGGCTAATATGACAACATGGGACAACATCAAGGAAAATAATCTCTACCAAGAACGAATTCCCCACTGTGTTCCAGTGTTCTTCCATGGGCTTATTAATATGTAGTAAGGGTGGCAAGGGGGGTTGCCAGTTAGGTTTCAGGGCTTTTCACTTCTCCATACTCCCAACCATTTTCCCCCACACTGACGTCCTTCATTCTATCCACATCTATACACCCCGGTCTTTTTTTTTTTTTTTTTTTATGAAAGTGTATCTCAGAATCTCTAGGAAGCTGCCAAACTACAAAATTAATGCTGTTCTGATGTCTATAAAATGGAAGAATATACTTTCTGATGGAGAAATTCCAAGGTATGTCCTTCATGTGGGAATGCTTATAGATTGTCTAATTTTTTTAAAGTACATATTTAATCAACCTACCAGTGATTTTTTAGTGCCAATTACACATGCAATATTACAAAAGTTAGTGGTGCATTGTATTTCTTAAAAATTTTATTTATTTATTTTGAGAGAGAGTACATGAGCAGGAGAAAGGCAGAGAGAGAGGGAGAGAGAGAATCCTAAGTACTCTCCATGCTCAGCACAGAGTCCTATGAGGGGCTGGCTCTCCTGACCTTGAGATCACGACCTGAGCCAAAATCAAGAGTCAGACACTTAATTGAGTCACCCAGGTACCCGCTCTCACTTTAACTTGAGAAAGAAAGACTATCATGCAAAAAGGTAGCAGCCTATGGAAGAAAAGCATTATTTGAAATCCCAGATGCCAGGTCACTGGTGCTGGCATCCAAAACCCTACTAACATTATAAGTTGGATAAGTTGTTTCATCTCATTTGTCTCCTCTGGATCTAAAAATATAGGAGGGGGTTCTGGGGTTTGAACTCGATAATCTCCAGGGTCCCCTCTGGCTCTAAAAATCTTTGATCTAACAAGTGGGACCAGTTAATAATCAGATTTGACCAAATTCATTGGGTGGCAATTCTGTGCTTAGCACTGTGGTGTTTTCCACTTCTTGTTATTTTATTTATTCACTGGATCCATCCTGGGAAGTTAGCACCACCATCATTATCATCACTTTTAAAGAAAGGGAGTACAGAGATGTACTCTTGTACACCTCGTCCTGGGTGAGGGAGAAGAAAACATGATATCCTGTTGTTTTTTGCCTTCCCTGCATCCATTCCTCCTTCTTTCGTTTTCTTCTGAGAATGCCCAGCCCCTGTACACCCAATCCATGTGATTTAGCCAAGGTCAGCCTGTCCTCCAGGATCTAGTGGAGCCAAAAGGCAGATCTATCATCTGACTATTCCTTGCCTTTGACCTACCATCCAAGTCAGCCCCAATAGAACCCCCAACTCCTGAGATTTTGGTGAAAAGACATTCTTTTTTTTTTTTTTTTTTTCCCTGGGAATGCTGATGAAGGAAGTCTAAATAAAACTTCTGCAAGCCTTGCTGCTGCCAGATGGGCAAAGCCTGGGTAAGAACAAAGTCCATGCAGAGAAAAACAGAGCCAAGGGGAAGATTAAGAGAGAAACACAAATCTGATGACATTGGTTGAACACCTGGTTTAACCTGTGTAGACACCTGGTTGTCTACAGCAAGTTTTACCCTTGCGTTTTCAAGTTGTATGAGCCAATACATGAACTTTTGTTTACTGCTGGCTTGATTTCATCTCTTATTTATGTTTTTTTGGGGGGGGAGGGGTGTTGCTTACAGGCAAGAAATTCTCCATCAAAACAAATGTGAATGGATCCCATTGTAGGCCCACGCTCCATGCCTTGGGCCCCTTCTGCAATACCTTCAAAGCTAACAATTCTCTCCCAAGAACCCTACTTTTAAGATCATAAATAAAGGGCTCTCCAAAGCCCTCCAAAGGGCTAAAATCTTCCTTCTCTTTTTTATATATTATATAAAAAAATCTCATTCGCTCTTTCTGAAATGAGATGGCTACTCAATGGGTGGAGAGGAGAATATTCAAGAAAACTGAATCCTTCTAGTTACGTGTGAGTCACATTTGCACGAAAGAGCAGAAACCCATGGATTGTTACCTCTCCCCCTCCCGCCACCATTGGAGATGAACTCACCTTTCAGCTGGAGGTAGCCTTGGGCCAGATTAACATGTGCCTCTGCTAGTTTCCAGTGTGAGTCACCATAGCAAATTCTCGTCAGCGCCATGCAGCGTACAAGCTCGCGGACAGCCTGTTCATACTGTGACGGACAGAAAATGGGCTTACGAGCTAGATGACTTGAAAACACAGAGTCACAAAGCACAAAGTCAACTAGCATTTTTGTCCATTCAGTGTATACTTCCTGAGTACCTACTAGGTGCCAGGGATACATCAGAGAAGAAAATAGACAAAGATCTATTTTGGGCCGTGGGCGGTTCATCTATTAGGGTGAAATAGACAATACCTGACAGAAATGAATAAACTTTATAGTATATTTAAATGGATAAAACATTTAAGCTTTTAGTACCTTATGAGAAAGATAACAAATAAAGAAGAAATAGAAAAAGTAGAGCAGACATCTAACCATTCCCTAGGCTTTCGCTGCCCATCTATGAACAGCTACTACACATTCAAGCACCAGGGGGCAAGTGGTACCAGTTTTCAAATAAGGCTCTCTGGTTCTCCATTCAAATACCTTTCTTAGCAGCCTAGGGTATCAGCATAGGAAATGAGGTTGGCAACTGACAAACAGATTTCATTAAAGCAGTGAGAAGTCCATTTATGTTCAGTGTCTGGACCAAGAGAACAGGGAGCTGGTATGTCCAGTTCAGGTCAGCTCGGAGCAGCAATATACTCAAAGCAAGGCTGGTAGTTTTAAAATATAGCTCCAAAATCCTTTGACTCTTTCCATCCAGAGATAGGGGATCTCTGTCTCCTTCCCTTTGAATCTGGGCTTTATAACTGGCTGATAGAATATGGATGGGATGATGCAGTGACAGTTTGGGGGCCCAGGTCTTAAGGAACTGGCTGCTTCCGTTTTCTGTTTCTTCTTAGAAACAGAACACAATTGTGGGCTGAGTTGTGTCCCCACTGCCCCTTAAACTCAAATTTTGGAGGCCCAAGTACTTTAAAATGTGACAGTATATGGAGAGAAGGTCTTTAAAGAGGTAAGTTAAAATGAGGCCGTTAGGGTAGAGCCCTAACCCAACATGACTGATGTTCTTACAAGAAGAGGAAGAAATACCAGGGATGGGCACGCAGAAAGAAAAAAATTGTGAGGACATGGGGAGAGGGCACCGTATTCAAGCTAAGCCTCCAAATGACATCAACCCTGCCAACATTTTGATCTTGGACTTGTAGCCTCCAGAACTTGGAGAAAATAAACTTCTGATGTTTAAGCCACCTCGTCTGAGGTATTCTGTTATGGCAGCCCTAGGAAATTGATAACCTAACCACCATGCTATGAGGAAGCCTAAAGAGAGGCCCTTGTAGAAAGGTACCAATAGCTGACACCAATTAGTCAATCAGAGGAGGGAGCCATCTTGGCAGTGGATTGTCTCTTTGTAGATAGAGTCCAGCTAAAGCTGGGAGTTTAGGGAATGGCTTCCTTGGAGACATAGCAAGTGAATACAGTGAAGAAAAAAGAAAGAAATGATGAAAACACTTGGGAGTCTAGACAGACAGTCGAGCAAAAAGAGAGAGGACCTGATCTGACAATGAATCTATCCCAACCACAGATTTCTAAGAAGAGGGCTATGTAGACTGAAAGTCAGGCCCCTCAATCGTAGCCTGGGTCCTCACTACCTGCAACTGGGGTACAGAAGAGCAGCCTGCCCTCCCTCAACCTTTTTACTTGCTAGAATGCACACTCCAAATATCCCTTTGGCTTTCTGATCTTTATTCTGCCAGTTCCAGTGGCTTCATCCAACAGGCATGGGGAGGAGGCAGACAGAAGAGAAGTATAAGTAGGCAGACAATTTCATAACTGGGATGTGCCTTGGAAATAATATAATTTGATCCCTTAATTTAAAGAATAAATGTAAATCTGGAGAGATGAAAGGATTTATCACCAAATGGTAGAGTCGAGACTTAAAATTCAGCTCCCTGAGGCCAAGTCCAGAGTTCTTTTCACAAAACCATTCTTGGGCCACGTGAAATTTCTTTAACTCCTTAACATTAAAATATGCAGCTCTGATGATCAGTAGGTCTGGCCATATATATATTTAATAATGAGTTTTTGGGGTGCCTGAGTGGCTCAGTTAAGCATCAGACTTCAGCTCAGGTCATGGTCTCACCGCTCATGAGTTCAGGCCCCGCTTCAGGCTCTGTGCTGACAGCTCAGAGCCTGGAGACTGCTTCTCATTCTGTGTCTCCCTTTCTCTCTGCCCCTCTTCTGCTCACACTTTGTCTCTTTCTCTCAAAAATAAATAAATGTTCAAAAACAATTTTTTAAATAAAAAAGTAAAAATGAGTTTTTAATACCCAAATCTTGGTGTCTAAACACTATTCTTTGCTAAGAATCCACAGCTGGAGCAGGGAAAGTATAAGATGAATCTGAAGAATCTTGCTGTGTCTGAAATGAGTAAAGATCAATGGGGATGTACCGAGGAGGTGGGAGCCAGTGTGAAGGGGCAAATACCGGCAAATATGAAACAATTCATGTTTTGACGATTATAATAGATGGTAATACATTTCAAAAGCAATTTCCTGAGCCCATAACTTATATAAATGAGTGAATAATAGAGTGTAAAGAAGGAACACTCTTCCTTATAGAAATGCCAAATAAATATTGAAAGAATGCTGAGGTCAGAGAATTTGCCATTTGGCAAACATCGTAGTAATAACTGATTCAAGTGAGAATCATTAATGGACGCTAAAAGTAGGGGGTGACATTTTAATGAGGAAAAGGACACACACACAGTTTTGCTGAATCTTCCCACAAGATACTTATTAATTACAAAGGGAAGAATAGCAATCCCAAGAGAAGAAGCCTGCCAGACAGCACCTGGACCATGTGATCAAAGTTAGCATCACGGTAAGGAGACAAGAGGACACCATATGCGTCCTGCTGTGATACACTAAAAAAGACCCATAGGTCTTGTCTGTGGAATTCTGGCCCAGAACGGACAACCTGTATCTAATCATGAGGACACACATGAGAAAAGCAAATTGAGAGATACTGTACAAAATAATTGGAGTGTACTTGTGAAGGACTGAATATTTGTGTCCCTCCAAATTCATATGTTGAGGCTCTAACCCCCAATGTGGCATTTAGAGACAGGCCTCTAAGGAAGTGACTGAAGTTAAATGAGGTCATAAAGGTGGGGCCCTGATCCAACAGAATTACTGTCCTTATAAGAAGCGTCGCCTCTCTCTCCCCCTTCTTTACCACTGCCCCCAACACAAAGAGGCCATGTGAGCACACAGCAAGAAGGCAGCCATCTACAGCCCAAGGGGAGAGCTCTCACCAGACACAGACCCTGCTGGAACCTTGCTCTTAAACTTCCTTCAGTCACCCAGTCTGTGGTGTTGTATTGTGGCAGCCAGAGCAGACTAACACAGTAAGTTTTTCAAAAATATCAAGATCATGAAAGACAAAGGCAGGCCAAGGAATCGTTCTAGTAGATTATAGAAGGCTAAAGAGACTTCACAACTATATTCTATGTGAATTAATAGAGCAGAGCATGGATCTGTCTGATTTTTTTTCTGCCAAAGACGCTATTGAGATAATTCAAGAAATATGGATAAGGTTAGCAGATTAGATAATAATATTATACCAATATTAGTTTCTTAATTTTATTTTATTTTTTTAATATGAAATTTATTGTCAAATTGGTTTCTATTCAACACCCAGTGCTCCTCCAGTTTCTTGATTTTAATCATGATCCTGTGGGTAGGTAGGAGTATCCTCTAAGATAGTTAGGGGTAAATCTATAATATCTGTAATTTACTCTGAGATAATTGAGAAAAATAATGCCACACACACACAGAAATAAAGCAAATGTTAGCAACTGGTGAGTCTTGTAACTTTTCTGTAAGTCTGAAAGTATTTTAAAGTAAAATAATGCCAACAAAAGGTTATTTTAAAAAGCAAATTACATCATGTTAATACTTTCCAGAAAACACTTTTAAGGGCTCGCACGGCACTTAGCTGGAGACCTGCAAGGTCCTAAGTGAACTGCCTGCCTCTCCAACTGCATTTCACGTCAGTCTGTAGCTTCCTTTCTCACTTCAAACATGTCTCGCTTGTGCCCACCTCATAGATTTTACATGTGCTGCTTCCTCTCCTTAGAACTCTTTTCCCTTAACTCCTCCAAGCTGGCTCCTTCACTTCCTAAGGTCTAAGCTCTTACGTCACCTGTTCATAGACAGGCCCACTCTTTCCTCAATAGCACTTGACATAGTCTCTGGCTTGCTAGTGTATTTGCAATGCGGACTGCCCCTCAGCTCCATGAGGCCATGCAACCTGCCTGCGCTGTTCACCACGGTATCCAGGGGTGCCTCAACTGAACTGCAGAACACAGAAAATAATTTAGTGCCATCCTAGACCCACAGAAGAGAAGCTAATTCTTTACACACATTGAATGCCTTAGGGCATTAAGGCTTAATTCTCTTGCAGGACTCTGGTTGAGAAAGGCTGCCAGCCCAGTTCCTACCTACCACACAGCCTGGCACACAGTGCATACTGATCTGTTGCATAATGAATAAGTACACATTCAAGACCAAATTCATGCCTCCTCTCCATAATCCTGCTCTTCCGCCTGTATTCATTTAATGGCAAAGGGTCTGGCAAGCCTCTAGTCACCCAAGTTGGCTGAGACCTAAGTCATGAATTGTATACATCCACTCTGATTCACTCTTGCCTCTACAAACCCTACATCCCCTCAGTCACCAGGTCTTCCTGATTCACATTTCCAAATTCCTACCAGATGATCTTAGCATCTTTACTGACCCTGCTACATGTAGTTCAGGCTCTTCTAATTCCTTGCTGGTATAATTACAAATAGCTTCTGAACTGGGCCTCCTCCTCCAATTTTGCTCCCTTCTCACCCTTCCTCCACTCAGCTATGTGAGTGATCATTCCAGACGCTCAAATCTGCTTGTGACACTCCTACTTATCATCCTAGGAGAGTTTCTAATACCTTTAGGAGGAAATCTGAACTCCTTCTCTGGGTATTGAACACCCTCTGGGCCCCAGCTCCTTCCATAATCCAACCTCATTTCCTGCGCTATGTCACTAAAGCCTGAATCCTATGGAAGCAACTTAAGTGTCCATGGATGGGTGAATAAATAAAGAAAATATGATACATATATATAATGGAATATTATTCAACTGTAAAAAGTAAGGGAATTCTGCCATTTGTGACAACATGGATAGACTCGAGGCATTATACTAAGGAAATAAATCAGAGAAAAACAAACACTGTATGATCTTACTTATATGTGGAATCTTAAAAAACAACAACGAAAAGCTTCATAGATATAGAGAACAGACAGGTGGTTGCTACGGGGTTGGGAGGTGTGTAAAAAGGGTGAAGGCAGTCAAAAAGTACAAACTTTTAGTTATAAAATAAATAAGTCCTGGGGATGTAACATACAACATTATGACTATAGCTAATAATACTATACTATACAGAATAATACTATCCTATATCTGCTACCCCTGCCCAGAACACTATCGTCTTCGCTCTTACCTGGCCTACTCCTAAGCACTGTTATCAGTGCAGGCCAAGTCACTCCCATCCCAAGAAGCATGCCTTAACTGATCTCCTTTCACCACCTCCGTGCCCACTGCCTCCCCCTTCCTCTACGTTTTGCATCTATTTCACCCAAACTTGAGTCCATCACAGAACTTATCACACTGACTACCATTGTCTCTCCCCCCGCCTATCATCACAATCAAACCATGAGTCCCTCCAAGGCAAAGGCTAGCTTTCCCATCCGTGCCCCCAGCACCTGCACAGCACCTGGCATATATTAGGTATACAATAGATATCTGTGAAATAAATGGATGGACAAACAGGGCCCAACACCTAAGTGGTGGCAGAAAAATGCATATGGAATAAGCAAGTGAATGAGTAAAACTTTCAGAAAACAAGATCAAGAGTTTTGTCTGCTTTGTTATGTTCCCATGCCTAGACCTGGCACTAGGGGGAGCTCAATAAGTGTTTATTCACTGATGGAAAAAGATGGCAGTAGATCAAACCTACAACCCAGTGGTCTAGTACACACTTGCCAGAGGTCAGGATAGACTTGTTTGTTCATTTGTGCATTCATTCAGCAAATACAATGTTGACTGTACCAAGTGATGTGCTTGGAGCCCCGAGGGGCTACACCCACTCATCCCCTATATACTCTCTTGTACCAAAGAGGGTAGAAATATAGCCTAGACGCTCAGTCATTATCAGAGCACAGGTGTAGAAAATGAAGGATCCTTACTTTGTGACTGCTAGAATAAGACTTCGCTTTCTCTTCACAGAGGTGGAGTTTCTCTCGAGGAGGCTGGAAGAGTGCTGTCTGAGGCAGCTTGTTTTGGATCTTCTTTCTAGGTGTAATGCTGACAGCAGCAACAATTTCATCCAGGTGATTGGATACGTGGGTTTCCTTTGATTCTTGCATATTTTTATATACATTGTCCTCTAATTTTTAAATAAGAAAACAAAGGTGTTAAATGATAATTATAGTTACCTTTATAAATACACATTTTCCCCAGAAATTGATGCTAGGTCTAAGAAAATTTCAACACTTTACCCATGACTTCTTTGAAATTGGTAGCATTTCATCCAAAACGATCTCAATAGCTACTACTAACTTCTCTGTAAAACTTTCAGGTTGATTTCCACACTTTAAGCTAAACCAAACATTCCTCATTCATTTATATATATGTATATAAATGATATAGATACATACATATATGTATATGTATAGATACATACATATATGTATATGTATAGATACATACATATGTATCTATACATGCACGTATGTATAGATACATACACATATACATACATGTATGTATCTATACATACGTGCGTGTATATACATACGCGCATGTATATATACATATGTGCACATATATATACATATGTGCATGTGTGTGTGTATATATATATATATATATATATACACACATACATGTATGTATATATATTGAACCCAACTGTGGTTCAAAGAAGAAATCAAAAAAGAAATTTGAAAGTAGCTTTAACTGGATGAATATAAACACAACATATATATTATATATATAAGTATAGACAAAGGAAATCAGCCAAGCCCAAACAACTCAGAACGCAGATTAGATCACCTGAACAGCTGACCTTGAAGGAGGAAAAAAATGATTTATTAAACTTTCACTTCTGGCCAAAATGGAGTTATGGGGATCAGATTTATTCTCTTGCCTGAAATAACCAGCCAACCAACAAACACACAAAAACAAAAAACAAACAAAAAAACCCACACAGACCCAAAAAAAAGCTATGGAATAATCATTTCCAAGAGACAGGATATCAGATCTGATCAATGGGAAAAAGAAACAAAGTGAGGCCCATGATTGCCCCAGCTTATTGCTTTGAGAAAGTTTCCAGGACATGCAGGGAGCAGAAACCCAGAAGTAACCTGGTGGACTCTCAGTTGAGGAAATAGAGCTGAGGATCTGGGGAGAATAAGGGAGCTAGAGTTCAAAGGAGAGATTACCGGAGAGGATAGAGATGCACAGAGAGAGGATCCTGGAGATTAACAGAGGGATCCTTACAAATATGGGGAGAGAATAATGATCAGCATGTGTATAAGAAAAATGCTTGAATCTGGAGAAAATCCTCTAGAAATATTGAAAGGAACAGAGTCTGGCATTCACACGGGGCTGGCAGTGCCTGCTCCCACCAACCAACCTGGAAAACTCATAATTCATGATGCATTGGGTAAAGCACTCAGAAGAGTTTTGCTTCAATAAAACCCCTAGACTGAGCACTGCTTAGACCCACCTAAAAAGCATAAAAATAAGATCTAAAAGGATCAATCTGTTTCTGAGTAACTTAATTGTACCAGAAGACAAAACTAAAGGATGTATAGGAATACAAAAACAGGTAGCATGCAACAAGGTAAAATTCACAAAGTCTGACACCCAATTAAAGAGTACTAGGTATGTGAAGGGTCAGGAAAACATGGGCCATAATGAGAAGAATAATCAATCAAAACCCAGAACTGACACAGATGTTAAGTTAGTAGAGAAGAACAGTTTTTATAATTAATTGTATTTTACATGTTTAAACAGTTAAGTAGAGACAGGGAAGATATATATAAAAAAAAAAACAAATTGAACTTCTAGATGTGAAAATTATATGTGAAATGAAAAATACACTACATGGGATAATGACAGATTAGATATTACAGATGAAAAGATGACTGAACTTGTACACATAGGAATAGAAACCATCTAAAAAAATTGACTCCTTATAGGAAAGCAGATTGTAGCAGGGACAGAAAGAATATTTGAAGAAATAACAGCCCTAAATTTCCCAAATTTTTGAAAAACTAAAAAGCTAGAGATCTAAGAATTCAACGAACACTAAACACAAGAAACAGAGAAAACGACACCAACACACACCAAAACCAAGGTAAAGTGAAAAATCTCAGATATAGGAAAAAACCATGTTAGTATGAAAAAATAAAGATACGAATGACAGATTTCTTGGAGGAAAAAAAGACACATGAGAAGAAAGTGAAACAACATACTTAAAGTATGTAAAGAAAAAAAGTTGTCAAGGTAGAATTCTGCACCAGTGAAAATATCTTTCAAAACCAAAAACTGAAAGAATTAATCATCAGCAGATTTGCACTCCAATGTTCTCCACGAATTATTAAAGGAAGTCTTTCAGAGGGAAGGAAAATGATAGCAAATGGGAATCTAGATCTACACAAAGGGATAAAGGACAATGGGAATGATGTTTACAGGGGCAAATATGATAAGACTATTTTCATATTATTTAAATCTCTTTTAAATAAAGAAAATATTTAAACCAACTTTTTAAACAAAAAAATAATAATGTTCTGTGGGGCTTATAACATATGTATAAGTGAAACGTATGACAACAGAAGCATAAAGGCTAGGAAGGAAGGAATGACATTGTGAAGTTCTTATACTATATGTGGAGTGGTATAATATTAACGGAAGGTAGACTAAGTCAAAGGTGTATAGTATAAACCCTAAGATACCATTAAAATAACAAAATAGAGAATTATAGGTAATAAGCCAACAAAGGAGATAAAAAGACACATAAAAACAATCCAGTAGAAATGATAAAAAGGAGGGAAAAGGGAACAAAGAAAAAATGGGACAAACAGAAATTAGATAGCAAGATGACAGACTTAAATCTAACCCAACTGTATGTTGCCGACAAGAAATTCACCTCAACTAGAGAAAGACAATTAGACTGAAAATTATGGGGGCGTCTGAGTGGCTCAGCCGGCTAAGAGTCTGTCTTCCACTCGGGTCATGATCTCACGGTTCGTGGGTTTGAACCCTGTGTCAGGCTCTGACAGCTCAGAGACTGCAGCCTGCTTTGGGTTCTGTGTCTCCCTCTCTCTCTGCCCCTCCCCCATCATGCTTTGTCCTTCTCTCTCTCAAAAATAAATAAACATTAAAAAAAGACAAAATTATGGAACATAATATACTAAAATTAGACAAAAACAAACTTGGATTGTCTACATTAATATTAAAGTAAATTGTACAGCAAAGAATATTATCATAAAGACGGTCATTTCATAATTATAGAAGGCCAATTAGTCAAGAGGATATAATTATTCCAAGAGTTTATACACTTAATAACAGTTTCAAAATATGGGACCCCAAACTGATGGAAATGCAAGGAGAAATAGACAAATTCTCAATTATAGTCTGAGATTTCAGTACCTTGCTCTTAATAGTTGATATACCACGAGGCAGAAAATCAGTTAAGGATACATAAGACTTGAACTACATCATCAACTAACTTGGTTTGACATTTACTAGAACACTATACTTAAGAAGAGCAGAATACACATTCTTTTCAAGTGCACATGGACACTAAGACAGATTCTATTCTGGGTCGTAAAACAAGTTTCAATAAATTTATAAGGATTCAAGACATAGAAAATATATTCTATGACTACAACAGGATTAAATCTTAAATCAATAATACAAAGATATCTGGAAAATGTTCAAATATTTGGAAACTAAATAACACACTTCTAAAAAAACCCCAACCATGGTTCAAAGAAGGAATCAAAGAAGAAATTTGAAAGTAGCTTTAACTCAAAGAATATAAACACAACATACAAGAATTTGAGAATGCCACTAAAGCAGTCCTTATGGAGAATTTATAATATTAAATGCCTATATAAGAAAAGTAGAACGTTCTCAAGGTCATAATCTTAGCTTTCACCTTCAGCGACTTGAAAAAAAGAGCAAATTAAACTCAAGGTAAACAGAAGAAAAGAATTAATAAAATAAATAATAAAGCTAACCTCACATCAATGAAAGAAACATAGAAAAACAATAGGAAAAAAATCTATGAAAACAAAATTTGGTTCTTTGAGACCAGTCACATTGATAAATCTCTATCCTGACTAATTATGAAAAAAGGAAAGAAGACACAAATCACCAATATCAGGAATGAGAGAGATGACATCACTACAGATTCTACAAGTATTAGTTTTTTAAAAAATAGTTGTTTATTAGGGGTGCCTGGGTGGCTCAGTTGGTTAAGCGTCCGACTTCAGCTCAGGTCATGATCTCGCAGTTTGTGAGTTCGAGCCCCACATGGGGCTCTGTGCTAATGAGCCTGGAGCCTGCTTCAGATTCTATATCTCCCTTTCTCTGTCCCCCCTCTCCCTTTCTCTGTCCCCCCTCCCCCGCTTGCGCTCTCTCTCTCTCTCTCTCTCTCTCTCTCTCTGTCTCAAAAATAAACATTAAAAAAAGATTTATTTTTGAGAGAGAGAGAGACAGAGCATGAGTGAGGGAGGGGCAGAGACAGAGGGAGACACAGAATCCGAAGCAGGTTCCAGGCTCTGAGTTGTTAGCAGAGAGCCTGGCCTGGGGCTCAAACTCATGGACTGTGAGATCATGACTCGAGCTGAAGTTAGATGCTTAACCGACTGAGCCACCCAGAGGTCCCAACAAATATAAATTTACTATGGGAATATTATGAACATCTTATGCCAATACATTTGACAACTTAGATGAACAGACAAATTCCTCTAAAGACACAAAATACTAAAGCTCACGCAGGAAGATATAGTTTGAATAGCCCTATATCTATTAGTGAAACTGAATTTGTTTTTTAAAAACCTTCCAAAGACAAAAACCAAAAAAAAACCCCAAACAACTCCAGACCCAAATGACTTCATTAGTGAATTATATCAAATATTTAAGGAAGATATAATAGCAATTTCATGCAACTTTTTCAAGAAAATTGAAAAAAGAGAATATTTCCTAACTCATTCTAGGAGACCCTGATGTGAAAACAAGACAAATACAAGACAAGAAAACTGCAGATCAATATCCATCCCTCAGGAACATAGATGCAAAAATTCAAATTTTAGCAAATTAAACCTAGTAATATGTAAAAGAGAAAATACATCACGACCAAGTACAGTATATCTCAGGAATACAAAATTGGTTTAACACTCACAAAACAGCCAATGTAATTCATAATACTAATAACCTAAAAGAAGAAAAACTGCATGACCATCTTGATCAACACCCAAAAAGAACTTGACAAAAATCTAATATATAATTTTTTAATAAAAAAAAATCTTAGCAGAGTAGGAATAGAATTGTACTTTCTCAATCTGATATAGGGCATCTGTGAGAAACCTACAGTTAACTTGGAGTTATTGGTGAAAGACTGAATGCTCTCTCCCTAAGATCAGACACAAAACAAGGGGATTCACTCTCAACATTTCTATTTAACATTGTCCTGGAGGTTTCAGTCAGTGCAATCAATTAAGAAAAAGAAACAAATGTCAACCAAATCAGAAAGGAAGAAGTAAAACTGCCTTTACCCACAGATGGTATATCTCTATTATCATCTATGTAGATCTGATGGAACACGCAGGAAAACTCTCCTAGAATAAGTAAATTTAACAAGGTTGTAGGACACAAGAACACTATACCAAAATTACATTTCTGTATATTAACAATGGATAATCAAATTGAAGTTAAAATAATACTATGTACAACAGCATCAAAAATATGAAATAGGAATATATCTGCCAAAAAATGAATGTGACTTACATAATTAAAACTACAAAGGAGCTGAGAGAAAGGAGACATAAACATGTACCAGGTGCATGGGTTGTAAGACTCAATACTGTTAAAATGTCGTTTCTCCCACATTGATGTATATATTTAAAGCCTTCCCAATCATGGTTTTTGTTGTTTGTTTTTGTTTGTTGTTTTTTTGTTTTTGTAGAAATTGACAATCTGTTTCTAAAATTCATATGAAAATGTAAAGGACCTGGAGCACCCAAAATGACTTTGTAAAAGAAGAACAAAGTTAGAGGCCAAATGTGACTTTTCATCAAGATCTGTTGTAAAGCTAGGTATTTAGCAAGGCAGTTTGGTATTGTTGTCAAGATAGACAAATAGGTCAATGGAACAGAAATGGCGAGTCCAGAAATGAACCCCACTTATATAAACAATTTACCATTGACAAAATTGCACAGGCAATTCATCTGTTCAACAGATGGTGCTAGAATAACTGGATATTCACATGTGAAAATAAAAATGAAACAAAAATCTTTGATGCATGCCTTACACCATACACAAGAATGAACTCAAAATGGAACACAGATCTCTATATAAGAACCTTTGTGACCTTGGATTAGGCAAATTTCCTAAATATGACACAAAAGAATCATAAAAAAGACTTGATCAAAATTAAAAATTTTCTGTTCTTCAAATGAAACTGTGAAGAGAATGAAAAGACAAGCCACAGGCTGGGAGAAAGTATTTATAAAATATGTATCTAATAAAAGACTTGTACCTGGAATGTGTAAAGGACTCTCAAAACTTAACTATAAGAAAACAAATAGCTCATTATGAAAATGGGCAAAATATTTTAATAGACACATCATCAAAGAAGCTCTATCAATGACAAATAGGCACATGAAAAGATGCTCAACATCATTAGTCATTAGGGAAATACAGTTAAATTCACAATGAGATGTCATTTGCAACAATCAGAACGACTAAAATTAAAAAGATTACTAAGCATTGTTGAGGAGGTGAAACAGGAACTCTCACACACTGTTGGTAGGAATGTAAAATGCTGCAATCACTTTGGAAAACAATCTGGCAGTTTCTTAATAAGCTAAATATACACCTAGCACATGATTCATTTAAGTCCTAGATATTAACATAAGAGAAAAGAAACCATACATTCACATAAGGACTTACGCACAAATGTTCATAGAAGTTTTATTTTTTATTTTTTAAATGTTTATTTATTTTTTTTTTTAAATTTTACTGTTTATTTTTGAGAGGGAGAGAAAGCACGTGTGTGCATGCATGCAAGCAGGGGAGGAGCAGAGAGAGAGGGAGATATAGAATCTGAAGCAGGCTCCAGGCACAGAGTTGTCAACACAGAGCCTGATATGGGGCTCGAACCCACAAACTACGAGATCATGACCTGAGCCGAAGTTGGACGCTTAACTGACTGAGCCGCCCAGGCACCCTATTTATTTATTTTTGAGAGAGAGATAGAAAGTGTGAGTGGGGAAAGAGCAGAGAGAGAGGGATACAGAATTCCAAACAGACTGTGCTGTCAGCACAGAGCTGGAGGTGGGGTTCAAACTCACAAACCCTGAGATCATAACCTGAGCTGAAATCAAGAGTCGGAGGCTTACCTGACTAAGCCACCCAGGTTCCCCAAGAGTTTTATTTTTAATAGCCAAAACCAAGAAACAACTCAAATGCCCTTAAATTGGTAAATGGATAAACAAACTGTGGTATAGCTATACAATGAAATAATACCAGCAATAAAAAGGAACAGATATGCTACCACATGAATTGGTTCAGTTATGTTGAGTGAAAGAAGCCAGGAGGAAGAGAGTACAAACAATATGCCTCCCTTTATATAAAATTCTAGGAAATGCAAACCAATGTAGAATGATCAAAAGCAGATCAGCAGTTGTCTTGAATTGGAGATGCAGGGAAGAGGGGGATGTACAGATTACAAAGAGACATGAAGAAACTTTTGGGGGTGATAATTATGTTATTGCTTTGATTGTGGTGGTGGTTTCATGGGTATATACATAACCCAGAATTTATCAGATTTTACACTTATTTTATTTTAAATTTATTTATTTAAATTCAAGTTAGTTAACATAACAATGCAGTATTGGTTTCAGGAGTGGAACCCAGTGATTCATACAACATCCAGTGCTCATCCCAACAAGTGCCCTCCTTAATGCCCATTACCCATTTAGCCCATCTCCCGCCCTCCACAACCCTCAGGTGTTCTCTGTATTTAAGAGTCTCTTATGGTTTGCCTCCCTCTCTGTTTTTATCTTATTTTTCCTTCCCTTCCCCTATGTTCATCTGTTATGTTTCTTAAATTCCACACATGAGATTATGTACTTTTATATGTCAATTAATAAAGCTGTTTAATATATATCTACGTATCAGATATATAGATATCTAGATACCAGCCTTCCAGAGATCCTTCCCCATACACCACTCTCCCCATGTAGATCCTTCACATTCCAATTCTATTATTTACTACAGATAAGTTATTTCAAGTTTCACCCTATTGTAATCATTCATAAATATTTATTGAATTCCTACTATAAGGAATGCATTACGTGGTAAAGAAGAACTCTGAGAAACATAAAATCTAGAAGGAAAAAAGATCAGGTACACAACTACCATGATTCTGGGTGGTACAAATGCTGGAAGAGGGGGAAGTGGTAAGACTTCAGAATGGGAACCATTACTGTTGTGGTAAATCAGCTTGCTTGGTTGAGAAGATTTCAAGAACAAGAAGAGAACAAGCCCAAGTAGAGTGAATAATTAGCAAAGGCTCAGAAGTGCAAAGTAAAATGGGTATACAGCTAACCAGTATAGCTAACCAGTATGCATTGGGGGTGGGGGATATCGATATAGGACAGCATTTTCCAAACCAATCTCCCTTGTACACTAGAAGCACAAGACATTAATGCACAATCTAGAAGAGAGGGTTATTGACAAAGATGATCAAGTAAATTGGTAAACACAAATATTGATTGCACAAAAGAAGGGTTCTCCAATAAACATGAACAAGTTTCATTACCTCAAGTCTTCTCAAAGGCTTTAATGTAGTGTAATTCCTTGAGAATATACCACAGAGGGATATAGTACACAACACTTCCCCTAACTTTTTGGACCATGAAATCCTCTTTTCTGGAACACTCATTAAATCTTATGCAACTGGTACTTTTTGAGCACTGTTTGGGAAGCCAGGAGGCAAAGGAAAACTGAAAGGCTGGATCCAGGTTTAGAAGACATTGATTGCACGCCAAGAGTTTGATTGACCTTATTCGACAAATAGTGATGAGCCCTGAAGGTTTTATAAAGAAAGAAAAATCAAAGTGCTAAGGCTGATCTGTTAATTAGTGGGCAAATATAATGGAAACCACAGCAGGCAAAGTGGCCGCTGATTTTCAAACTTTAATTTTCTACCATCTTTTTAAAAATGTTTGTTTGTTTGTTTAGAGAGAAAGAGAGAGAGCGCAGGGGAGGGGCAGAGAGAGAGAGAGAGAGAGAGAGAGAGAGAGAGAGAGAATCCCAAGCAGGCTCAGTGCTGTCATCTTGGAGCCTGACACAGGGCTCAATCTCATGAACCATGAGATGAAATCGAGAGTTGGATGCTCAACTAACTGAACCACCCAGGTACCCCAGTCTGCTACTATCTTGATGACTGTTAGCATGTCTGCATTCTGCCTACAATATTAACTTTTTCTTTAGGACTACAACTTTTTAAAACCTAAATACTTCAGCTTCACTCCAATAAATAATCAGTGACATTATGGGTTTGATGTCATATTTTCCCATAAACTATACATTAAAATAAACACATAAGTATTAATATTTTAAAAGTTGGTCTGTGTTCCACCAAACATCACATTAGGCATCACCAATTGCAAACACTGCATACCTTGGGAAATTCTAGATTTGAGCAATGTTTTACCACCATTTTTAGCCATGACCCACCATCTAAGATTTCATCAGGTTTTACTTGCTATAATTTATATTCTGATAAAATAGGCACTTTCCCTAAAAATAAAGTTAGAATATTCTCTATGATTCTTAAAACTTCCTTCTAGAAATTCTGGTACCTCTTCAATAAGTGGGTGTGGCCCTTTATCACTGGTTGAAGGAATCAGAGTACTGTACAGAATGAATTCAGGTGCACAGTAGCAGTGAGAAGGGAAGTGAAGGGAAGGATAAGAAGAATTACTGAAAGAAATAATTATTGCAACATGAGAACTGCTTGGATGTAAAAATTAAAGAAGGGAGACAGTCAAGACTGACTCTGACATTTTCATCCAGGAACTCGAGATAGGCATTGGCATACTATGGCATGGTTCACATACTATCCACTGCTTTTGTAAGTAAAGCTTTTTTGGAACACAGCATTGTTAATTCATTTACATATGGTCTTTGTAGTATAAAAGCAGAGATAAGTAGTTGTAACAGAAACCTTATTGCTCTCAAAGCCTAAATAAAGTATTTACTATCTGGTCCTTTACAGAGAAAATTTATTGACACCTAAAAGTAGTGATGCCATGGACAGAAGTAATGAGATAAAGGGGAATGGTCATTTTGATAAGACAATCAGTTTGGTCTCAGACAGATTGAATTTGAGACTGTGGGAGAAAATTTATATAAGAATGTCCAACTTATGGCAAGGATGCGGAGAAAGGGGAACCCTCTTGCACTATTGGTGGGAATGAAAACTGGTACAGCCACTCTCAAGAACAGGATGGAGGTTCCTCAAAAAACTAAAAATAGAACTACCCTATGATCCAGCAATTGTATTATTAGGTATTTACCCAAAGGATACAAAATACAGATTTAAAAGGGTATATACACCACAATGTTTGTATCAGCATTATCAACAATAATCAAACTATGGAGAGAGCCCAAATTCCATTGACTGATGGATAAAGAAGATGTGATATATATATATATATATATATATATATATATATACACACACACACATATACACACAATGGAATATTACTCAGCCATCAACAAGAATGAAATCTTGCCATCTCCAGCAATGTGGATGGAGCTAGAATGTATTATGCTAAGAGAAATAAGTCAATTAGAGAAAGACAAATAACATATGATTTCATTCATATGTGGAATTTAAGAAACAAAACATAAACATATGATGGTGGGTGGGAGATGGGTTAGATGGGTGATGGGTACTAAGCGGGGCATTGGTTATGATGAGCACTGGGTGTTGTATGTAAGTGATGAATCACTGAATTCTCCTCCTGAAACCAATACTGCACTGTATGTTAACTAAATTCAAATAAAAATTTAAACAAAGAATGTCCACCTTAGAATAGAAATATATTGGACCACCTAGGTGACTCAGTCAGTAGAGCGTTGTGACTTTTGATCTCAGGGTCTTGGGTTCAAGCTCCATATTGGGAGCTTACTTTAAAAAAATTAAAAAAATAAAAAGTAAATAAAAAAGAAGTTAGAAATATATCACTAGTTCTTGAGTGACATCTTTTTAAAGATGATATTTTTTTCCTTTTTAAAAAAGTTGGTAACTTATTCCATGCCTACATCCAAATAGGATTTGAGATGGCTAGAGATAAGTGTTGAAGGAGTTAAGACTGGACATAGCTACCAGGGTAAAGTGTGGCCACTACTTGATAATCCAAACTAGAGCTTTACTTTCTCACCAAGAGAAAAAAAAAAAAAAAAAAGTAGGAACTTTTCTTTCCTTCATGAAGCAATATAGAATGAAAATATGAGGGAAGAAACTAGCTGAAGGCCAGTCTGTGAGAAAGCTATGTGAGAACGCTACAGAGGCCCGTCAATCCCAGCAAAAGTCACTCCTGGGCAGACCTTCAAAATGTGAAAGGCTAATCCTTCAGTTCAACATCTACGCATTGCCTAAAAGAGACTGTACAGAGACAGCTGTACAGAAACTCCGTGCTATCCCTGATTGCAAGATGGTAGCTGACTTTTTTTCTGATAACCTCTTGACTTAAGCTTTCTCATCTGTTCACCCCATTGGCTGATGATCCAATCACTTCAATAAGTGTTATAGTTTACAAAAAGAGCAGGAGATTGGGATCGGGAATCTGAGACTCAAGAGTCTGTGCTGGCCCAACTACTCATGTGATATGGGCACTACCAATAATTGATATTCACATAACACTTTATGTGATAGTCACATAACACTTTGATGTAAGGTATGGACGCAGATATGACTAACCCTATTTTATAAATGAGGACAGTGAAGCTGAAAGAAGCTAAATTACTCGCCCAATGTCACACAGGCAGAATCAGGACCCTGGTCTTCTGATAACTTGGTCTGACTTTCATTGACCAGTCAGTCTTTAGCAGTGGGAAGCAAATGCTCTTGCTTTGGAAACCTAAGACTGCATTTTAAAAAGTAAAAGGAGCGTCTGGGTGGCTCAGTTAAGTGTCTAACTTCGGCTCAGGTCATGATTTCACGGTTCATGAGTTCTAGCCCTGTATCAGGCTCTGTGCTGACAGCTCAGAGCCTGGGGCCTGTTTTGGATTCTGTGTCTCCCTCTCTCTCTGCCCCTCCCCTGCTTGCATTGTCTCTCAAAAATGAATAAACATTAAACAAAATTAAAAAGTAATATGTTTTTATAACCAGGAAATGTAATATCTTCAACAGATTTAACCACATTTTCTTATCTTCTATTTAGAAGAGGCAAAGATGAAATTTTAGAAACTATGTAAGTAATATGCTCTGTAATATTTGCTATTCCAGGCCTCGAACCTAATGTTAAACTTTGACATTGGGTTGATTTTTCTTTTTTTCTTTTTTGGCTTGACGGTAAAACATGGTTTGTCTAATGCTGCCTCTTAATATTAAATCCTTAAAACAGAGATTATCCGGGCACTCCCAGGATGGAGCTAACTTGCACATACTTTTCTTCTTTTTGGCCAGATAGCTAAAAAACAATTAAGCCAGTATTTTAAAATTACAAGTTTCACATAGATGTAAAGATCTAGTTTTCTGGATTTCTGGCTTCCTATGAAAACTCAGAACACCTATCACCACTGGGCTGACGTCATCACAGGCAACAATCAGCAAGGAATGAACAGCAGAAGTCCTGGAGGTAAGGTGCCAGGTGCCATCACTCCCTATTGCTCCTGGACATGGAGGCAGCAAAGCAGTTTCCATTCGTCATCAGTCATCACTCCTATGTTGCTTCTTATTGTAAAAGAATAAGTCTCTGTAACCATACCTTTCTTTTTTTGTTGTTTTCAATGTTTATTTTTATTTCTGAGAGAGAGAGAGAGAGAGAGAGAGAGAGAGAGAGAGAGAGGCAGAGAGAGAGAGGGAGACAGAATCTGAAACAGGCTCCAGGCTCTGAGATGTCAGCACAGAGCCTGATGTGGGGCCCAAACTCATGAACTCTGAGATCATGACCTGAGCCAAAGCTGGACACTTACCTGACTGAGCCACCCAGGCTCTCCACCATACCTTTCTTTCAAAGTGAAAGGCTGACATTAAGCGGTGTGGTTTTCCTGGCCCATGTCACTTGCCACTCATTTCCTACATTGAATCTAATCTAAACCATCACTTATACAAGATTATAAGATATACTACTATTTTATAATCACTAAGAAAATCAACAACACTGCTATCAATTGTAACACACATTCCAATTTCAGAGATGTTTAAATACCAAAATGTGCACCTCTGAAGCAATTAGCCAGCCTGGCTTCTGGAAACAATTGAATCCATGACCCCATTTTAAATACGTGTCCATTTCTGTTTCCGATTCTGTGTCTCCCTCTCTCTCTGCCCCTCCCCCATTCATGCTCTGTCTCTCTCTGTCCCAAAAATAAATAAACGTTGAAAAAAAAAATTAAAAAAAAAAAAAAAGGGGGGGCGCCTGGGTGGCGCAGTCGGTTAGGCGTCCGACTTCAGCCAGGTCAGGATCTCGCGATCCTGAGTTCGAGCCCCGCGTCAGGCTCTGGGCTGATGGCTCGGAGCCTGGAGCCTGTTTCCGATTCTGTGTCTCCCTCTCTCTCTGCCCCTCCCCCATTCATGCTATGTCTCTCTCTGTCCCAAAAATAAATAAACGTTGAAAAAAAAATTAAAATAAATAAATAAATACGTGTCCATTTCAATGTGCCTTGCATCATGTAGGAACATTTTTAGCACAAAGACAGACTCTTCAGTTCACTTACTTGGAGCTACATGCTTATCATCAGCCACTTTTCTTTTCTTTGTAATAGCCATAGCTGGGGTTTAAATTTTCATTAGATATCAGCCCAGGCCCCACCCACCACCCTCTCCCTTTCAGCCTTGGGTGAAGCTTCCCAGGCCTCTCAATCAGTACCTACAACTGCCGGTCAGACATACCCAATCAATTGATGCTATTCTTTTTGCCAGACATGCCCAGTAGAATGCTGAAGTATACGATCAGCCCCAGATCCAAATAGGAGGAAGAAGAGGTCTGAAGTGGGGTCTCAGTCTTCCACTTCCAAGAGGTGATGTTCAAAAACTTAATAACTGGTATAGCAGGAGGACCAACCAATCTGTATAGATGGAAACTATGCTGGAGCTAGGTTCAGAAGGTCCCCTGCTGTTACAGGTGTTAACCTTTGGGTGCTGACTTGTGGGGAGATGTAGGGAAACTTGAGGGAGGGGCAGGAGCCCCCAGGGCATGGCTCCTGGAAAATAACAACCATTATGACTGTAGGAGAGTCTACTAGTTAAAAAGCAACGTTGCCCCTATGTAAGCTGAGGCATCAAAAAGCTGAGATGGGAAAACATCCTAGAAGGATATAAAATACCCAAACCGTATAAAAAGGAAACAAAAAATCTGAATAGAACTATAACAAGTAAATAAATTATATTAGTAATTTAAAATATTTACACAAAGCAGGGCACTTGGGTGGCTTAGTCGATTGAGTGTCTGAATCTTCATTTCGGCTCAGGTCATGATCCCAGAGTCGTGGGATGCAGCCCCTTATTGGTTTCCATGTTGAGTGTGGAGCCTGCTTGAGATTCTCTCTCTCCCTTTCTCTAAAACAAAACAAAACAAAACAAAACAAAACAAAACAAAACAAAAGCAAACAAACAAAAAACCCAAACACATTTACACAAAGCTAAGCCCAGGCCTAGATGGCTCCAATGGCAAATCCTAATAAACCTTTAAAGAAGTAATACGAATCTTTTGAAAATTCTATCAGAAAATAGAGGAGGAAATCCCTTACAACTCATTCTATGAGGTCAATATTATCCTGATACCAAAGCCAGATGAAGACATAATAAGAAAACAATAAACCAATACCCTTGATGATTGTGAACACAAAAAGTCTTCAACAAAATATGAGAAAAACAAATATAGGGGGCCTGAGTGTGGCTCAGTTGGTTGAGCATCCGATTCTTGGTTTTGCTCAGGTTTGAGCCCTGAGTTGGGCTCCACGCTGACAGTGTGGAGCCTGCTTGGGATTCTTTCTCTCTCCCTCTCTCTCTGTGCCTGCCTGTTTGTGCTGTCATTCTCAAAATAAATAAATAAACTTAAAAAAAAAAAAAAAGAAAACCAAATCCAGCAACATATAAAAAAGATTATACATTATGACCACGGGGGCTTCATTCCCGGAATGTAAATTTGGTTTCACATCTGAAATCATTAATGTAATACACCACATTAATAGAATAGAAGACAAAATCTACATGATCATTTTAATAAATGCAGAAAAAAAACCACACTTGGTAAAATCCAACATCTACTTAGGATAAAACTTCCTTAACCTGATAAAGGTCTAATAAAAACTAAAAATAACCCTAATGCTAACATCACACTTAATGGTGAATGTTTGAATAATTCTCTTGTAAGATTGGAAACAAGGCAAGGATGTTTGCTGTCACCACTTGTATTCAAGACTGTAGTGGATATTCTAACCAGTGCAATAAAGCAAGAAAAAGAAATAAAAGGCATGAAGATTAGAAAGGAAGAAATAAAATTTTATTATCAGGTGACATGATCCTATATGGAGACAATTCTAAGGGAGATACACACACACACCCAAACAAAACAAAAACAATAACAAAATCCTACTAGAACTATTAAACAATTTCAGCAATATCAGAGGATACAAAATAAACAAAAATTACATATCTATCAATCTGAAAATGAAATTAAGGTAACATTTCCACACACAATAGCATCAAAAAGAATGAAGTACTTAGGAATATATTTAACAAAAGAAGTACAAAACTTGTACACTGAAAATTATGCAACATTGCTGAAAGAAGTCAAAGGAGACCTAAATAAATGAGATATATTCCATGTTCATGGATTAGAAGCCTTCATATTATTAAGATAGCAATACCCTCCAAGTTGATCCATAAATTTTATGTAACCCCTATCAAAATTTCAACTGCCTTTTTTTGTGAGAGTATAATTTGACCTTAAATTCACATGGAAATGCAAGAGACCTAGAATAGTTAAAACAATCCAAAATAGAACAAAGTTGGAGGATTCACACTTCCATTTTAAGAACTTACTAAAAAGCTACAGTAATCAAAGCAAGTGGTACTGGCATAAGGACTGACATGTAGATTAATGGAATAGAATTGAGAGTCCAGAAATAAACCCTTACACTTAAGGTCAATTATTATCATCATTATTATTATTACTATTATTTTAAAGTTTATTTATTTATTTTGAGAGAGAGAAAGAGAAAGCACTCATGCAAGTGAGGGAAGGGCAGAGAGAGAGGGAGAGAGAATCCCAAGCAGGCTCCACACTGTAAGCACAAAGCCTAATGTGGGGCTTGATCTCACAAACTGTGATATCATGACCTGAGCCAAAATCAAAAGTTGGATGCTTAGCCAACTGAGGCACCCAGGCACCCTGGTCAATTATTTTTTGACAAGAGTACCAAGGTAATTCAAGGCGCAAATAATAGTCTTTTTCACAAATGATGCTAGAACAACTGGATAGGGACATGTAAAAGAAAGAATCTGGAGCTCTACCTCACACCATATACAAAAATTAACTCTAACTGGGTCAAAGGCATAAAAGTAAGAGCTAAAACTGGAAAACTCTTAGGAAACATAGGGCTATGTATAAGCTTGGGTTAGACAGAGATTTCTTATGTACAATGCCAAAGGCACAATAGATAAAAGAAAAAAATAGATAAATTGGACTTCATGAAAATTAAAAATTTTTGTTGCTTCAAAAGACACCATAATGGAAGTTAAAAGACAACTCACAAAATAGGAGAATATATTTGCAAATATGTTTCCAAACACTTGTAGATATATCACATATTTGATAATGAACTTCAACCCCCCAAAAATAATAAACACAACTCGGTAATAAGACAAATAACCCAAGAAAAAATAGGCAAAATGTATGAAAAGACATGGGGTGCCTGGGTGGCACAGTTGGTGAAGCATCTGACTTCTGCTCTGGTCATGAGCTTGCAATTTGTGAGTTTAAGCCCTACACTGGGCTCTCTGCTGTCAGTGCAGAGCCTGTTTTGGATCCTCTGTCCCCCTCTTTCTCTGCCCCTCCTCCACATGCGTGCTCTCTCCCTCTCTCTCTCTCTCTCTCTCTCTCTCTCTCTCTCTCTCTCTCTCTCAAAAATAAATAAAAACATTTAAAATATATTTGCAAAGACAATTTACCAAAGAAGATATATGAATGACCAATAAGCAAAAAATCAAAATCACTACTCATTGGAAAATGAAAATCCAAACTACAATGAGAATCACTTCACACCCACCAGAATTACTATAATCAAAGAGACAGACAATAAGAAGCTTTGGAGAGGGTGTAGAAAAATTGGACTTCTCGTAAATCACTGGCAGAAAGTAAAATTGTGCATTCACTTTACAAAGCAGTTGAGTAATTCCTCATAAAGTTAAACATAGAATTACCACATAAACCAGCAATTCCGTGCATAGGTATATACTCAAGAGGCCAAAAACACCTGTTCACACAAAAACCTGTACACATCTTCATAGCAGCATTATTTACACTAGCTAAAAACTGAAAGCAATCCGAATGTTCATCAACTGGTGAATGGATCAACAAAATGTGGTATTGTCCATATGATGGAATATTATTTGGCAATAAAAAAGGAATGGAATACTGATACATGCTATAACATAGATGAACTTCAAAAACGTTATGCTATAGCCAGATGCAAAAGACCACATACAGTATGATACCAGACAAGGCAAACCTATAGAAACAAAGTTTATCAGTGATTGCCTAGCCTGGGGTAGGAGTGGGAAGTGCCTGCAAGTGGGCACAAGGTTCTTTTTAAAGTGATGGAATTTTCTAGAATTCCAATGTGATTAATACTTGCACAACTCTAAATTTTCTAAAAAATAATTGAGTTGTATCCTTAAGATAAGTGAATTTTATGACATGTAAATAACACTTCACTAAAGCCATTAAAAATAGCTATAAACCTGAATAAACAATGCACTTTTATGTGTAATTCTGGCTTTTAAATATCTATGACTACAGGACTTTCCTAAGATAGGACAGCCCTAATTCTCGAAACAATGTGGCTGAGACTCCCAAATCTTGAAAACCAACCCTAAATTAATGTTATGGTTCTATGAATACATAGATCATATGCATTAGTTCCTGGCACCTAGTAGGCCTCAAGAAATGTTTACTGGATGAACAATTAAACCATCTTCATGAAAAATACAAAGAAATGGAAAAACATTCCATACCCATGGATTGGAAGAATAAATATTGTTAAAACGTCAATACTACACAAAGCAATCTACACATTCAACACAATCCCAATCAAAATTGTACCAGCATTCTTCTCGAAGCTAGAACAAGCAATCCTAAAATTTGTATGGAATCACAAAAGACCACGGATAGCCAAAGTAATATTGAAGAAGAAAACCAAAGCAGGAGACATCACAATCCCAGACTTTAGCCTCTACTACAAAACTGTAATCATCAAGACAGTATGGTATTGGCACAGAAACAGATACACAGACCAATGGAATAGAATAAAGACTCCAGAATTGGACCCACAAAAGTATGGCCAACTAATCTTTGACAAAGCAGGGAAGAATATCCAATGGAGAAAAGACAGTCTCTTTAACAAATAGTGCTGGGAGAACTGGACAGCAACATGCAGAAGAATGAAACTAGACTGCTTTCTTACACCATTCACAAAAACAAACTCAAAATGGATAAAGGACCTGAATGTGAGACAGGAAATCATCAAAACCCTAGAGGAGAAAGCAGGAAAAAACTTGTCTGACCTCAGCGGCAGCAATTTCTTACTTGACACATCTCCAAAGGCAAGTGGATTAAAAGAAAAAATAAACTATTGGGACCTCATGAAGATAAAAAGCTTCTGCACTGCAGAGGAAACAATCAACAAAACTAAAAGGCAACCAACGGAATGGGAAAAGATATTTGCAAATGATATATTGGACAAAGGGCTAGTATTCAAAATCTATAAAGAACTCACCAAACTCCACACCCGAAAAACAAATAATCCAGGGAAGAAATGGGCAGAAGACATGAACAGAGATTTCTAAAGAAGACATCCAGATGGCCAACAGGCACATGAAAAGATGCTCAACGTCACTCCTCATCAGGGAAATACAAATCAAAACCACACTGAGATACCACCTTATGCCGGTCAGAGCAGCTAAAATGAACAAATCAGGAGACTATAGATGCTGGTGAGGATGTGGAGAAACAGGAATCCTCTTGCACTGTTGGTGGGAATGCAAACTGGTGCAGCCGCTCTGGAAGACAGTGTGGAGGTCCCTCAAAAAATTAAAAATAGATCTACCCTATGACCACCAATAGCACTGCTAGGAATTTCCCCAAGGGATACAGGAGTGCTGATGCATAGGGGCACTTGTACTCCCATATTTATAGCAGCACTTTCAACAATAGCCAAATTATGGAAAGAGCCTAAATGTCCATCAACTGATGAATGGATAAAGATGATGTGGTTTATATATACAATGGAATACTACTTGGCAATGAGAAAGAATGAAATCTGGCCCTTTGTAGCAACGTGGATGGAACTGGAGAGTGTTATGCTAAGTGAAATAAGACAGGCAGAGAAAGACAGATACCATATGTTTTCACTCATATGTGGATCTTGAGAAACTTAACAGAAGACCAGGGGGGAGGGGAAGGAGGGGAAAAAAGAGTTACAGAGAGGGAAGTAGGCAAACCATAAGAGACTCTTAAATACGGAGAACAAACTGAGGGGGTGGGGGAGAGGGGAAAGTGGGTGATGGGCATTGAGGAGGGCACCTGTTGGGATGAGCACTGGGTGTTGTATAGAAACCAATTTGACAATAAATTATAAAAAAAAAAAAAGGAAAAAAAGAAAACTTTATTGAAGAAAGAGAAAACATGCAAGTCTGATGCTTTTCTTAAAATCCTTTTTTTTTAATGTTAGTCATGAAAGGCAGATATCTCAAACCTATATTTTTCTTTTTATAATATGCACACAGATGCACATTTTACATTTATCTTTGAAATATGTTTGGCAGGATTTTCTTTTTGTGATTTGAATGTGTTAGTGCAGAAATTAATGTTAGATCATTTATTAGAAATTGCAAATCAGTTTACTGTCCTTTGGCAAGATATTGTTATCTGAAACTGTCCAATCTGATAAAATAATTTTTAGAAGCAAAAAATAAAAAATAAAAAATAGAAAATCCATCTTCATGATGTGAGTTCTCTCTCCAAACACCTGATACCTGAAACTCAGCTAATTATGGAAATTCTTCAAAAAAATTTTTTTTTAAATGTTTATTTATTTTTGAGAAAAAGAGAGACAGGGCTTGAGTGGGGGAGGGGCAGAGAGAGAGGGAGACAGAATCTGAAGCAGGCTCTGTCAGCACGGAGCCTGACTCGGGGCTAGAACTCACAGACCCCCGAGATCATGACCTGAGCCGAGATCGGATGCTTAACCGACTAAGCCACCCAGGTGCCCCTATGGAGGTTCTTTTTTCACTGAAGAAAACTTAGGGGCACCTGGGTGGCTCAGTCAGTTGAGCTTCTGACTCTTGATATCGGCTCAGCTGGTGATCCCAGGGTTGTGGGATGGAGTCCGTGTAAGGCTCCATGCTGAGTGTGGAGCCTGTTTAAGATTCTCTCTTTCCCTCTGCTCCTCTACCCCGCTCACATGTTCTCTCCCTCTCAAATTAAAAAACAAACATAGAAACAAACAAAAAACTTAAATGAAATGCCAATGTCCCAAGGGGAAAACCTGCTAACAGGCGGACACGACTGGATAGGCTAAAATGAGGTAACATTAGCTCCTTCATGCTATCGACTCATTTGGTTTCAGAGTAGGGGGTGGGGAGTGGAATGTATGATCCACAAAGCCACTTAGAGATCCAAGCTGACCAAGCTTTAACTAACAGGTGTCACGGCACACCGGGAGATTGGAAAACTGTGGATGAGCTTTTCACCGCTATTGGCCAGAAGTGACACAGGTCACGAGTGCTAACATTTCATTCTTCCCTGAACTGCAAAGAGGGCTAGGATATACAGGGGAGTAATGAGATATTGGCGTAAATTTGGTGAGCGCAATGTGGTCCACCACATCGGTCATCTGCAGCAGGGGGCCTTGTCTCAAAGATTATTTTCCACAGCCAGAGATTCCTCCTTCTCTGTCTATTTAACTAAGAACCACTGATCAAAAACTTAGGATGGGGATGCCTGGGAGGCTCAGTCAGTTGAGCGCTGCTCTTGATTTTGGCTCAGGTCATGATCCCACGGTTGTGGGATAGAGCCCCATGTCGGGCTCTGTGCTGAGTGTGGAGCCTGCTTGGCATTCTCTCTCTCTCTCTTCCTCTGCCCCTCTCCCTTCCTCATGCTATCTCTTTCTCAAAAAAGAAAAAAGAAAAAAAAACAAACTAGAATGGATGAGCTTTGGATTCTTTGAAGCATGTGTTGAGGCAGGAGACAAACATCCAGCTTGGTGTTTCTGAAGGACTTTACTTTTTATCGGGGGAGCTAATCCTTGATTCACCTGTTTGCCCAACACTGTGGAAAGTATCTGGTACCTGGTGGCAGCTCACTGAGTGTATGGAATTTAGTTTTGTCTCAGAGAAACACATCAGGTGAAAGCCTACGGTCTGAGTAAGAATACCTCCCATATTCTCATGATGGTCTTCGATCATAAGGGTTTTTTTTTTTGTTTTGTTTTTGCTTTGGTTGAAATTCCTTCAATTCAGCTGAACAGAACCAAGAAATAGTTCTAAATCCTAGGGAAAAGGAGTAAGAACTTATCTAATGTGAACAATGATCCCTTTTAACTGTGTTAATTGCACAACTACCACCACACCTAGTAAAATTCGTATTTGTACCACTAGACCAAAAATAAGCTCAACGCTTTAGAAAAATGCAAAGAAATGCATTAAGATTTATTAGTCAACCATAGGAAAGTAAAGTAATTTGGATAAAGTCTCTTACAAGGCTGCTAACCAATCTGTACTCCATTAGTTACAGTAGTAAGTCCTTTTAATTCCTAGTCTCTGTTCTAGGAACGATCTAAAATTAGGCTATCAGTTTTATCTTCTTCAGTTACTACTCTCATTAGGTCTCACTCCTTCTGAAAACCTAGGACCAAACCCCTTAATTCCTGCAATTTTGACTCTTTATGAAACTTTTTGGGGGTCTTTTTTGCTTAAAAAAACACACACGAAAAACAGGTCCCCAAATGAACCTTCTGCTGCAGTCAGAGTCCATCATGTTTCAGGCTTGCACGTATTTGCTAACAACTCAACCAGTACCTGGGATGCCAATTCCCTCCTTTTTTATCTACTGAAATTTTGCCTATTGCTCAGGACCAAACTGGGTCTTAAGCATGTTGTGAAGCTCCCTCTGAATGTTTCAGGTCACACTGATATATATACTCTTGAAGTGCCTGTGGTTTACAATAGGTATCTATGCATCAAGAGCTGTCCAGAAGTTCTGGTTTAGATGTTTTAAGCCTCATTTCCCAGCTAGAGTATGAGTTTTTTGAGAGACTTTATTTTATTATTTTATATCCCCCTATAACAGAAGCCATTCAAAAAATATTTTTTGCATTCCTACTCTAATTTATGCTCTGTAGATATAGATGTGCCATGAAGTATATTTATTAGTTGAATTAATACATGAAGAATCTTTAAGGTGCTATACTTTGGCATTATATATTTGGCTGAATCCTAAAAAATACATTATATTGCTATTTCAAATAAAAATTATTCTTGCTTATCAATATTTTCCTGAGCTTTCATGTTTTAATTTTTTTTAATGTTTATTTATTTTGAGAGAGAGAGAGAGAGAGAGAGAGAGAGAGAGACAGAGTGTGAGCATGGGAGGGGCAGAGAGAGAGGGAGACACAGAATCTGAAGCAGGCTCCAGGCTCTGAGCTGTTAGCATACAGCCCGATGGAGGGCTCGAACCCACGAATCGTGAGATCATAGACCTGAGCCTAAGTCGGCGGCGCAACCGACTGAGCCACCCAGGTGTCCCTCATAATTTTAATGAAAATATCATTTTGAAAATACAAATGTTGGGTTTCTTTTTTGAGAATTTATCCTTATATTAATTACCCATTGCTTCTGGTACATATAACAACACTATGTTTTCCTGGGTCATTAGCAGATTTGTCTCTGAATTACCCAATCTACAAATATACACAAATTTTGGATCCAAAGCGGATTCTAATTTTCTCTTATATTTTGATTATCTATTATGATAGGTATTATAGCATACAGAAATATGTATTTCACTTAACAATTACAATAATATTACTAAGTGTCCCTCTAAATCCATATTAAACAACAATAAATCACAGCAGTTTAGGAAATACAATAATCTATAATTAATCTTTTTCTTTTCCCTTGTTCCCTTTACCATTCAAAAATTCAATGATTATTTGGAAATAACATTCTTCCAATCTCACCCTAAAACAGCTTCTAAAAACTCCTTTTCCTGCCACGATCGTGCCTGTATTTTACCTGGTTCTCCTTTGACGCTTACTCCTTTAAAACTATCGAAAAACCGGAAAAGTTTCTTTAACTCTCAAATCTCTGTGTCGTAAAATCCTTTGTCAATTTACCCAGTACGCAGGAGAGGATCTCTGTTTCTTTTTCGAGCGAATTACACAGTTGTCTCCGCAGCCTGATTTGCCAGTTTGGTTCCCGCTGTATGAGTTTGGTGATTCTTTGTACAAATTAATCACCATGAAAAAGTCTAAAGCAGGGCAGTTGCAGACTAAATTATAGCAGTCTTTTCCCGTAAAGCAACCTGGTACCTCACAAAACTCCAGGCGAACAATGAATGATAGAGCATGCACCAATAGGGAGTGGAGGAGAGTATTTTGTGGAAGTTTGCAACCCAATCCCAGAGGGCCAGAGGTGGGAATTTTAAAATGGGGTTTTCTTTTTCTTGGAATTTTCTTAAAGTGGTATTGCTGCCTTTTGATGTTAAAGTTTGTCAAAGATTGCCAAATTGCCAGATTAAGGAATTTTGAGTGTTTTGTGAAAATCGATACACATTCAAATTGACATTCTGGCACAGAATCCCTTGGCTGTTTTTATAGCAATTTCAGGGCTGTAGAAGTTATTTAAAGATAATTCATTATTTATGATCAAAAATAGGATGTTACAACGTGGATGGAACGGGAGGGTATTACGCTAAGTGAAATAAGACAGAGAAAGACAGGTATCATATGTTTTCACAGAAACTTAACAGAAGACCACGGAGGAAGGGAAGGGGAAAATAGTTTCAAACAGAGGGAGGCAAACCATAAGAGACTCTTAAACACAGAGAACAAACTGAGGGTTAATGGGAGAGGGCAGGGGAGGGGAGAAATGGGTGATGGGCATTGAGGAGGGCACTTGCTGGAATGAGTACTGGCTGTTTATGTGATGATTCATGGGAATCTACCCCCAAAACCAAGAGCACACTGTATACACTGTACGTTAGCTAACTTGACAATAAATTATACTTATATATATGGAAAAAAAACAAAAACAAAAATCAGATGTTAGGGATGCCCAGGTTGCTCAGTCTGTTAAGCATCTGACTGGGGCTCAGTTCCTGAGTTCCAGCCATGCTGTGGCTCTCTGCTGTCAGCACAGAAACTGCTTCAGATCCTGTCCCCCACCTCCTCTCTGCCCCTCCCCAGCTCATTCTCTCTCAAAATAAACTTAAAAATTTTATTTAAAAAAATTGGATGTTAAATTAATGCGTTAAAATATTTCTTTTGTTTTTAAGAAATGAAAACTAAGTGGCTAACATTGATTACTTTTAAAAAGACCTATTCGTTAATCATTTTTGGAGTCACTTTCCAGTATTAGGAGCAAATCTTTTTATTTAGGTTGATCCTTAATAACCTAAGTATTTTTGTTTTTACATAAACTAGGTTTCCTCGTTTTAAGTCCAGCAAAAAGTTCCTAAGTACTACAAATTCTTAGGTATCTAAGAATTCTTAGGTATCTAAGTATTTCTATCAAAGTTCTTAGAAGTACATAACATTCACCATGCCACATAGTTCCGGAACTTCTGACGGCCAGGTTTAATAAATAGGTAATTGGTAAGTGTTTCATTATAACTCATACCTCGTCTTGGAATAAATGTTACTTTCATTTAGTATAACTTTGCTTTAGAGATTCATCTCTAACAGTAATTAAATAAACCAACAGGAAACTAGTTATAAAGTCAAGGTTGCCTGGCAATGAATCGCTAATAAATTAATCAACATCAAGCTTTTCAAAGAACAATGAATGACAGCAGATTCATGAGAGGAAGTTTAAAAAACCCTTCATTTCAGGGGCGCCTGGGTGGCGCAGTCGGTTAAGCGTCCGACTTCAGCCAGGTCACGATCTCGCGGTCCGGGAGTTCGAGCCCCGCGTCGGGCTCTGGGCTGATGGCTCAGAGCCTGGAGCCTGTTTCTGATTCTGTGTCTCCCTCTCTCTCTCTCTCTCTGCCCCTCCCCTGTTCATGCTCTGTCTCTCTCTGTCCCAAAAATAAATAAACGTTGAAAAAAAATTAAAAAAAGTAAAAAACCCTTCATTCCAGAAAGTTGCCATGTTAACAAACATCATATTTAAAAAATAAGTGTTTTTAAAATGTTCCTTAGCAATGTTTAGAATTATTGTTACTATTATTATTTTTATTTTTACCAGCATAATGCTTTCTTCCTTTGATGTTATCTTTCCGCGGACATAGGAATTCTCATTTTGAAGAATTATTTATTGACGGCCTACTCAGTCATTCTAGGAACTGCCATAATATTTAATTTAGTAAGCTGTTAGTGTCCTTTTTAGCAACCGTTTCACACAATAGACTTTAGGTATTTCAAGAGCAGAGACTAGGTTACCCACCTCATCTTTGGAACGAACCTGTCAGCGCGCACAGTGAGCCCTTAAATCCCATGCTTAGGCTCACCTCTTGATAACTAACCTTGGCCATATTACATAAACCTTCCAGACATCAGATTTTCATTCGTTAAACGAGTATGATACTAGTACCTGTGTCATGAGACTGCTGTGAGGGTTTAAGGGATTGTGCACAGCTCTTAGAACGCTGCCTGGTACACAATAAGCGCTCGGTGTTACTACTGTTGTTGTAATTCCTCAATGTATACAATGAATAAGTGCACGAGTCCCTGAATGAATGTATGAATGAAAGAACAAATCAGTTATTGGCAAGTCCCTAGGCTGGGAAGGGCTAGGTTGCCCCCCCTCAACGAGTAAAGGGAAAAAGTGCCCTCAGCACAGCAAAACCCCAGCCGGAGCCGGAAGTCTAAGTTAAGCTACGGGCGAGGCCAGGCTGGAGGAAGCCGAGCTTTTGGCCAATAGGCACAGCGCTTGAAAAACGAACATCTCGTGCAAGAAGTTTTGAAACCGCGAGAACAGGGGAGAATTATCGCGATGTTCCGTCTTCCCTCCCAACTCTCAGGAGCTCGGGTTCCGCCCCGCCCCGCCCCCCCGCCGTCCTCGCCTCGCCCCGCCCACTGCCGTCGGCGCCCCGCCCCTCTCCCCGACCCTCGGTTGGCAGTCCAGCGCCGCCTGCGCCCGGAGCGCTGGCTCCGCCGGCGCCGAGGTGAGTGCGGCCGTCTGTTGCTTCGGGTGGCTCGCGTGCCAAGGGCCCCCTGGCCCGGCTCCCCGGCCAGCACGCTGGATCCGGCAGAAGCGTCCGGGCAGCGGCGAGTGGTCCCTGGCCCGAGCGGGCCCGTCCGGCCTCGGGTCGCCATAGCTGCCGGGCCCTCCCCGCCCTCTATGGCTGCAGAATTCCGATATCGGGTCTGTGAAATCCCTGCCACTGAGCTCGCTGCTTCCAAACTGTAACGACCTTAGTGTTTGGTTAACTCGGGCAAAGCGGCAGGTGTTTTGCCCAAGACTTACTGGGAAAACAGTCTTTTACAAAT
>NW_024412416.1:17866572-17881015 GCF_014898765.1 Herpailurus yagouaroundi
CTCTGTCTCTCTCTGTCCCAAAAATAAATAAACGTTGAAAAAAAATTAAAAAAAGTAAAAAACCCTTCATTCCAGAAAGTTGCCATGTTAACAAACATCATATTTAAAAAATAAGTGTTTTTAAAATGTTCCTTAGCAATGTTTAGAATTATTGTTACTATTATTATTTTTATTTTTACCAGCATAATGCTTTCTTCCTTTGATGTTATCTTTCCGCGGACATAGGAATTTTCATTTTGAAGAATTATTTATTGACGGCCTACTCAGTCATTCTAGGAACTGCCATAATATTTAATTTACTAAGCTGTTAGTGTCCTTTTTAGCAACCGTTTCACACAATAGACTTTAGGTATTTCAAGAGCAGAGACTAGGTTACCCACCTCATCTTTGGAACGAACCTGTCAGCGCGCACAGTGAGCCCTTAAATCCCATGCTTAGGCTCACCTCTTGATAACTAACCTTGGCCATATTACATAAACCTTCCAGACATCAGATTTTCATTCGTTAAACGAGTATGATACTAGTACCTGTGTCATGAGACTGCTGTGAGGGTTTAAGGGATTGTGCACAGCTCTTAGAACGCTGCCTGGTACACAATAAGCGCTCGGTGTTACTACTGTTGTTGTAATTCCTCAATGTATACAATGAATAAGTGCACGAGTCCCTGAATGAATGTATGAATGAAAGAACAAATCAGTTATTGGCAAGTCCCTAGGCTGGGAAGGGCTAGGTTGCCCCCCCTCAACGAGTAAAGGGAAAAAGTGCCCTCAGCACAGCAAAACCCCAGCCGGAGCCGGAAGTCTAAGTTAAGCTACGGGCGAGGCCAGGCTGGAGGAAGCCGAGCTTTTGGCCAATAGGCACAGCGCTTGAAAAACGAACATCTCGTGCAAGAAGTTTTGAAACCGCGAGAACAGGGGAGAATTATCGCGATGTTCCGTCTTCCCTCCCAACTCTCAGGAGCTCGGGTTCCGCCCCGCCCCGCCCCCCCGCCGTCCTCGCCTCGCCCCGCCCACTGCCGTCGGCGCCCCGCCCCTCTCTCCGACCCTCGGTTGGCAGTCCAGCGCCGCCTGCGCCCGGAGCGCTGGCTCCGCCGGCGCCGAGGTGAGTGCGGCCGTCTGTTGCTTCGGGTGGCTCGCGTGCCAAGGGCCCCCTGGCCCGGCTCCCCGGCCAGCACGCTGGATCCGGCAGAAGCGTCCGGGCAGCGGCGAGTGGTCCCTGGCCCGAGCGGGCCCGTCCGGCCTCGGGTCGCCATAGCTGCCGGGCCCTCCCCGCCCTCTATGGCTGCAGAATTCCGATATCGGGTCTGTGAAATCCCTGCCACTGAGCTCGCTGCTTCCAAACTGTAACGACCTTAGTGTTTGGTTAACTCGGGCAAAGCGGCAGGTGTTTTGCCCAAGACTTACTGGGAAAACAGTCTTTTACAAATCCTTTTAATATACAATTTTTAATTCTCTAATTTCCAGTATTAGAAAATTGGAGTGGGTATTCTACTGAATTAAATACGGAAGTCAGTCTGAGGGTCTCCTTTTACACACACCTGCTTAACATGTGTGGATTTTCTTAAGGTGGAAGGATTTGTTTACTTGTTTTATTTATTTATTTTTTTATAAATTTTTTTTTTCAACGTTTATTTATTTTTGGGACAGAGAGAGACAGAGCATGAACGGGGGAGGGGCAGAGAGAGAGGGAGACACAGAATCGGAAACAGGCTCCAGGCTCTGAGCCATCAGCCCAGAGCCCGACGCGGGGCTCGAACTCACGGACCGCAAGATCGTGACCTGGCTGAAGTCGGACGCTTAACCGACTGCGCCACCCAGGCGCCCCATTACTTGTTTTAAACAAAAATAAAGTGGGTTGGTGTTTACATGTCAGAAAATTTGTGGAGGTACACTTGGCATACCGTTAATATTATTAAGTGTCCCATTTATCGTTAGTAGATTAAGAGGTAGTGAAGGGAATTTGTGGAAGAAATTAACCATCTTGGTAAAGGCTGTATCTTGCCAATGAATGCGTTTTGGAAAACTATTAGCATTTTTATTGGCACCTTTCAGATTTCATTTATGTAGATTTTATCTCCCACACTGCCTTTGTAGCCAGATGTATTTTAGCAGGGTGAAATGATGTTTTAAAGGCAGCCCAATCCCAGCCTTCAGGATTCAGAAGGAAAGCAATTAGGTTACACTGAATTCTCTTATTCGATCTTCATCAGTGAGTGTGGATTTTGGGTGTAGTTTTGCTTTGTAGTCTCACATTTGTTGTTTTTTTTTTTTAATTTTTTTTTTCAACGTTTATTTATTTTTGGGACAGAGAGAGACAGAGCATGAACGGGGGAGGGGCAGAGAGAGAGGGAGACACAGAATCGGAAACAGGCTCCAGGCTCTGAGCCATCAGCCCAGAGCCCGACGCGGGGCTCGAACTCCCGGACCGCGAGATCGTGACCTGGCTGAAGTCGGACGCTTAACCGACTGCTCCACCCAGGCGCCCCTGTAGTCTCACATTTGTATAAGCGTTGGCTACTACTTAAATTTAATAATATGGAAGAAACAGGCTCCATTGAACACTGAAGTGCCTGAAAGGCTATATTGTAAGGCAGTGCACAGACTTTGGAGTCGGTCCACCTGGGTTGGAATTCTGGCAAGTTATTACCCTCTGAGAAACTCAGTTTCCTTATGTATAAAACAGGGTAAATAATGTCTATTGCAATGCGTAGTTGTATGGGTTATGGATCTTTATGGTACTTAGCAAGCATTTAGGATGTAGTATCTACAAGATGACCAAAGATTAGAAAGTGAAAAAAAAAAATCTACCTTGCAGTATTACATGCCATTTGAGGGCACCTGCTTTGTGCTAGATATTGTGTCCAGGCGGGTATACAAGAGTGAAGAAAGAGCAAGACGTCTGCCCTCAGGAGCTTCCAGTCGGTTGGCTAGATTGACAATAGATACACCAGTAAATATTTAGATTCCAGATCGTGAGGAGGCCTCCATATAAAAAAAAAATAATAATAATAACAGGAGAAGAGTGATTTTTACTTTGAAACCCAAAGGTTGATGGGACAGTGCTTTCCAGGCTAAGAGGACAGGTAGCAACTGGTGTGAAGAGTTGGACTCTTCCAAGAGACTAGGAAAAAAGGACTAGAAAAGCCCAGGAGCTTGGTGAGAAGCCAGGGAAGGGTATATCTTATCTCCAGATAAGGCTGGAGAAGCGAGGTGGGAGGGGGGGCCAGATTATGAGGAGCCCTCAATGCTTGGGAAGAGCTTGATTTTCTTACAAACGTTTGAAGGCTGTGTTTAGTTGATATGTGTGCACTAGGGAGTGAGTTTCCCTGAGAAGGGACCATGGGATTTACATTTTTAAAGGTCCACTGCTAAGTGGTTAATGTGTTAGAAAGTATCTAGAGTGGACACCAGTAATACTCACGGCTCTGGCCGGAGATGAGAGTGGTTTTTGGTTTTGGCTGGTGGAGAGATGTGGATGGACTTGAGATGTATTTCGGAGATGGAAACCACTGGCCTTAAGATAAATTGGAGGTACAAGGTGAATGGCAGGATGGACCCACTCATGACTTAAAGCTTTCCATTTAAGGGATGAAAAACACTGGGGAGAATTCGGATTGCTGATGAAAAGCAAAATGTGTTAAGTTTGCAGCCCTTGTGAGCCATCTAACCTGCTTCCACTTTACTACTTAAGTGAGTAATAACCCGGCAAACTTCTCTTTCGACACAGAATCATCGATTCTGGTTTAGTTCCCTTCTGCTTTGCAGGTCAGAGAATTAAGATGTAGAAAGATGGAATATGTTGTTCAAAGTGACATATGTCTCATAAAAACAGGTTAAGTGTGTAGGTAGAATCAGTATGGGAAGGTTTTGAATTCTTATGTTGCACCAGGGATATTCTTGAATATTCCACGTTGTCTGCCCTTTTCGATGAAATGGCAAGTGCTTTCATACTAGATAGGAATTGGGAGTTTGGAAATGATAGAAAATTACCAAAAAAGTTACAAAACTCTGCTAATGGAACGCTTATGTTACTGCATTTTGCACTAACTTTGTGTTAAGGCCCAGTGAAAATAGTTTTTCTTAAGAAAAAAAATTTTTTTCTTTGAAAGGCACTTTCAGTTAGGGAGTTCCAGAACGGATGCCCAGGAAAATGAGGGTTTTGCACAGAGCTCACTCAGCCTTTTAATGTTTTTTGCATTTCCTTAATATCCTTTGGAATCCTGTGAAGAACCCAGTCTTTGAAATCCACTGGACACCCTCATCTCTACCCCAAAGTGGGGAGGGGGGAGTCCTTGCTTTTATCCCTTATGAGCCATTTGACCTTGGACAACATTGTTGAAGCTCTGAGTTTTTTTCCTCTTGTGTTAGTTAAGTGATTGTGAAGTTTGTTTCTGCTCTGTGCCTAGTTGATAAGATGGCAAATGTTATTTCTCTTCCTACCCGGTCACTTTCAGAGCTAGAAGGGAATTTAATCTGTTCTGGGTTCTGGGCTTTACCAATAAATTGCTGTCTCCCTTGTATATGTTAGGCAACTGAGGCCTGAAAAGATTGTAAGAAAATAGTACAAGGTTCTTATTTCCTAGTGCAGTGTTTCTTCTTTCATTGAAATAATAAAACTGTATATTCCTGGACCTGTTTCTTTACTGCTTCTGATAATCTACAAAGTGAAGAAGGAAAAAAAATAGAGGTAAAAGAAGGAAAAAATTAGGATATAGGACAATATTCTGTACATAGTAAGAAATGAGGAAAGTAAAGCTGTAAGTGGTCTAGATGTTTTGTATGTATTTAGCAATATTTTTGAAACACCTTAAGCTACACATAAAATGAGGTAGCTCAAGAAGGAAATGGGTTTGCTCTATCTGATTTTTAAGCTTTCTTTGGGTGCATGTTATGAAACTAGTCTCTCTTCTATTAGGCATTCCTATCTCAAGTTCAAGAACTAGTTTTTCAGTTAGGACTGTTGCTGCGAAGTGGTACATATTGCTTAAGTAGTGAGAGTATTTAAATAGTTGCTCTCATCTCCTAAATATGTTCAGTTGTTACGAAGGAAAAATATAGGGATCAAATGTGTAACGCTCTCTTTAGTGTCTGCTAATAGCTGTGTGTGCTAACTGGTTTATTTGGCAGTGCTTATGAGCACTATCATAATGATTCAATTTTCTTGTTCTCTTTAGAAATGGACCAATTTTGACAAGATGTAGTGCTGCAGTGTGCCTGATGGGATATATTCAGTCATGGCATCTGAACTTTGTAAGACGATCTCTGTGGCAAGGCTGGAAAAGCACAAGAATTTGTTCTTAAATTACAGGAATCTGCACCATTTTCCATTGGAGTTACTGAAAGATGAGGGACTACAGTACTTGGAGAGGCTCTATATGAAAAGGAACTCCCTGACAACCTTGGTACAGTATTATATTGCATTTAAAAAAAATCATTTGTAATGTGGTCCTGACCGAGATCTATTTTACATATCCTAAGACATTCAGACCAGGATGTACATCCCCTCTTGTTATCTCAGCAGGTAGTAAGGATACAAATACAGGGGTTTCTCGTTAGTGGAGAATTCATTATCCAAGTCCCTCCAATATGAGGTTACAGGAAGAGTTGTATAGGAAAGCAAAATATTCACTAATGTGCCAGTCATAGAATTAGTTTCCATTCCACAACCCCACTTCACTTACCCTGTGCATCTGTCTTTGCTTTCTTTGTGGGATAGGCTCCTTAGCTGGTTTTTGGATGTTACCGTACCGAAAAAGTTAAAAAGTAAAGAAGAAGAAGAAGGCCAAGAAAGATGACCTTGAGTTAGAGTCATTTAAAAAGAGATGATCTGAATATTAAAATATATGAAGACAGGCATTTGGGAAACTTCATGTAGCCTTTGTTTTGGGGGAAAAACATAACAAAAAACCCTCCGGAACCAAAAACCCTTCTTTATGATTGCACTGTGGAAATCAAATGATGTTGAATCGGCTCTCATCCAGTTTGTTGGAAAAATTTTTGCCACAGACGCAACATTTGATTCACTGTTTTTACATCCTAAGAATAAGCACATAGTTATTATAACCTTATTTTTTTTATTACGTATAGAACTTTATTATATATTTTATTACATATAAGATTTAAAAACACTATTTAAACATTTTTTTTCAAGAGTGTCCTAATGTGACTTCTCATTCCCACTCTTATTGTCAAAATTGATCTCTGTTTTAAGTGGATGTGCTTTACGTGGCCTTTTCTGGCTATTACTTAACCTCATTTGAGTCTTACACTTGAACTCTTATTCATTTTATGATGTCTTGTTTCTCTGTGAACAGACCTATTTTTCATTCTCTTCTCTAAGAGAAGAGTCTATTTGGACTATCCTAAATATCTGAAAGTATGCCTTACTGGCTTCATTTATATAGAGTGTTTTCCTGAAAAAGTCTTATATAATCTGTGTAAAATACCTCCAGTGAGTGGAAAGCATATGATTTGTTCATTTTTGCCATATCTAAAAGTAAATAGAAATATGTCTTTCATTTTTAGTGTTTGGCATTTTGGCATATGTGTTATTTTGAGTGCCTAGTTAGATTTTTTTAAATTAGATTTTTTAGTTTTTTATTTTTTTAGCATTTATTCATTTTTGAGAGACAGAGATAGAGTGTGAGTGGGTGAGGGGCAGAGAGAGAGGGACACACCACATCTGAAGCAGGCTCCAAGCTCTGAGCTGTCAGCACAGAGCCCGATGCAGGGCTCAAACCCATGAACCATGAGATCATGACCTGAGCCGAAGTTGGACGCTTAACCAACTGAACCACCCAGGCACTCCATAGGTTTTTCAGTTTTAAAACTGTAATTATTTTGGGGAGCCTGGGTGGCTCGGTCAATTAAGTGTTCAACTCTTGATTTCAGCTCAGGTCATGATCTCATTATCCTGAGATTGACCCGCTTTGGGCTCTGCCTGGAGCATGGAGCCTGCTTGGAAGCCTCTCTCCCTCTTTCTCTGCCCCTCCTCTGCTTGTGTTCTCTCGCTCTCTCTCTCTCAATCTCTTTCTCAAAATAAATAAACTTAAAAAAAATTATCTTAATCAAACTTTAATAGTACAGTTATATTAATCCTTTTGCAAAATCATCATTGCATGATTTACCAAGTATTTCCCTCCTCCCTTTGGGGAACCAGTGTTGTGAGAAATAATTTGTCAAGGATTAAAGCCCAGATTTTCCCATGTTTGTTATTTTTAAAAAAATTTCTTTCATGTCTGTTTATTTTGGGGGGGGGAGGGGCAGAGAGAGGGAGAGAGAGAATCCCAAGCAGACCCCGAACTGACAGCGTGGAGCCCAATGTGGGGCTTGATCTCATGAACCATGAGATCATGACCTGAGCTGAGATCAAGAGTCGGATGCTTAACCAACTGAGGCACCCAGGTGTTCTTTCCGTGTTTGTTATTGATGTACTAGGAGAAAACTGTGAGTGGATTACTTCTTAACTGTTAGTCACAGTCTACTGGAGTATAGTTTGTTCAAAGAAATTGATCTTTGTTTATGAAAGTTATAGTGAGCTTTTGGTTTTGTGTGGTTTCTCAGCTAAAGTTTTCCCTTTATGAAAATACCTAGGTATCTGCTATACAGTTGTAACCGATATTCATAATGGCTCATAAGCATACATTTCAAATTCATGCTCTGCCACCTTTTTGTTGATCAGAGATTAACTTGTTGCATATGTTTATGATAGGTGTATGTATTTTATTCGAATGCTTTCTAATGAGCTAGAACATTTGATTCATGTGTATCAAAGAGCTTTTAAACTGTAAAGTGCTATGCAGATATCAGGGTGTAGGAATCATAGCAGCCATCCCATTCCTTTACGGTGCTGGATATAAGACACCTAGTATATACACCTAGTATATACTAGAGCACCCTAGAGTGCTCTAAACTAGTGACTTCAGGCTTTTAGAATGTTTGCGGGTGTTCTTGATACAGTGTATTTCCTAAAGGGGATTTAGTATGTGGATTTTTTTTTTTTTTTTTTGAGAGAGAGCATGGGGGAGGGGTGCCAAGGGTGGGTGGAAAGGAGACAGATCTTAAGCAGGCTCCACACTCTGTGCAGAGCTCGACATGGGGTTCCATCTTGCAACCGTGAGATCGTGACTTGAGCCGAAATCAAGAGTCAGACACTTCACCAACTGAGCCACCCAGGTGCCCCTAGTATGTGGAATTTGACTCACAACTACGATACTGACCAACAGGGAAAAGAAAAACATTGGAAACATGATTTAACACATATGGGTTAATTGGCCTTTTTTTTTTTTTTAAGGAAGCTTGGGAATCTGCCAATAATTTGCATTTTCACATTTTATTTTTTTTTAATTAACACTTTATTGTGTTTAAATCTTTTCTCCTCAACATTATCCCTTTCCCTTCTCTCCCCTCACCATATGAGCCTTTCTGTGAGAAGAGAAGTCATTAATGTACCGTCTCTGCCCTTCTTCCTTTCCTCATCAAGGGGCTTGGTATAGCAGAGTGGTTTATATTTTGTAGGATGATTGTTAAATGCTCAGAATTTGAGGAATGCCATATTAAAACTAAAACACACAAAAAAGCCTTTTTTATATATTTAATAGAATAAAGTTTTCATATTTTAAATCCAAAAATGATACATGCTCTAATATTAGTGTCCATATAGGAACATATGGAAAGTAGTTGTCTCTCCATCCAGTTTTTGAAAAAAATTTTTTTTTTACATTTATTCATTTTTGAGAGAGAGAGACAGAATACAAGTGAGGGACGGTCAGACAGAGAGGGAGACACAGAATCTGAAGCAGGCTCCAGGCTCTGAGCTGTCAGCACAGAACCTGATGCGGGGCTCGAACTCACGGAGTGTGAGATCATGACCTGAGCCGAAGTCAGATGCTTAACCGACTGAGCCACCCAGGCGCCCCTGTAATTATTTTAAATGCAGTTCAAGAATTGTTAAATCTCACCTTTGTGGTAGTTAGAAGAGAAGAGAATAGGAGATACAAGTTCTGTGTTTGTCGTGTGATGGGTATTCACATAGTTATTGAATAAGTAAATAAATACATGAATATAAAGTAGATTAATATAAGGACTCTCATGTAGGTATAAGAGTTCCAGACTGAGTGCCTCTGAAAGCAGGGACTCTGTCTTAAATTCTGTATCCTCATGCCTGGCCTACTGCCTACAACATTTGTAGGACACATAATCTAATTCTATGTTGCAGGACTGTAGAAGACTTTTTAAAGAAGATGCTATCTGCATTGACACTGAAGAGTGACTTTGACAGGAGGTTAGGAGGAAAAGTATTCATTCAACATGTCTTTACTGAGCACTTACTATGTGCCCAGTACTCTTCAAGTCACTGACTTGGAACAAATTCTTATTCTCATGGAATTTTCATTTGTTGACATCCCAAGCTGAAGAGAGAGTATGAACAAAGACTCAGTGGCAGGAAGTTCAGGAGACAAGTGTAGGCGCCTATTTTGCCTAGAGCAATGTTGTGTTTTGTTTTTATTTTTTTTATTGTGTTCTTCAGAGCCTGAGGGTTCCTAAAAAGGGCTGAGGTGGAGAATTATGGGAAAACTGAGCAGTAGTGTGTCTCCTCTGCAGTCAGAGCAGCTGTCCTTTTGTTTGCTCATGTATTGGTGCTCTTTACACAAAACCCCACGTGGGTGGGATGTGTAGATCTAATAAATGTTTGCAAATCCCTTTTAGCAGAACCATTTATTCAGAAAGTTTGATGAGTAACATAGATGTAACTGGGAATTATTCTTATTTAGGGGAGGGGATAGGCAGGATTCTTGCTCAGTCCACACCTCCTTCCCTTCTAAGGAACTGTGTGTCTAGGAAACCACAGAGTAGAATAGAAAGTCACTAACTTAGCACAGCTGACATGAGAATTCTGCATTCTACCAGGCAAGGCCATCTGCTTGGGGAGTGGAGATTTGCAGAGAATGCAGGCTTGAAGTTGTGAAGAATCACATGGCACTTTGGCCAGAGAAAGGATTGTTGGCATTGTTCAGCAAGCTGTTGGTCGCCAGGCTTAATGGTGGAACCGTGTGCCTTGTTTAGGGGAGTTTCTCCTACAACACTCAGCTGAGGTATGAAGAAGGTGTGCTGTTGTATTCTTGAAGGCTTAGGTGTTTTCCAGGTGGATACAATACAGTGCAGAAGGACTAAGGGGATTTAGTAATTTGGCAGGAGGGATTGGGACATGGATGATGGAATATGGAACGTGAGCTGGATTGGAGGCAAAGAAAGAAAGGAGGAGTGCATGAATAGGGAGAATGGAGAGGGGCCAAAGGATCCACTGACATTGAAGAATTGTATTAGGCATGGTTGAGTAAGCCATCTAGGGGGATGGGACATGTGGTTCTGGAGAGAGACTGCAGGTGTAGAGAAGTTTCAGGTGAAGGGTGGATAGGAGTGTGCCGGATGAAGGGGGCTAAGGTGAATCCTACCCCCATTCCCCCTCAGTTCTGCACCAGTAGCTGGAATCAGATTTCTAAGAGTTGGAGAAGGAATATAGCTCGGAAGCAGCAATCACCAGCTCTCACCCCTAACCCGGAAGTTCATGGAGGAAGGGAATTAGCAGGGGAAGCATTTAAGGACTGCAGTCACAGGAAGGGGCTGTTTCAGTGTTTAGTAGCAAAACATAATATTAGGAGATAACAGACCCAGGTTCTATGTGCTACACCTCTTTGGACCTCAGTTTCTTCATTTACAAAATAAAAGGCCACAAGAGACTTGGACGGGGGTGGGGAAGAAATCCCAACCAGGAAGTGAAATCCCTTAACGGATCTGCCAGCTTCTCTTAATGAGACTAGCAGGCAGGAGGTTTTCCTGGGGACGTGGAATAGTGACCTACCCAAATACTAACGGAGCTCTCACCAGTTACCAGTTTTGTTTGTGAATATGAATGGACAAGAAAAGACATCTAAGTTTTAATGAAAGAGGAGAGTTTGTCTTATGTCTGAGCAGTAAGAGCAGCTGGATCTTGATGAAGCAATTAATCTGTGCTACAAGAGAGAACCTCACTTAAAAGTGATATCCTGCTGGGATTGACGGGAAGCAGAGGTCTGTTCATCACATTCCCAAATTGGGATGGGGCATAAGGCACGGAAGTGTTTCCTTTCCTGTGGACCCAGGAGAAAACATTCTTGACCTACCCCATAAAATATAAACAGGCAAATAAATAATAAAAGAATACAGATAGTCCAAACACAAAAAGGTGTTTAACTTCCAATGGAAGGTAAAACATCGATCATCCTTTCCTACTAGATTGGCAAAGACTAATAAATACCTAGTGTTGAAGATTATTAATGCTTGATGTGGAAGACAATAAGAAGATGCTCTCACACACTATCAGATGGAGTACACTGGGCTGAGTACTTTTGGTGGCTGGTTTGAGCACATCGGTCGGCATTTTGAAAGAGTATGCGTCTGAATTGGTATTTTTCACCTGTAAGAATTTACACAGCAGAAAAAAAAATATCAAGTGAACATTTGTGAATATGTCAAATGAACATGTCAAGTGAACAGGATGGTCATCAAAACGTTGGATGCAATGAAACATTAAGAAAACCTAAATATTCATCAGTCTGGGATTGGTTAAAATCTGATAGCAGCTAACATCTTTTGTAACATCATTTGTAACATCATAGCAGTAAGTTACAAGCACTGTCTTAAGCAATTTACATGTATTAAATTAATTAACTAATAAATTAATCTAAGACAATCCTGTGAAGTAGGCATTATTATTATCCCTACTTTATAGATAAATAAACTGACATTAAAAAGCGCATCAATCAAACTTAACAGTGATTAGAGCTGTAGGTTGAGGGAAGGCGAGAGAGTGGGGGTGGGAGCTGGAAGAGAAAGAACCTTACCTAAGGATGCAGAGTACAAGGGAAAGGTTCTGTGAAGTTTGGTTTATGTTTTTTCACTGAATACTTACTAGTTTTACAATTAAAAATTAAAATAAGATTGTTGGCATAGAGTACTGTTAAGATCTTAGCTAGCTCTCAAGTTGTGTTAATCAGTGAGTCTACATATTTTGATTTACAGTGATGACGATGCCTGCGTTTATGCTGCATCCACAGCTTCTGCAGCTGGTGGCAGGGTTGAGGGTGAAAGGGGCTGATGTCTGGGAAAGTAACATAGCTATGCCCTCCACCCCCTTTGAATTTGGTTAAGAGTAGGATCTGGATTAAATGAACATCACAGAACCTTGAAGGGAAAACAAAGAAATAGTAAAAGAGCGTCGTGCCATCAAGTGTGGCAGAAAAATTTGGGAGAGGGAATTAAGTTTTGTTTTTGTTTCTTTGATTCACTTTGAATTCCAACATAAGGGGCTTCTTGTTATTTCTTAAATGGAATGTGTGGAAATGATACGTCAAGTAGTAAAGCGTTCAGATGCTCTGTTTGTGTTTTAATGCTGATGTGTAGTATGTGATGTAGTTCTGCAAAAACACAGATTATAAATGTATCCTGTCTCAGTAATACACACATGCCTGAAGAGTAGGAGTTTTGTTATAAACCAAAGCTGCTTTTCCTACTGAATTTTCAGATTTCACAGTTTGCCCCCTGATCCTTACTGGTTGATTGACAGTAGTTCCCTGTCAAATAGGTAACAAAGTATTTGAAATAGTTTAGAAAATGAATGTCTGACCCCTAATTTCATTCTGTTTCTTGAATCACAGAATTTCAAAGCTAGATGGAGCTTTATAGGCAGTTTAGGCGATTTTTCTTTTTGGGGAAAGTAAGCTTAGAAGAAGTTAATGGACGGGTCCAAAGTCACTTTTGTGGCCAGTTAGAGCATGTACCGGGTCTCCTCATTTGTCACCTAGTCGGTCTTTTGTTTTAATTCTGCAAGTATTTACTGATGACCTTTTTCTGGCCTCGCACCATATAGTTAAAATGTAACCACATTTATCTGTTTCAGAGCAATGAGGTGTTCCCCTTTAAGTGCGTTCTCCTAGTTTACCTCTGTGACGTTTACCTCTGAGATCTACTGTGTAACTTTTCCTGATAGAAATGTTTTTAAAACTTGTATCTCTCTATACTTTCTTAAAATATGGGGAACATGATTTAGCCTACCCTTTGTGATTTGTAGTTTCTGCCTTGGGAGTTAGGAAGGGAGGGTTTAGAATGAGGTGGCAGGGAGAGACGTTTTTCCCTTACACCAGACCATATCCTTGGACACTGGAAGGGCTCTGTTTGCCAGCAGAAGGCTCAAAAGCCATTGTTATGTATGTGTTTCCACAAGTTGAAATTCATTTTCAAGCATGCACTATACTCAAATGAGCCACCTGTACCTTAAAAATGAGATGCCAGTTTCTAAATGTTAGCCCCATCAGATCAGTCAACAAATACGTATGTGAGTGAGGTACCTGAAGTATAATACATTGAGCTTTGGAATATGTTCCCCACTCATAATGAACAATTATGTCATACATCGTCTTTTTTTTTTTTAATATTTATTCATTTTTGAAAGACAGCACAAGCGGGGTGGGGCAGAGAGAGAGGGGGACATAGAATCTGAAGCAGGCTCCAGACTCTGAGCTGTCAGCACAGAGCCCGACGTGGGGCTTGAACTCATGAACCACGAGATCATGACCTGAGCCAAAGTCAACACTTAACCGACTGAGCCACCCAGGTGCCCCATCGTCTTTTTTTAAAATGCTTATTTATTTTGAGAGAGAGAGAGAGAGAGAGAGAGAGAGAGAGAGAGAGAGCAGACGTGCACTTGAGTATGTTGTGATGGTTTGTAACTGAAGTGCCTTTTTTCCTTCAGTACCAAAACTTCATTAACTTTTTTAAATTAAAAAATAATAAAAATAATTTTTGAGGTGAAGTTTATGTAATGTAAATCAACCATTTTAGAGTGAACAATTCAGTGGTGTTTGGTACATTCACAGTGTTGCACAACCAGTGCCTTTGTCTCGTTCCAGACATTTCCATCACTCTGGAGTAAAACCCCTCACCCATTAAGCAACTTCTCCCCATTCCCCTCCACACTTCAGCCCTGGCGACCGCCAATCTGTGTTCTGTCTTTATGGATTTATCTCTTATGGATAGTTCATATAAATGGGATTATTCACTATGTGCCCTTTTGCGTCTGGCTTCTTTTCACTTAGAGTGTTCTCAAACTTCCTCCAAGTTGTAGTGTGCATCAGTTCATAACTTTTGTGGCTCAATAAGATTCCGTTGTGTGTGCATGCCACAGTTTGTTCACCCATGCATCCATTGATTGACATTTGGGCTCTTTCACCTTTTTGCTCTTGTGAACAGTGCAGCTATGAATATGGTTTACATTTAAATGTTTGAGTACCTATTTTTAATTATTTTGGGTATATACCTACCTAGGTGTGGAATTGTGGGGTTATAGGGTAGATCTGCCTTTTTGAGGAACTCCCAGAATGGCTGAACCACTTCACCAGCAAGGTATA
>NW_024412416.1:17881115-17947181 GCF_014898765.1 Herpailurus yagouaroundi
ACTGCACCACCCAGGCGCCCCTCCAGTTGTTTTTTTAAATATTGTTATTATAATAGGTGTGAAGTGACACCTTGTTATGGTTTTGATTTGCATTTCCCTAATGCTAATGATGTTGAGCATGTTTTCATGTGCTTGTTGGCCATTTGCATATATTTACAGAGTATTCAAATTCTTTGCCCATTTTTAAATTGGGTTGTTTGGGGGGTTTTTTGGTAAGAGTTCTTTATATACTCTGGATGCTAGACCCTGAGCAGGTACATGGTTTACAAATATTTTCTCCCATTTTACATGTTGTCTTCACTGTCTTGTAATTCATTTTCTTGTAATATCCTTTGATGCACAAAAGTTTTTAATTTTGGTGAAGCCCAGTGTATCTGTTTTTTCTGTTGTTCCTCATGCTTTTGGTGTCATATCTGTGAATCCATTGCCAAATCCACTATGATAAAGATTCACTTCTGTCTATTTTTCCATGAGTTTTACAGTTTCAGCTGTTCTATTTAAGTCGTTGGTCCATTTTTAGTTAATTTTTGTATGTAGTGTCAGAGGTCCAACTTCATTCCATCTTTCATAACTGCTATAAGAACTTAAATACATTTAATTCATGACTTCTTTGAAATGTGTTTTTAGAAGTCAGAAATGGAGCAGGTTTTGCCGAACCCTGAATCATAGCGGTTTGCAACAGCACAATTACTTCTTTACTCACACTGTCATGACTCTCTTATTGCTTGGGGACTCTGGTTAATGGTGTCCAAAGTCAGGGATGGAGACTGACAAAGCCTGCATCACGTGGAGGTCACTATGAACTTTCTGAGCTTTTATGTAACTTTTTGTATTTCACTTCAAAATTTTATTTTTATTTTTTTCATTAAAAAAAAGTTAATTAGGGGCGCCTGGGTGGCTCAGCTCAGGTCATCATCTCACAGTCCTTGATGGAGCCCATCATTGGGCTCTGCCCTGGGTGTGGGGGCTGCTTGGGATTCTCACCTTCTCTCTCTGCCCACCCCCCCCACCTCCCAAAATAAATTTTTTTTTTTTTAAGTTTAGTTGTGGGACTAAAGGGGGAAAAAAAAACATTTCATTCACAAACTGTCACAATACACACAACAAGCTTCGCGGTGTTTGTAAAGACACATTTCAAAGTCATGAATTAGATGCGTTTTAGTTCTCACAGCTCAGGCTCTTGAAGGCTAGCACTTCAACATAATTCCACTGAGAGAGTAAGTCACTTAGCCACATCCAGCTCGAAGAGACAAATGCAGTCCTACCAGGTGCCCAGCCAGAGAAGAGGAAGAAGCAGGTGGCTCACAGTGCCTACCAGGGCACATCACTCAGCACAGTGTTTGCAACATATTTGAACTATTTGTTCCAAGATACACGATTTAAAAACGTTCGCATGTAAGGAGGTAGGCAGTTTTCCTTAAAAGGGTGTAGTAAAACATCATTGATTCAAAATCAGAGGTAAATTTTATACTTAAATGTGCTTGCTGAAGGTTACTTTTACATTCCCCGTAAAGAAGAGTTGTTTAGCTAAGTGCAATGTGGGATTTAATGCAGAGAATTTTGGCTTAATTTAGAAAACATTTGTAACTAGTTTAGCAGAAAGTAATTCAGTGATGCTTACCAGTGCTTACCCGTGCAGTGGGCTGCTCATTTGTCAGGCTGGTTGGGCCTGTACTAATTAATAAGGGTTCGGGTTTTTCCCCACCCGTGTTGTAATGAACTGCAATTTTCTTAAGGTCACCTTGCTTATTTTTAAATAAAAACACAGTGTATCTAACCGTTAATAAAGATATGGTAATGCACCATTAGCAGTAGAAACATTATTCAGTGCTTAATTGTGTGTGAAGCTGTGTATCTCAAAAGAGCTAACCAGTTTCTCATGGGATAATTAGGATGCTGTTGGATGGCACGAAATCGTCATCTGGAAAAAATGATCACAGGTCAAGATATGATACTGATTATAGCAGATAAAATAGATGAGTCTTTTTTCTGGATAAGTTTTTCCTTTTTAGAGGACCAGCTATTATTAAGCCTCTTACTGCCCCCTTCCCTCATCCTTCCATCCCTAGTTGCCTAGTTTGCCTAGGAAGCTTTGTATGTATGCCCATAAATGGAAATGCATATTCTCCTTAAAAGAGAAGATACCCATACTAAAAGAAACATTTTGAGGATTTCTGCAGATCCAAGAGTAACATCTGAGGAAAGACTTGTCATGAAGGACTTCATTGCATATATTGATATAAAAACATGTGGGGAAAAAAAAAAAGAATCACAGCATTCAGCATTTGGAAACTAAATATAAGTGACTTTATCAAAAATGGGTACTCAGTAAATGCTTCATTGTTCTCATAACAATATTTGTATTTAATATTTGGTTATCATAAAAGGACAAGGATATATGTGTATATAAGCAGCTTTGGATGCTGTGGCTAAGTATTTAAATTCATCAGTATGCCAACTTAAAGTGGTAATATCATTTCCTTGTTTAAACCAGTGGATTTCTATTGTGTTCAGAATTTTTAAAAAGTTTTCCCATTTTATAAAATATAAGTTCTAGTGGTCTGTTCCAGGCCACTCTGCGAAGTCATTATAAACCTTCATACCCTATGGCCCAGGCATACCACACTAATGGTGTTTCTCTTACTGTTTAGAACCCAAATTGGATGTAATATGATTGATTACTCAATTATGTAGCAGTTTATGTGCATACCACATTATCGAATGTAATGGTTTTCAATTATATGAGACCTAACATGTTCACTGTTAAAAAAATTCAAATGATACTAACATAGAGTGAAGACTAGAGAGCACCCCTGATCCTTTTCCTAATGATGATCATTGTTACTTGGTTTCTGTCTGAAAAATTAGTTTGTTGCAAATACAAAACCTTCTAGTCCTCAACACCTATTAACACAATTGTTTTTATAACAGGATTTTCGAAAGTGTAAGATCTGTTCAGGAGTAGCGTTCGGGAGTTACAGCAAAATAGATTGTATTTGCAATTTCCCAGACACACCTCCCTGCCTCACATTTTCCTGTGTTGCTTCTTGTGCCTAGAAAGCTGACCAGAACCCTTCCTCTCTGCCCCATAGCAACCTCTGATAATTTATATTTGTCTTTAGGACTCAAGCTACACCTAATTACTTCTAAAAAAACGATTACTGATTCTTTGTTATTGATACCTAGCTTACCTACAGTATGTTTGAGTGTAGAATAAATATATATCTGTTACTCCTGACTCAGTGTGCTCCTTCAGTCTTAACAACTCCTGTCTTTGTGTTTGTGTGAATTTGACCTGGGTGGCGGGGAGGGGGGAGAGGGAGGGAGAGAGAGAGAGAGAGATGCAGGCTGGCTTTCAGTTGCTTAGACGAGGCTTTTCCTTTTGCCTCTGGCAGAGAGAAGCCCACTTGCAATCTGGGAGTGGGATTTCTGGGATTCTTTTTGTGGAAGGGCCAATCCTTCCAAAATCGGGACTGGGTAAGGCACCTAGATTGTTCCCAGCCTGTCTTTCCAGTGGCCTGTTTCCTACCCCTGCCACCCCCCCCCCCCCCCCGGACCACCTGAGCCCCAGGACCACTCTGTCCTGAGCTTAGTTAGGTCTGGCTTTCTGGCACCTGGGGATTTCCCTTATTTATTTCGTTTTTCCGAGGCACACAAATTGGGAGTTTGGGGGTGAGTATTAGTTTTCTAGGGCTGTTGTAACAGATTACACAGGATAGGGGGCTTAAAAGAACAGAAATGTATTCTCACTGTTCTGAAGGCCGGAAGTCCGAAATTAAGATGTGGGCAGGGTTGGCTCCTTCTCAGGACTCCAAGGGAGAATCTGTTACTGTTTCTTTGGTTCTGGTGGTTGCCAGTGATCCTTGATGGTCCTTGGCTGTGTCACTCCAGTATCTGGCTCTGTTGTCAGATGGCATCCTCCCCTCTGTGTATGTCTGTTAAGAACAGTGTAACTTCTTCTGTGGCCGTTTCTCAGAAAGACACTGATTTTATTTATTTATGTATTTATTTATTTATTTAAAGTTATTTATTAAAAAAAATTTTTTTTTTCTCAACGTTTTTATTTATTTTTGGGACAGAGAGAGACAGAGCATGAACGGGGGAGGGGCAGAGAGAGAGGGAGACACAGAATCGGAAACAGGCTCCAGGCTCCGAGCCATCAGCCCAGAGCCTGACACGGGGCTCGAACTCACGGACCGCGAGATCGTGACCTGGCTGAAGTCGGACGCTTAACCGACTGCGCCACCCAGGCGCCCCTAAAGTTATTTATTTTTTATTTTTTAATTTAATTTTTTTATTTTTTAAAATTTACATCCAAATTAGCATATAGTGAAACAATGATTTCAGGAGTAGATTCCTTAATGCCCCTGACCCATTTAGCCCATCCCCCCTCCCACAACCCCTCCAGCAGCCCTCAGTTTGTTCTCCATATTTATGAGTCTCTTCTATTCTGTCCCCTTCCCTGTTTTTATATTATTTTTGTTTTCCTTCCCTCATATTCATCTGTTTTGTCTCTTAAAGGCCTCATAGGAGTGAAGTCATAGGATTTTTGTCTTTCTCTGACTAATTTCACTTAGCGTAATACCCTCCAGTTCCATCCACGTAGTTGCAAATGTATTTATTTATTTTTGAGAGAGAGAGAGAGAGAGAGAGAGAGAGAGCAAGCAAGGGAGGGGCAGAGAGAGATGCAAACGGAATTCCAAGCAGGCTCTGCACTGCTCAAACCCGCGAAACTGCTAGATAATGACCTGAGCCGAAATCAGGAGTTGGGCATTAACCCACTTGAGCCACCCGGGTGTCCCAAGACACTGATTTTAAGCGTTCAAATTTATACATTTAAACTGTAGTATGGGCCATGTAAACATAAAACCCAGACCTGCTGATTTATTATTTATGCATTATTTCCTTCAGATTTACACTGCCCCCCCCCACCAAAGATAATACTCTGTGTTTAAGCTCATTAGAACTGTTTGTACATATCTCAAAGATAAAATTTAATTCTGAGTTTTTAATTTTCAGCCAGAAAACCTTGCTCAGAAGCTTCCAAACCTTGTGGAACTGTGAGTCTGTTTATTCATATTTTTATACACAACAAGAATGAAAATACTTTTAAGTTATTTGAAATAATAGGACATATAATTTTAATGTATTCATTTATTATATTTTGGTGTCATGGTCATAGAGGTAGACCTGAAGTTCTGCTAACCCCAATAGTATTTTAAAGTATTTTACCATTTAAATTTGTGTTTTAAATATTTCACCTCAAGGTAGTAAAGATAATGAAGGATACTTCCACCCACCCCCTATCCCCCCACCCCTGGGTACAGCCTCTTTGTCACAGAATCCTTCTGGATAGTCAGTATAATTGGGAAGATTTATTATTGTTACTACATGTGATACTTGATATAAATAGTCCAATGGTATAAAAGGTTTAACACACAGAGGAAAAGCCTATTTCTCTGTGTCCTCCACACTGCATTTGTTTTTTTAATTCTTTTGACAATTACCTCCATAATGCTAAATAATATGTTTACACCTTTGTTTTCTGGTGCATCAACTTTAAGTCTCTATTGACTTACCCATAAGGAAGATACTTAGAACCTTATATTTCCCTTGCTTTCCAGCTCCCTGCTAATTTTGTTGAAGGAGGAGTTTGCACTGCTGTTTTTTGTTCTCTTAATTATTTGGCAAAATTTTCAGGAGGTAAAGTAAGGAAAACTAACTTTATACCTCCATCTTTAATCTGGGAGTCTATCGTTTCCTGTCTCCCCACCGCCCCATCCTTTTATTTTGAAAAATTTCAAACTAACAGAAAAGTTGAAAGCATAATACAGTGAACACCCATATACACTTCACTTAAATTTAACCAGTTAACATTTTGCCACATTGGCTTTCTCTTTCTTTCTCCTACAGTCTTCCTCCCTTCTTCCCTTTCCAGCTCTCACACGCACACACACACAAATTACAGACATTATGATACTTTACTACTAAATATATCAGTATGTATCTCCTAATAATAAGGGCAGTATTGCACATAATTATACTATTATCACACTTTAAAAGTAATATTAACTCAGTAATATCATCTAATACGCATTTCATATTTTAATTACCCTAATCCCTCCCGTCCCCAATGTCTTTAAAGTATTGTGCAGATTTGTCTGATTTTTTTCCTCTTGATTAGATTCAGTTTAATCATCTTTGGTAATGTTCTACCCTATTTGCTTTGTCAAGTTTTTAATTTCATTCTCTTTATATATGTGTGTGTATATACATACATATATATATATACATATATATATACATATGCATATTTTTTGAAAGCCTTTGAGAGTGTTGCATACGTCATTTTTTTTTTTTTTACCTCTAAATAGTTCAGTGTGTATTTCCAAGAAAGATGTCTTAACATTATTTTAGGTCTATTTTTTGTTTTTATAGGTTCTTTATAGTTTCCTTCATAAGGTTTTGAACATTTCTAAAATATATTTCTAAACATTTAATATATAATTTTTTGCTAGTGTAAATGAATTTTCTTTTTTTTTTAATTTTTTTTTAATTTTTTTTCAACGTTTTTATTTATTTATGGGACAGACAGAGACAGAGCATGAACGGGGGAGGGGCAGAGAGAGAGGGAGACACAGAATCAGAAGCAGGCTCCAGGCTCTGAGCCATCAGCCCAGAGCCCGACGCAGGGCTCGAACTCACGGTCCGTGAGATCGTGACCAGGGCTGAAGTCGGACGCTTAACCGACTGAGCCACCCAGGCGCCCCTGTAAATGAATTTTCTGTTAGCTCTTCTAAGCAGTTATTTTTTCAATATATGACCACTGTTGGTTTTAGTATGTTAACTTTATATCCTGCTACCTTGCTAAAATCTTACTGAATTAGTTTTATCATTGATCCCTCAAGGTTTTTCAGGAATACTCTCATGTCTGAAAATACAGATAGTGTTGTTTCTTTTTTTCTAAACCTTAATGCCTTTTATTTATTTTCTCTAGTCTAACTGCATTGGCTAGTCCCTCCAGAACAGTGTGAAATTGTACTTGAGATAATGGGCATCCTTGTTTTGTTTCTGGCCTTAGTGGGAATGCCTCCAGGGTTGCCCCGTAAGAAAGATGCTGACTTTACAATTAATGTGTGTATGTTCTATTGTGTTAAGTAAATACCCATTTGTATTAATAATCTATTGCTGCTTAACAAATTACCCCAGAATGTAGGGGTGCTTAACAGAGTAAATACTTATTATCTCATATTTTCTGAAGGTCTAGAATCTGGGCTTGGCTTAGCTGGGTATCTTGGCCTCAGTGTCTCTTTCAAGGCCGCAATCAAGGTTGTTGCCCAGGGCTGCTGTTTTTACCTGAACATTCAACTAAAGAAGTATCCTCTTCTGTGTTCACTCATGTGGTTTTTGGCAGGATTCAGTTAATCTCAGGTTGTTGGTCCGAAGGTCTCAGTTCCTAGCTGGCTGTTGGCAGGAGGACTCAACTCCCTTAGTTCTTGCCACTTGGCTTCTCTATAGTGTTGCTCCCGACATGGCGGCTGGCTTCCATCAGCACAAGGGAAAAAGCAAGAGAGGGTATGCAAGACAGGAGCCACAGCCTTTTTGTCATCTAATCATGGATGTGACATCCCATCACTTTTGCTATTTTCTGTTCATTAGAAACAAGTCAGTAAGGGGGTGCCTGGGTGGCTCAGTCGGTTAAGCGGCCGACTTCGGCTCAGGTCATGATCTCGCGGTCCGTGAGTTCGAGCCCCACGTCGGGCTCTGTGCTGACAGCTCAGAGCCTGGAGCCTGTTTCAGATTCTGTGTCTCCCTCTCTCTGACCCTCCCCCATTCATGCTCTGTCTCTCTCTGTCTCAAAAATAAATAAACGTTAAAAAAATTAAAAAAAAAAAAAAAAACAAGTCAGTAGGTCCAGCCCACACTTAAGGGGAGGCTGTAACACAAGGGCCTAAATGCCAGGTAGTGGAGATCAGTGGAGACCGTCTTGGGGGCTGCCTACCACATCATTAATTCTGACTTCCTCAAGAATTTTTATTAGTAATGGGTGTGGAATTTATTCAAAGCCTTTTTCAGACTTTAAAGAAAAAATTCTTGAGGACTTCAGGCAGAAAAATGAAACAGTCATGAAGATGAAGATAATTGCAATGTAATACCCCAAACTGTATCATATATCCAGCGGTGGTTGCTTTCAGGCTTGACAGTGTTTTTCTTTGAGCCCTTTAAAAGTATTTTTATATAATATGTATAATATAATGTGTAAATGTTTATATATAAGTTATATACTATAACATAAATAATATAACTGTTATGTGTATATTATATAATTATATTATTATATATTAAATATATATTAAATATACTGTATATTATATAACATAATTATTAAGTATATATTAAATTAATAATTATATATTTATTAAATATTAAAACAATGATCTATGAACTAGTAATATATATTAAATATATTATTAATATATATTATATTATATGTTATGTAAATATACTATATATAATAAGTTAGTGGGATTTTAGTCATTTTCCACATGTATTAATATATCATTTTTGTCTGGCTGCTTTCAAGATTTTGTTTTTTGGTTTTCAGAAATTTAACTATGATGTGCCTTGGTTTAATTATCTTTGTATTTATGTTGGAGTTTGCTGAGCTACTTAAATCTGTGAATTTATGTCTTTTCCCAAATTTAATACATTTTCAATTATTATTTCTTTGAGTAATTTTTATGCACTGTTCCGTTTCTCCTTCTTGGGCACTGTTTACACATTACATCTGTTAATGTTGTCCTACATTCCTCTGAGGTACTGTTCATGTTTCCTTCAAGCTTTTTTCTCTCTGCATCTTAGAGTAGGTCATTTATACTGATCTTTTTCAAGTTCATAAACTCTTTCCTTTGTAACATTAATCCTGTTGTTTAGCTTCATCTTGTAATTTTTTCAGTTTTAGGATTTTCTTTCTTTTATTCTATTTCTTTATATTATAGGCATATTTTACTTTAGATCACTATGTATATCTATATAAAAATTTCTTGTCTGCTAATTCCAACATCTTGGTTATCTTGAGCTTGATCTCCATTGTTTATTGTTGTTAATGGATCACATTTTCTTGGGTTTTCATATGTTGAATAATTTTAGATTATATCATGATAATTGGGGATTTTATGTCTTGGAGACTGGAATCTGTTGTATTCATTCAGAGAGTGTTGATATTTTTGCTTTAGGAGGTAATTTACCTGGTTTGACTCAGACAAGTAAACTGGTTTTTGGAGGGCAGCTGAAAACTCAGTCCAGTTCTTTCACCTGGACTGTAATTTCTTCCATATTTGCATGGTTCTGGGATTGCCATTGATTTAGACAAAGTTTATAAATAGAATTTGGGGTTACGCTTCCCTGGCTCTTTTTTTCGGGTATTTTCCCTTTACTTGCCAGTGGTCATGGTTTCCCTGAAATCTGTCCTCCTGTTCTTTAGGTTAGTAAGAATGAAGTTTCCTATTAGAATTTTAGCCACTTTGCATGGTAACTGTCTGTACCCTGCCTTACACTAAATGCTGCTTAAAAAACAAAACTCAAACTCACCCAGTGCCATTCGTTCTTCTAAGGTTTGACTCTTCTCCAGGATGGCTTGTTTTTGTTTACTCTGTAGTGCCTTAGAGTCGTGTGTGTGTGTGTGTGTGTGTGTGTGTGTGTGTGTGTGTGATCTGCCAGAGGATCAGTCCGGTGGGAGTTTATTCTGCTGTACTGAATTGGAACTTGCATTCTTTTATTTTAACCTCTCTGTGTCTTTATAACTCAAGTGATTTTCTTGAAGTCAACATTAGTTGGTTGTTTGATTTTTGACCAATCTGACAATCTAGGCCATTTAACTGGAGTGTTTAGATTGTATTACATTTAATGGGATTACTGATATGATTCATTTTAAGTCAACCATCTTACAATTTGGTTCTATGCGTCTCAACTGTTATTTATTTTTTCCCTCTTCTTTCCTTCTTTAAAATTATTTCAGTGTTATGTAGGACCCCATTTTACTAACCACTACTGACTTATCAACTCTCAGTGTTTTAAGGCTTACGTTGTGCTTCCTTAACCTTTTACAGTCTCCCTTCACATAACAGACCACTTACTTCACTTGTAATGTGGGAACTGTACATCAGTACTTCGTTCTTTGTGCTGTTGTTGTATATGTGCGTTTGTGTATCTGTCAGCATACGAATATACGTACGTATCATGTGTATGTCAGTCAGGGGCCAGTTGGGAGATAGAAACCGTACCCCTAGTTGAAACAGGGAAAATTAATATAAAGAATTGCTGACTAGTGAGGTGTTATAACCGCTAAAAGAGATTAAGAGAACTCTGTGGTATTCAGAAGTAGCAAGTACAAAAAACAGCTATTACTTCTGGGCTGAGAGAAAGTAGACAAGGAAGGGACTGAAAAGACTTAGGAGAGCTCCAGCCCCTAGGCTGAGATTGAGAGCTCTTCAGTGAAGGGCCTGACTGGGAGCATACAGCCTGCTGGTGGCCGAGAAGCTTGCCAGCTGGTTTAGGCTGGAGCCGATCTGTAATATCAGCTCAGTATTGGAGGAAGGTGTTGGTAGTCTGGAGCTGGTGTGTAGAAGCAGCTTGACAGTGTGGCCTACCTACCACAGAAGTGGCCACGGGGTGGTAGTACAGTTGCCTGAGGCCCGTTGAAGCTGGTATGTAGAAGTGCATTGATGGATGGGGAGAGTGGGCCTGGGGGTGCGGCCAGAGCTGCTTCAGAGCTGGGTGGGGAGTCACAGTTGGAGGATGCAGCTTGAGGTTTCCCAACAGGGCTGCCGAGGTGAGTGCTTCTGGGCCTTGGCTCCTGTGCTAAATAAACAGTTGCTGGGGGACTGGACCCAGAAGGGAGGTCCTTGCTGCTGCTGTCATCTGGTAGAGTCACTCCAGTGCCCTCTTCCAGCCCTAATGTTAGGCCAGTTGACAAGGGAGAGTTGACAGCGTCCAGGTCAGTCGGGTATAGAAGGTAGATCTGGAGCTGACAGACCAAACTGATACATTGTTAATTCTCAAGAAATTTAAAATGAGGAAAATTGTCTTTTATATTCATCCCTATATTCTCTCAGATTTCGTTTACCTGAGTAAAGTCTTTATCTCTCCTTTTTTAAAACAAATTAAACTTTTTCCTTTGAGATAATGGTGGATTCTCATGGAATTGTAAGAAATAATACAGAAAGATCCCGTATACCCTTGTAGTTTCCAGCAGCATTCACATCTTGCATAACTATAGTGCAAGATGAGCACCAGAAAATCGGCACTAGTGTTATCTTCCTCCAGTGTTCATCATTTTCTGTGCACTCATTTGTGTGTGTGTGCGTGTGTTCTGTGCAATTTTATCACATGTGTACATTTGTACAATCCCTACCATAGTCAGGTAGAGAGAGTACTTTCATCACTGCAAGCATTGCTTGAACTGCCCTTTAATTTTTTAATTTTTATTTATTTTTAAATATGAAATTTATTGTCAAATTGGTTTCCATACAGCACCCAGTGCTCATCCCAACAGGTGCCCTCCTCAATGCCCTCCCACCCACCCTCCCCTCCTTGAACTGCCCTTTTATAATCATGTTACACACGGTCCCCAAACCCTGGTAACTGCTACTCTGTTCTCCATCTCTATCATTTTATCACTTTAGCAATATTATGTAAATGAAAGCATATAGTATGTAACCTTTTGGGACCTTTTTTTCATGCAGCACAATCCCTTGAGATCCATTCAAATTGTTGTATGTATCAATAGTTTGTTCCTCTTTGTTGCTGAATTATATTTCACGGTATGGATGTAATGCAGTTTCTTAGACCACTTACCCATTGAAGGACATATTGGTTGTTTTGTTTTCATGTGTAATAATTGATACTGCTTGTAGCATTTCTGTTCTTTTATTTATTTTTTTGGTGAATAAGTTTCCATTTCTCTGAGATAAATGACTAAGACTGCAATTGCTGAGTCCTGTGGTAATTACACGTGTCACTTTTTTTTTGGTTGAGATATAATTCACATACCATAAAATTCACCCTTTTAAGTATGTAATTCAGTGGTTTTTAGTATATTCACAAGGTTGAGCAACCATTACCACTGTCTAATTCCAAAACATTTTCATCACCTCAAAAGAAACCCATTTAGCAGTCATACCTCCCTCCCCCAACCCCCTAATAACTCCTTGGTGACCAATAATCTGCTTTCCATTTCTATGGCTATGCCTGTCGTGGACATTTCATGTAAATGGAATCATACAGTATGTGGCCTTTTGGGTCTTGCTGCTTTAACATAGCATGTTTTCAGGGTTCATTTATGTTGTAGTATGTTTCAGAATGCATTCTTTTTTGTGGACATACCATGTTTTGTTTATCCATTCTTTAGTTGATAGATATTTGGGTTGTTCACACATCTTGGCTATGGTGAATGATGCAGTTATGAACATTTCGTGTAGAAGTTTATATATGAGGGGCGCCTGGGTGGCGCAGTCGGTTAAGCGTCCGACTTCAGCCAGGTCACGATCTCGCAGTTCGTGAGTTCAAGCCCCGCGTCAGGCTCTGGGCTGATGGCTCAGAGCCTGGAGCCTGTTTCCGATTCTGTGTCTCCCTCTCTCTCTGCCCCTCCCCCGTTCATGCTCTGTCTCTCTCTGTCCCAAAAATAAATAAACGTTGAAAAAAAAAATTAAAAAAAAAAGTTTATATATGAATGCGTATTTTCAGTTCTTTAGGGTTTATCCTACTGGTGGAATTGCATTGTTAGCTTTGTTTAACCTTTTGAGGAACTGCCAAACTGTTTTCCAAAGCTGCATCATTTTACAATTCCACCAACAGTATGTGAGGATCCTAACTTCTTCTCCACATCCTCATTAACACTTGTTACTTTCTGTCCTTTTGATTATTGTCATCCTAGTAGGTGTGAATTGGTATATCATAGTTTTGATTTGTATTTTTCTATTGATCTTTTTTCATTTGCTTATTGGCTGGTTATATATTTCTTTGGAGAAATGTCTATTCAAATCTGTTGTCTATTTTTAAATTATGATATTTTTATTGTAGAGTTGTAAGAGTTTTTTATGTATTTGTATGCCTTATATATTTGAGATAGCTCTATATATTTAAGTGCTTTATATTTTTGAGATATATATATTTATATATTTGAATGCTTTATATATTTGATACCATATCAGATATATACTTTTAAAATATTTTCTTCCATTCATGGTTTATCTTTTCACTTTCTTGATAATTTTTTATCTGGCATTTTGTGTTTTGGTATCATATCTACGAAATTGTTTTAATCCAACATTATGAAGATTTACCTCTGTTTTTCTTACTTAAGTTGTATCATTTTAGCTCTTACATTTAGGTCTTTGATCCATTTTGAGTGAATTTTTGCATACGATGCAATGTAAAGGCCTAACTTCTATTTTTGCATATGCAACTCCAGCTATCTCAGCACCATTTATTGAAAAGGATACCCTTTGCCTATTGAATTGTCTTGGCACCTTTGTCAAAAATCATCTGACCATGAACATGTTGGCATATTTCTGGATGCTCAATTTTTTTCCATTGATCTATTTGTCTATCTTTTTGCCAGTAGCACACAACTTGATTACTGTAGCTTTATAGTTAAGTTTTGAAATTGAGAAGTATGATTCCTTCAACATTATTCCCATTTCTCAAAATTGTTTTAGCTCTTCTAAATCCCTTGCATTTCCATGTGAGTTTTAACATCTGCTTGTCAAATTATGAAGAAAAAAAGGTATCTGTGATCAATGGTGGCGATGGTATTGAATCTTTAGATCAGTATGTGGAATATTGCTGTCTTATGTCTTCTAATCTATGAATGTGAGATGTCTTTCCATTTAATTAGGTCTTCAATTTCTTTCAACATTTTTGTGTTTGAACACCGAACACTTTTCAGTGTAAAAATCTTGAATTTGTTAAACTTATTCCTAAGTTTAACTTATTCTTTTTTAAAATTAAAAAAAAATTTTTTTAAGTAGGCTTCACACTCAGTGCAGAGCTCAATATGGGGCTTGAACTCATGACCTGAGCTGAAATTAAGAGTCGGACGCTTAACGAACTGAGCTACCCAGGCGCCCCAGTATTTATTTATTCTTTTGATGCTGTTATACGTGGAATGGTTTTTCTTAATTTCACATTAGAATTGCTCATTTCTGGTATGTAAGAATACACCTGATTTTTGTATATTGATCTTTTATCCTCAGCCTTGCTGAACTCATTTATTAGCTCTAATTTTTTTTTTTTTTGGTAGATTCCATAGGATTTTCTATATACAAGATCATGTCATCTGCCAGTGAAGATAGTTTCATTCCTTCCTTTCCAATATGTATGCCTTTTATTTCTTTTTCTTGCTTTATTTTTGGCTGTAAAATGGAATATTGAATAAAAGTGGTGAGACCAGACATCTTTGTATTGTTTCTGCCTGATGTTAGGGGGAAAGCTTTCAGTCTATTGCCATTCAGTGTGATGATGGGTATAGATTTTTCATAGGTACCCTGTATGTAATTTAGGAAATTCCCTTTTATTGCTTGTTTGTTGAGTATTTTTAGCATAAAAGGGTGTTTGATTTTGTCATATGGTCTTTTTTTCATCTACTGAGATGAATGTGTTTTTTTTTTTTCTTTATCCTGTTAATATAGATGTTGATTTTTGCTTGTATGTTGAACCAACCCTGCATCAATGAGGGAAAATCCCATTTGGTCGTGGAGTATAATCCTTTTTATAAGTTGCTGGGTTTGGCTTACTAGTATTTTGTTGATGAATTTTGTGTCTGTATTCATAAGGGAAACTGGTCCTTGGTCTTCCTTTGTTGCGATTTCCTTGGTTTAGGTATCAAGGTAATATTGGCCTCATAGAATGAGTTGAAAGAGTTCCCTCCTCTCCTTTTTCTTTCCTTTTCTTTTTTTTTTTTTTTAAAGTTATCTGCTCAGTTACCTTAGTGGTCACCTGATGGTTAGATTAGAGATTTCCTTTGCTACCTGAATCCAGTAGTCTCCCAGTCTTTGCTGAGGACTTCTGTTATTGTATGGTGGCCAGCCAGGCATTCGACAACTTTGCCTTATCCTGAGCTTCCTGCTTATGCAGGAGCCTCAAGCTCGGCAGAGCTGATTGCTTAGAGTCTTTCACCTCTTTCCTGAGCATTTGCACGTTTCTGACCTGCCTTAGACCTTCTAGAATTCCAGAAATACACCAGAGCTTTTCACAGCTCCTCTGGACATCTTGCCCAGCTTTTCCATTTAAGGTTTTTGGTTGTCTGTTGTTTGCACCAGCTGTTATTTATTGACTCAGGTGGGTGTGAAGTCAAACAATTGCCCATAATGTGTTTCAACTGGGGAAAGAGTTTTTGTAGGGGGCAAGTTTCTAGGCAGATCAAATTAAAAAGAGCTTTGCAGGTGGGACCTTTCAGGGAGCCTTGAGACAAAGTCAAATGACGCCAGTTCCCTGGGAGTGAGTGCTGACCTGGTTTTGTCCCTTCAGGTGCTAGGCACGCTGCCGCTTTTTCACTTCTGGACCGGGTTTTTGTTTTGTTTTTCCATGCTTCTGCAGAGTGGAGAGTGAGGGATACAATTAGAAGAATTGAAAAGGCCCCAAAGTTCACACAGCTCACTGTGCTTACTGAGATTTTTGCCATTTTTCTTAAGATATAACCCTCCTTGTATCACTTTGGTTAGTTTCCAGAATTTTGTACATAAGCTTCTTACTACTACTTTTGCCAATATTCTTGTTGATTTTATGTAAAATAATTTTTGGAGGCCCTTACTCTTTCATTTTTGTTCTGGATTTGTAGTTTCCTAAGAAATTGCCAAATAATTTTCCAGGTTGGCTCCACCTTTTTATATTCTCCCCGAGCAAGGTATTGTTTCAGTTTCTCCACATCTCACCAGTATTCGGTGTTACCATTAGTTTTTATTTTTGTCATTTTGATAGATGTGTGGTTTTATGTCATTGTGATTTTAATGTATATTTTTCTAATGGTTAATGATACTGAACATCTTTTCAAGTATGTGTTGGTTACCTGTGTCTTTTCTTCAGTGAAACACATTTGTTGCTCTTTTTCTAGTTGGATTTATTTTTATTCTTCAGTTTTAAGAGGTTTTTATTTTTTTTTTTTACAAATTATAGAAACCAGTTCTTTGTTGTATATGTTGTTTACAAATATTTTCTCCCAATTTGTAGTTTGTCTTTTCATTCTCTCTTTTTTTTTTAGAAATTTATTTATTTCAAGAGGAAGAGAGAGAGAGAGAGTCTCAAGCAGCTCTGCACTGTCAGTGTAGAGCCCAACACGGGACCCGAACTCATGAACTGTGAGAATGTGACCTGAGCCAAAGTCAGACACTCCCACAACTGAGCCACCCAGATGCCCCTATCTTTTCATTCTCTTTCTATTCTTCTGTAGAGCAAAAGTTTTACATTTTATCAGTTCTGCTTTTATGGATCATGTTTTTAGTGTCAAGTCTAAGAATTCCTTGTCTAGCCGTAGGCCCTGAAGATTTTCTGTGAGAAAAAATCTCACATTAGTTTTTTCTCTGAAAATGTTACAGTTTTTGTTTTACAAACATCTTCATAGTCTTGAAGTTTTTGTTTGTTTTGATCTTCTGGAATTAAAATGCTTTTTTTTAATATAGATGGCAAACAGCCCATATTATTTTATTTTTAAAGTTTATTTTGAGAGAGAGAAAGTGCATAAGCAGGGGAGAGGTGGAGAGAGAGGGAAAGCAAGAATCCCAAGCAGGCTTCACGCTGTCAGTGCCGAGCCTGACATGGGGCTTGATCCCATGAACCATGAGATCATGACCTGAGCCAAAATCAAGAGTCAGATGGATGTTCAGCCAACTGAGCCACCCAGGCACCCCTGGAATTAGAATTCTTGATGACTTTTTTTTTTTTCTTTCAGCAATTTTATGATGTTCATTATCATCTGGCTTGCACAGTTTCTGAAGAGACATCTCCTGTTATTCTTATATTTGTTCCTCTGTATGTAATGTGTTTATTTTTTCTTTATCTACATTGAAGATTTTTGATTTTATGCTCATTTTCAGGGATTTGATTTTGATGTATCTTGTGGTTTTCTTTTTTAAAAATTTTTTAACCTTTATTTATTTTAGTTTTGAGAGACAGACACAGAGTGTGAGTGGGGGAGGGGCAGAGAGAGAGGGAGACAACAGAATCCGAAGCTCCAGGCTCCGAGCTGTCAGCACAGAACCTGACACAGGGCTCGAACTCACAAACAGTGAGATCATGACCTGAGCTGAAGTCAGCCGCTCAACCGACTAAGCCACCCAGGCGCCCCTTCTTTTTCTTTATATTTGACATTTGTTTAGCTTCTTGGGTTCGTGTTTCTATGATTTTCATCAAATTTGGCAATTTTTTGACGTTATTTCTTTAGATATTTATTTCTATACTCCTGTCTCTGTTTCTGGGACTCTTGCATGTTTGTTACACTGTTTAGTATTTTCCTTTAATCACTGACACTCTTTTCAGTTTTTTTCCATCTTTTTTTGTCTCTGTGCTTCAATATGGACAAATTATATTTCTCTGTCTTCAGTGTCAGTAATATTTTCTTCTTCAGTATCTAATTTGCTGTTCATCCCACCTAGTGAAGTTGTTTTACTTTGTTCATTATGTTTTTGATCTCTAGGAGTTCTGTTTGGTTCTTCTTCATACCTTAACGTCTCTCTTGCAGTGTTCATATTATCCTTTAAATAGCTTGCTATATTTTTTGTAGTTGTTCTAATGTCTTTGTTTGCTAATTTTATTGTTTCTATTATACTGGATATACTTGTATTGACTGTTTTTAATCCTGGGTATTGGTCACACTTTCTTGATTCTTGGCATATCTACTACTTTTCGATTGGATGCTGGATCTTATAAGTTTTACATTGGTGAGTCTGTAGACTTTGTTGTCTGCCTTTTTCTTGTGCTGCCTTATTCTGGCATGAGGTTATTTGCAGTTTAGTTTGATCTTTTCATGGTTTGTCTCCACACTTTGTGAGGACAGGTCTAGAGTAACCTCTACTTTAGTGGTATTTTAACCCTATTACTAAGGCATGGCCTTTATAGGATCTGATTTGAATGTGCCAAATAATCAATAAGACTTGCTGCTCAGAACTTAAATGCCTTCTAGTCTGGTGTGAGCTCTGTGGACCATTCAGCAGATAGATTTTCAGTTACTTTGCCTAGGCTACATTTTACTATTTAGCTATCAGAGAATCCTTCAGTTTTTACAGGATTTTTTTCCCTGTAGTATCCTCTCCCCCAAACTCTACCCCACTACCCCACAACTTCCAGTTGCCTCGGTTTCTCTGAATTCTGACTTGTGTCTCCATAACTTAGTGAGACATACATACTTTGTTTGGGACGCAGTCCTATACCATCAGTTTTACATCCAGGCAGAAACCTAGGGATCTTGTGTGGCTTGCCTTGTTTCTTCTCTCTCACATAACATAATCCTAATTTCCTGTTTTTAGTATCAAAATAATTGTGTCATATATTCCTTCCAATTTTCTTTTTGCTTACAGCAGTCAGGTAAATCTGGTCCCTGTTACTCCATTATGGCTGGAAATAAAAGTCCTGATCTTTTAATCAGCAACCTTTTTATTTTGGAACAATTTTATATTTACAGAAAAGTTGTAAAGATAGTACAGAGTTCCAGTATACTTCTCATCCACTTTCTCCTGTTTTTAGCATCTTAAAATTTTGTCAAAACTAAGAAAGTGACATTGGCATAATACTATTAAGTAAACTTCTGTATTTAATTTTATTTAAAAAACTGCCAGACCACCTTCCAAAGTGGCTGTACTGTTTTGCATTCCCACAGCAATGAAAGAAAGTTCTTGCATTATAGGAGAACATGGTGAAAACTAGTTACATTGAAACTCCAAAATTTCAATTACTTTGAAATTACAAAAAGCAAGTAAAGAGAAGTGACTCAAAATTGTTGAACCTTTGATTACAGTTGACTCATGATAACTGTGTAACAACAATAACAGTGGCATTCATGGCACTCTGATTATTCTAAAAGCCTTACATTTATTGATTTATTTAATCCTTACAACATCCCTGTGTCGTTGGTGTTACTATTCTCTGCTCCTACAGATTATGAAAGTGAGAAGTTGAGTTTGGCCACATGGCTACTGAAATGCAGTCATTCTGGCTCCAGAGCTCGCTCTCTGATCCATTCCACCAGTGATGATTCTTTATCAGTTGCACATCACAATAACTTGAGGAGTTGACATGGTGTTTCACTTGGTGGGGGATGGTCCTGGGCTACATTTTGTAGTTAGGATTGGGAACATTCTCTTCTTACTGTAGACCACATCTTTAACGTAGATAAATTTAATGTGTTAAAATACAACTTTTGATTTCATTCATGATGTTGAGTGCTTTGGTTCATCTTTTGATTTCGACTTTTTAGGATCCTTTTGCATATGTAGAAATTGAGGCAAATGTATTGTGGGTAACTGAAAATCAACTGTCTCTTTATTTTGGTCTCTAGGCACTCTGGCTTTTGTATAACAAATGTAAATGTGTGTATATGTACGTATGTGTGTGCGCGTACTTATTTACATAGAGTCTTTTAGTTCAAAGAATTTTTAGAGTCACCTGAGAGTGCAGTTAGGAATTCCTTCCTAAAATTAATGTTTAAAGAATATGGATTTTAAAATGTGAAATAAGTTTATACGTACAAAGCAAGGAATAAAAATATCATAGAATGGTATAATTGTTTAACATGTGTTAGGCCCTGCAGGTTAGTACCTACACAGAATTTATTAAATGCAGCATGGAATAATCTTAAATGTATTAATTTTGTGTCTTATTTTGTGTCAGTGACATTTTAACCTTTGATGTTAGGTTTAATAATGTAGAAGAAAATTTCAAAATTAAATTTAAAAATACTTTATGAAGACTGATTGATGAGGCATAGTAAATAAAATGATAGTTTTGAAAAGATCAAAAAAATTTCGTTCTCTGAAAATCAGTGATACGAATTTATTTATATTAACATTTTATATTATGTTATGTAGCTAAGTTCCATGCCCAATATGGGGCTTGAACTCACAACCCTGAGATTAAGAGGTGCATGCTGTGCCAACTGAGCCAGCCAGGTGCCGCATACATTTATTTTTTAAAATTATTACTATGTGATCTCCAGTTGTCACTGTTGTTTTGTTCTGAATCAGGCTGCTGCTGATTGCATAAAGTCTCCACCAGAGGGTGCTAAAGATACTTCAGTGGGAAAAGTGTTATTTACTTAGGCTTGCCTGGACTTGTCAGCCGGATAACCTTTTTTTTTTTTCTTTTTTAAGAAAAGAATTTGATTCTTGTTTATGAGATTTCCTTTTGCTGTGAAATAAATTATGTACCTTGACAGTTGAGTATTTTGACAGATACTGTAAATGATCAGCATTTAGTGTCTCCATTCTTGGTTCTCTGTCAGCATATTAGCTTGAAATAGCCTTGGTTTGCTTATTTTGTAAGTCTTCCATTTGAAATTAAAAGTTGCATTTTCATTTACATAATGTGTTGATTTTTCTTTACACAATAGGTGTTTTTCTGAAAACCCGAATACTTTAAAATGAACTAGAAAAACTAGTAATTTGTTTTGTAATTTGTAATTTGTTTTGTAAAACTAGTAATTTGTCAGTTTAAAAAAATAACTCAAAATACATCTATTGTGTATGCTTTTATTTTAAAATAACAACTTAAATCAGTAAATAGGTTTAATATTTGCCGTTCCAGCATAAAATACCATTCTGAAAATATTATTAATTATCTGTGATGACCATGTGCTTTATGGCATGCACTTAGATTGGGGTATGATAGAACATTTTGGTCCCTTTATATTTGATAAATTTCTAAGTGAGCATTTTACAAATTGGTTATCTAGCAAAAGGACTGAATGATAACAGCTCCATTTTTTTTTCTTCTTTCCCCACAGATACCTTCACTCAAATAACATAGTTGTGGTGCCAGAAGGTAAGAACACTCCAATTTTAGTTACGACATAACCATAGTTTAAGCTTTGCTTCATAATAGTAAAGCAAATTTTGGTTGGTGTATTAGGAATTTTACTTATAAAGCATCTTTAACTTGTTAGTTTCAAAGATTGTCTCCCCTAATTAGTAAATTCAGTTAGCAGTTTTGATTAAATTAAAAGATCTATGTTTTTACTATTTTGCAAGCAACAGAGGCAGGGATATTAACTATTAAAATATTTAATTTGGTAGTACTTGCATTAAAGATTTGTCATAACACTTGGGTCCAATTAATTTTGCCTTCACCTTTCTTTTCTTTTTGAAGCCATTGGATCTCTCGTAAAACTCCAATGTTTGGATCTTAGTGACAATGCCTTAGAAATTGTTTGCCCAGAAATTGGTCGTCTGAGAGCTTTACGTCATCTTCGATTAGCTAATAACCAACTGCAATTCCTACCTCCAGGTAATCGTAGTCTCTAGCACAAAGTAGTTTCTTGCCTATTTACAAATCTGTTATGCCTGTTTCTCACTGTGTGTCTAGGCAGTGGGCTTTGGGTATATTTAGGATTTGAGGTGGTCCGTTTGTTTGAAGGTGAAACTAAGGGTGAAATGTGTTTAAGGGAGTTTTCCCTGATACAGACATGAGAAGGTGGCATTTATGCTTTTACCTACAATTACTACAATTATGTATCGCAGTCAGTGCCCCGTCAAGTCACTGCCCTGGCGAAATATTTGTACAAAAAGGTAATTCAGTTCAGAATATTTTACATAGAGAATTCAAATGAACTTTGCATGATGTAATCATTTTAGTATCAAAGGAAATACGTACAGTGTTTTCTCTCATTCTCTAGTGAGGTAATTGTTGTACATTAACTTTGATTTAATAAATCTTACTAGAATTTCACAGCAGAATTTAAGTTTGAGTCCTGGGACTAATTGTCAGTTCTGCCTACTGAATATCCTCTTAGATTGTGATGTGCCCGAGTATGGTACCAAAATTCTGCATTCTCCTGAGCTGCCATTAAACCCCGTGACTTTCTTGTAGGGAGCATCCAGGGACCTTCCTTTGTGAATCCATACATTTGCAAGTTTTGCCATATGTCATCTTCCATATTTAAAAAACAAAAAAAAGATGAAGTATGTAAAAAATTTTTTTTTTTAACTTGTGCTTTAGGTATTATATGGAAGTTAGTTTGCATTCAAGAATGAGCAGAGAAAAAGGCAGATGTCACATTGTTGAGGCTTATTTCTACTTAGTAACTCAGGAACACCAACCAGTCTCTTAGTGTATCCAGGTGAAATGTGTGACTCAACCAGAATTACAAATTACTACCTGTTGTGGGACTTCAGGGTCATGTGAGAATGTTAAAAACTACTCATGTTTAATCCATGAATGAAAAAATCTGTAATATTTCTTTGTGATATAAAAGACACCTTCTCTAAAGGTTTTCAAATATAAAATTTTCTGAGTGAAGCATTATAACTGATTAATTTTTAGGCTTTACATGCTGGCCTTAATATGTAGGCTCAATATTTACAAAAAGAGTACAGCAGTTGACTCTGCTTAAGAAATTCTTTAACCCCATATAATTACTGTCTTACATTTTCCAGTTACAGTTAATACAAAAAAATTTAATGTGGTGTAGGAATCTGATCTTTTCCTTTAGAGTTTATTGTATGTAATCGGGCTCAGTGGTGTTTTATCATTCTAGCTTTCAAGGAGTTTATATATTCAGATACTCAGGAAATTAGATTCTCTTTTGGAGATTGCCTGGGAAATGTATCAGTAAAGATAATACTTCGGGTTTTCATACTCTCATATATGAAACTTCTACAAGATCTATTGTAGAATCAAAATACGTGAATATAATACTGTACTTATAAGTCCTTTTTCATATAAATTTAAGGAGCATATGACAAATGCAGTTCTCTGTTAAACCATTGTTCCTTATATTCTATTATTCTGTTTTTTCCTGTAATATAAGAACATTTTGTGGTAGAATGTGGTCATTTCCTTCCATTATATACTCTTGGAGATTAAGGATGTGCTACTGATATCATTGACTGTTTCCTAATAACCAGTGAAGGGTATAGGTTTTTGGACTGCTTTCATACCATTTTTAGTTTATATTTCACCTGTTGCGTGATTGTAAGCATTTATTTCTGGTTTTGTTTCCATAGCTCTCTTCTGTTGTATATGTTTGGTTTTGCCTGTTTTGAGTAAAATTACATATAGTAATAGCTGTATTTTGAATAGAAACTTTTGACTGAGCCGTATGTAGATTTTTTTCATTCTAGGCCATCATGAGTGGCAGTGGACTAGATCTTACTAATTATTTGGTTCACTTTATCTTTTTATGAGGTAATTGCGAGTGTTATGATTTGAATGGCAGTGGGGCTAGGTACATGTCCCCCAGTGTTTGATCGTGTTGGTCATATACAGTGGGAAATATTCTAAGTGTAGTTAAAAAAAAAATGTGAGGGCTCCCATGTTGTCTCCATTTGATGACAGTAGAGATCATTTGATATTTGATTGTTAGCTCCACCCAGTCCTGGCTATTATGTATGATATAAACTTCTATGTGTCATATTTCTTCAAAGACTTAACATTTCATTATGTGTATTTGTTGTGGTTGAAAACCTTTGAATATAATTTTGTATTCAGTATTTAAAATTTGAAAAGTTTTATACCGATATTTGAAAAATCTGAAACATTTGAAAAATCTAGATGCATATAGAGTTTTAAAATTAGGATCTACGAATGGATTATAGGGGTTTCATGAACGCCATGTAGTTTGCACACAGTTTGGTATCTGCGATTATGTACATGTTATGAAAAAGGTCCAGTGTTTCTACCAGTTTCTCAAACACATCCATGACTCATAGTGGTTGATTCTGTTGAGCTGTCTGCCAATACCCACATGGTAGTGGTGGCCTTGTGGACTGGAACTCATCTTCTGGGATGTCTCTTTCCCCCATTCTGTTAGATTGCGTGTCCGGCCATTTTCCTACCTTGTGACGTGGCCTTATCTCTACAATTGATTGGTCCTGGTGTTGGTACACCTGACCCAAGCAGGACAGTTCTCATCCTGAGAATTTTAGAAGAGGCTGGTGAGGGGCAAGGAAAGAGAATAAGAGAGAGCAGGGAAATTGGAAAAAGAAAATCAACCTCTCTTTCTCTCTGGGCTGTTGCACAATGCTGTGTAATCTTGTGAGGCACTGGGAAGTAGGCACACGGACTGGGAAACAGAAAAAGAAAGAAAGACGAAGGAGATACACAGAAGATGGAGGCAGAGACATTCTATGTTTTCTTTAGTATCCCAGTTACTAGTTGTATTCTTATGGCTCATAGGCTTTGCTTTGTGCATAAGATCACTCTTGTTGGCTTCTGTGAAGCCAAACAGCCAAAAGAGCTCCGCTTAACACGGCCAAAGGCTTCACATGGCCATTCTGGGCAATAGGATTAATTGCATCTTGAACTCTCCTCTTTGCTTAACTCTTAATGCTTGGAAGTTGCAAAGGCTCTTACTAGTAGTAGGAAGTTGAGGGTTAGCAACGGCGTGATCTGTATGTTAGCAATAGTATGTGTATAAAGTGGTTCATCCTGTCATCTGTTTTTTTTTTTCCTCTTTGCACCATATTAGACATCTTTCTCTTTTTTTTTTCCCCCTGAGCACAGGTCATTTTTTAGGAAGAACAGAGAACACTGGTGGGAAGTAGTGACAGGATACAGGAATGTAGAGGCAGCTTAGAAAGAATGTGTTACTAAGTCAGCGTAGGGGAGGTGCCACCTTTCCTCTGCCCTCTTAGGGTCTCCAGCTCGGCCCAAGAATTAACTGACACAAGACAGATCCACAGGAGAAAACTATACAGATTTTACTTAGTAATTTTTACACGTGCAAAGGAAACCTCACGAGAAAAATGAAGACCGGAAGAAGTGGTTAAAGCCAAACACCTCTACACTAGATTGGACAAAGGGTAGTAGTTATGAAAATGTGACCAGACAAAGGGGTTTGGGCTAGGGCAGTTAGTTGTGAAACAGTGACTAGGAATGTAAAGGTTGGCTTAACAAGTTTGGTTTGTTAAGATTTCCCTGGGCCTCGACTCTCCATTTCTGGCGATAAGAATGTCTCCCTCCTGGTACAGGGAGGACACCTTTTACATGGGAGTTTCTCTCGTGCTTCTAGGGAAAAACGTGCCTCCTTGCTTCTGCCACTTTCCAGTGTCTTTAACTCAAAATAACTAAATAGCCAGACTCGCATATTTCGGGGTGGCATGCCCTGAACTCCTCCACCAGCCACCACAGTGGGCCATGACAGCTTAATCCCACTTAAAACACATCCGTGGGAATCATCCTGCTCAAGTGTTGAGAGCCCTAAGCGTGAAAACATCAACTCCCCAAAATTACTGGTTCAGAGTTGCTTGGATGAGAGGGTCCCTGGGGCCTGTTGTACCTACATGCATGTGGCAGAGCAGCAGCCTTCTGTGGAAAAGGCCTCAGCCACTGGGATATGGATACTGCAGTGGAGCCCTGACCAAAGAACACGGAAGTGGTAGGTCTGAGAGATACACGCATGGGGCTCCAACAGACATCATGCACCGTGGACTGAAGAAAGGTGCTTGATACACCTGCTTGAAACATCTTCCTTAGTCCAAAACCCGGCCTGAAAGAATAAGGCCAACTTAATAGTATGGACTTAACTTGTCTCCAAGATGAATAAATAATCATCACTCAAAAAAAAAAAACAAAAAAAAAAAAACTGTTCTGGATTATTGACATCATGGTCTATGGTATAAAAACTTTGGAACCTTGAAGCACTATTTGCCTGAGCAGACTTAGTTCCCTTTAAGAAAAATTATTATTTTAATAACTTTGTATTTTATTTGGCAATGAGTTCTATAGGTTTGTATCCAGATACCGTAAGGAGAAAGTTAAATAAATGTTTTGGCTAATTTTTTTTTACTGTGTTATCTTAACAATTTTATTTTTGACCTTTGTTTATTTTTCACACATAAAAATTATATATTTTTAAGGTATGCAACATGATTTTTTGATATACGTACACATTGTGAAATGATTACCACAATGAAAGTAATGAACATATCCATCACCTCCTGTGTTACTGTGTGCGCGTGCGCGGTGAGAACACTTGAGATCTACTCTTTGAATTTGAAAGAGTTCAAATTTGAAATATACATTATTAATTGTGTATTAATACATTATACAAATGTATTAGTGATCCATTATTATTGCCTTTCTTTTTAGAAAAGCTTTTTATTATGGAAAATTTGAAATACAAAAGGACACAGAATAGAATGATGAGCCCCCATACTCCCAACACCTAACTTGAACAGTTATCATAGCCATCTCCTCTCTTGTATTTTTCTTTTAATTTTTGTTCTTCCCATTTTTGCCTTACAGTTGTTTTATTGAGGTAAAATTTACATAGAGTGGAATGCACAAATGTACACTTCAGAGATTTGACAAATGTACGTACCCACGTAATCAATATCGTAGTCAAGATATAGAACATTTCCACTACCCCAGAAAGTACTCTCATGTGTTCTCCAGTCTGTGTGCCACAGGCGAACACTCTTCTGACTTCTGTGACCACAGACTAATGTAACCTGTGGTTGCACGTAATACGTGCACAGCCATACAGAACGCTCGCTGTGGCTGGCTTCTTTCACTCACAATAATGTGTCCATGCTGTTGCATATATTGGTAGCCCAATCTTCTTTAATTTGCAGAGCAGTATTCTAATGTTTGAATATACGGTTTATATATTTATTTTCCTCTTGATGGACATACAGGTTTCTTTTAGCTTTGGACTATGATGAATGCAGCTAATATCCAACATTCTTGTGTAAGGCTTTTTATGGATGTATATTTTCATATATATGTATCCTTATTACAGTTCACTTATATGTTACCACTTAATATAAATTGTAAGAATCTTCCCAGTACTATACTTCCATGTACCCTCCTTATGTTACTTTATCATATTTTTTCTATATATGTTATGAACTCTACAATGTAGTATCTATATTGCAACAGTCAGTTGTCTTTAAAGGAAATCAAGATCATTAAAAGAAGATATTCTTTGTATTTACCCACATTATGTTCTATTACTTGTGCTTTTCATTCTTTCCTGTAGTTGTAGTTTCTATCTGGTATTGTTTCTCTTCACAGTACTTCCTGTAGGATTTCTTGTGGTGCAGGTTTGCCGGCCATGCACCGTCTCAATTTTCTTTATGCAAAAACGTCCTTATTTTTGAAGAATCTTCTCTCTGGATATAGAATTCTCAGTTCACAGGATTTCTTTCTGGCACTTTATGAAGGTGACCTTCCATTGTCTCCTGACCCCATTGTTTCTGATGAGAAATCAGTTGCAATTTGTATCATTGTTACACTGTATATAGTATCTTTTTGTCCGTGGCTATGTTAAAATTTTTCTCTTTATCTTTCCCTAGCAGTTTGTTTACGATGTGACACAATGTAGGATTTTTAAAATATCCCAGTTGGGGTTTTCTTGATTCCCAAATTGGGAAGTTTTCTGTCATTATTTCTTCAGATATTTTTCTGCCCTGTTTCCTCTCTTTTGGGAACCCCAGTTATCCACGTTAAATCATTTGACAGTCGTTTCACAGGTCCCCGAAGCTTTGTTCTTATTTAAAAAATATTTTTTTCTCCCGATCTAAGGTTGGATGATAACCTGCTCATCTGTCTTCTGCTCACTACCTTCTTTTGTGCTCTCCTGTATGCTCTTCATTAAACACCCATTCACCCTCTCACAGCTTGCCGCCCTTTCGTATCCTGTCCTACATTTTCCAGCTGCCTCAGCTACCCAGGCCGGACCTCTGGCTCTTGTGCTCTGCGAGACCACTGAGCACGGCTTGGGCTCCACCTCCCTGTGCTGTGGCCCAGCATGAGCCCCTTAGCAGAAAGCCATATCCAACACATCCCTCACCTCTTGTGTTTCCCGTATTTCAAACATCAGAGTTCTCTGTTTCCTGCCTATTGCTTGAGAACTGTTGCCTCATATGTTTTTGAATAGTTTTATTGTATTTTAGTGGGGAACAAGTCTGGTGTCAGTGACCCTGTCGTGTCTGGGAGTGGGAGTCCTATTAGATGTTCTTTGATTTCTCATCTGATTGCTAACCTGCGTGTTTTCATATGTATAAATTATGTAGCACTTAAACGTTTGTATATTACCTTCTCTACTTCCAGCATCAGAACTGGAACATTAATTGTTACAGAGCAAATTTAAACTCATTTTATTCCAAAGGTCTTTTCTGACTTGATTAAGTAAAATTATGTGATTTATTAGGAAGACAAATACCATGCACTTACAAATAAAAGAATATTAAGGCAGGTTTTCCATCAGTGTAGAGCCACTTGGCAAACATTTTTTGGATTCACCCTTTGGTAAAGACCACAAGGACTAGTGGATATTAGAAGCATCCACTCATTCTTGATAGTCAACAGAAGCCTGATGCTTTTGCAATTTGCTATAAACTCCCATGAGAGAAGGTTGTGGTAAGAAACAAACAACAAAATGTAACCAGGAGTCAGAAAAGATGTTGCTTACATCTGGCATATAAATCAGCCTATTTTTTTGAAATGTTTTTATCCTTGAAAAGTTGTTTTGCATACCAAAAAAGGAAAGATTTTTAGTCCAAATTAAAAACATTAAAGCAGTCTATGTTGTACTTTAATAATAAAAATTCTAAAAACTAACAAAAGGACATATGTATGCAAAAATGAAATATGTACTACATATAACTGGCATGAATTTTTCTAAAACCTCAGCCTTCAGGTATGGTCAAGTTTATTACTTTTTTCCTTTCTTTTTTTTTTTTTTTTTAGAGAGGGAAAGGGAGAAAGAGCGTGTGTGTCAGGGAGAGGGGTAGAAGGAGAGAGGAAGAGAGAGAGAGAGAGAGAGAGTCAGAGTCTCAAGCAGGCTCCATGCTCAGCGTAGAGGCTGATGCAGAGCTCGATCCCACAACCTAGGGATCATGACCTGAGTTGAAATCAAGAGTGGGACATTCTACCGACGAAGCCATCCAGGTCCCCCTATTTTTCCTTAAAATGTGTTTTTCTTCCAGTTGAGCCTCTTACTGCTTTATCGAAATGAAATCTAGTGTTTCTTCTTAGACCTGTCCTGTTGCCATCTAAATAGTTCTGGAATCTCTGTGCTCACTGGTCTGATGTGGAGGTGGGGAGGGGAACATACCAGCCTTCCTGCTGGAGCACAGAGTAGGAATGGAGCCTGGTCATTCCAGAGCTTCCACCATGGCTCGCTGCCCTACTTGGTGAGACGTTATGGGCATAATCGACAGACAATAGCACAGCCTGTAGTGCTTCTTCAGAAGTGCTGAGCCTACTCCTGTGGGTACAGACTGGTCACTGGTGGTCCACATTGGCGGTCCCTGAGTTACAGTTTCTAGGAACGCTGGTGACTCCAGGAACACTGGCTCAGCCCTGGTTTCATTGCTGTCTCTTCCATTGTAGCTCAGAGATCAACTCAGGGAAAATAGAGCAGCTCTGTTTTTGAATCCTCAAACACAAAGGATCTTATGGTACCTCTTCCCCCCAGATGATCATGGCTCTTCACCCATATTACCTTCCTTGGTGGCTACTCTAGAAATTCAGGGTACTTTATCCTCCTAGGGAGAATCAGCTTTTCACTCATTCCACATCAGTGCTGGTAAAATAACTAGCTAGCACTTTTTTTCTCACTAATAAAGAATCTAAATAATTAATCTCTGGCAGAGCACCCCTCTGATGTCACCAGGCTGTATATGTATGGTCAGCATTTACATAGACTTTTCTCTATTTTGTGGGATTATCTACATTACCTGGGGTACTTAACTGTTTCATCCACCTAACAAAGAACTATCTCTTGGTTCAAAGTACCATGCTGTGTATTAGAGGAAGGGGGGGACGGTGAACATGAACAAAATCTAGACCCAGATTTCAAAGGAGCTCATGTTACTTTATCGTCTAATATCCTAAACTAATATTTGTACTTCCAAAGAAGAGACTAGACGGAGAGGATAGAGAAGTACTGAGTGTGTTAGTACTCAGTTATCTTGGTGCAGTGCAGAACGGTTAAGATACTCATTTGACAACTAAAGGATAGAGGGATAAAATCTAACAACTTGCCCATCCTGAGCTTGCTAGATGACCACTGAGTAAATGAATTGTCTGTTAGAGTCCTAAACTCATATTCAGAATCTGTTCTTTCAGTGTCTCTCACAGATATAACATTACCTTACTAGTGTCTTTGTTATACATAATACTCTATTAGTAAGGTAGTTTTATACCATAGCTAAATATATATTAGTAATGTTATAGTGATAGTTTTTTTTATTTAGGTTTTTACATAAAATTATCTTGGTAGACTACATTAGATAAAGCATGTGGGTTTTTCTGGGGTGCCTGGGTAGCTCAGTCGGTTAAGCATCTGACTTTTGATTTCGTCTCAGGTCATGATCTCACAGTTTGTGAGATCGAGCCCCGTGTCAGTCTCTGCACTGATAGCCTGGGGCCTGCTTGGGATGCTCTGTCTCTGCCCCTCCCCCAGCCGTGCACACTCTCTCTCAAAATAAATGAACCTTAAAAACACATGGATTTCTCAGAAAAAGTGTTTTTACTATTGATATTATTACATATTGTACAATAGTTACAAATGGAGCTAAAACTTTAAGATTTTATTTACAAACTTTTCCAAGCTTTGAAAATTGGGGAAAAACTTTGGAATAAAAATGGTCATTAAAATTCTTCTAAAAGAAAAAAAGTTTTGTGTTCTGGACCATGCATCCTTCTCAGTGTCAAATAAATAGAGAAAATACTCCTTTTTAGGAAAGATGTGAAGGGAAATGGCAGAACACGTGCCAAGTGTCTGAAAAACAAAAGTTCATTGTGATGATACTTTTTAAAGGCAAAAGGAGAAAAGTTAGTCCTTTGAAACTTGGAAAGCCTCTCCCATCAATCACACTACTGGCTAAGGCATGTTGAATTCCTTTCCATGGTCCATTCCTTTGTGAAAAGATTTAAAAGCAGCTAACATCACAATAGCAGCGACCCAGTTTGAAATCCTAAGGGGGGTATTTCCAAATTCACTTTGCAGGCAGTGCTGTTATTCTTCCCTTTCTGTGTACAATTAATTTTTCTTACCATGGTATCTTACGAGCTTGGTGCTGATTGGGAACCGTGAAGACAGTACTGAGGTCAGTTGCAGAGGATTTAAGAAGTCATGCATGAGGTCGAGGGCCTGAGCTGACGTGCAGTGGTGTTCAGGAGCAGATGATGTGGATTCGAGTATTTCTCATTATTTTATCTCTCCAGTGTATCCACCTCCTAGTCTGTCACACACAATCCTGACAGGATTGTCATTCTGAATTACAGATTTGAAAAACTACTCCTACAAGTTAAAGTCTTTTGCTTAAATAATTTGCCAAGTGTTGTGGTTGCAGTGATAGAAGGCCCCTGATGGGTTCATAACCATATGTCATCACGAATATCAGGAATTAAGGGTATTAAAAAAAAAAGCTGATGCATATCAACGATCTTTATTTTTTGGAGTGAATGTTCTTGAGAACTTAGAAAATATATATTTTTAGGCACCATTTCTTAATGCAAATTCAGAGATTTAATTGTTATTTTTGGATCTAAATCAGCCTGCAGCACAGTATTTTCAAGGTGGCGTGGAGTAATTTCTGTCGTAGTTTTGGTATCTTGGCAAAACTTGCGGTACATAGTTCATTTTTACTGAAGAGCTTTTGAGTATTAAATAGGTTTTTCATATATTCATAGTGATTTGATTTGTATTTATGAGCCAGTCTTTGGAAAAAGCAAGTTTTAAATAGATACATTTAAGAAGGTTGTATTTTCATGGTTATTTTATAGCTGTTAGTATTTTTTTACCTTGATTTCAGTACATCGTTTTTGTGACATGATCAGAAAATTATAGTTTTAGGTCAAACTGTATAATTGAAGAAAAACTAACTGGCAGCATATGGGTTATTTCCTAATAAGTATTGTCTTCAATGCATAAAACATTTATTTTGTTTCATATTTTATTTGAACTTGTTCTTTGCTTCATCTTTAAATCGTTTTAACCTGTTAAAAGTTTTAAATCATACTGTCTTCTTGCAAGTAATTTTAAAGGTAATGATTGTTTTAGTGAATGAAAAGATTTATGATTTGCCAAGGGTTGACGTAACGAGAAGTAATTAAAATTTAGTTTGATACGACTTATTGCCAACCTCTCCCCTCGCTGCCGACGGCTGACATCACAGTTCTTTGTTTAATCCTTTTTACTATTCCTTTTTAAAAAATCAAAATTTTACACAGATATGTTGTTTCCAAACAAATTGTGTTAGTTTTCATTGTGTATTTACTTGTAAGTCAAAACTGTGGCTGTCAAAGTGTCAAAGGCTTTAAAAAATTAATGTCCCTTTATGCTTGCAATAAATGTCATTAGTTGGTTGCATGTCTTCTTTGTTTCTTGGATGGATCTGCTGACATTCCTGCTCCTGACTTCTTCTGAAAGAGAATTAAAGTCTGGCAGGTGTGTTTTGATGATGATTTTCTTTTTAATTTCAAAAGTTTGGTATTGGGGCACCTGGTTGGCTCAGTCGGTTAAGCATCCAACTCTTGATATCAGCTCAGGTCATGATCTCATGGTTTGTGAGATAGAGCCCCACATCGAGCCCTGCTGACAGCATGGAGCTGTCTTGGGATTCTCTGCCTCTTTCTCTGTCCCTCTCCCGTTAACTCGCTCTCTGTCTCCAAAAATTTAAAAAAATGTTATTGATTATTTTAGTGTGAACTTACAGTATCAGTATCTTAGTATTTATTTTTTCAGGAGTAACAGCAGGCTTTGTAGAAGTCATATTATTTACTTATACATTTAGGTTTTTAATATGAATCCCATCTTCCTTAAATGAGATAATTTTTAGTATAATTTTATAGTCATTATTGTAAAATGTTGAAATAATCCTGAAAGATACATATGGATGTTTAGAATAATTCAGAATCTTTCTTTCCTTTTTCCATTTGTACCTTCTTGTAAAGTTTAAGTATGTAGGGGCGGGTGGGTGGCTCAGTTGGTCAGGCATCCAACTTCGGCTCAGGTCATGATCTCACGGTTCGTGGGTTCGAGCCCCACGTCAGGCTGTGTGCTGGCAGCTCAGAGCCTGGAGCCTGCTTCAGATTCTGTGCTCCCTCTCTCTCTGCCCCACCCCTGCTTGTTCTCTGTCTCAGTCTCTGTCTTTCAAAAATGAATAAACATTAAAGAAAAATAAATTTAAAATTTAAGTATGTACTTTTTATGAATGAGGGTGTAAGTTTTTTATAAATAAGATTAAAAAATCTTATCATTTAAATCTTCAGTTGAGTAACCAAAGAAATATTCATGTAATTTTATCTTTGCATGACTTGAAAAAGATGTTTAATCTAAAGCAGAGCAAATACAGCCTGGAAAACATGTTCTAAAACTATGCACAATTATGCATATTGTTGTATGTATCCCAAACCCAAATCATGATTTCTGTTGTGCTATCACTGGGTGGCTGAATATTTTACCTATTTGAGCACATGAGACAATTTTTCTTTACTAATTTTTCTGCATAACCAGTGAAGGAGGATTCGCTCATACTGTCTTTCATACTTGTTGCCCTGCAATCTGTATACACACGAGAGGGACTGCCGTGTTCAGAGATAAATTTCCATGCTTTGTTCACTTGAAGTGAAATGATCCAGTGGCATAATTGAATATATATATTTTATACATATCATATCCCTGCATTATTTAGCAATATAAGAACCAAATATATTTAATGAATGATATATTATGGACTATAGAATACTGTTAATTTTAAATGAAAGAGAAAAATGAGTTTTCTTCTCTTTGTCTTTTGAGGTTCTAAATATAGTAGATCCAGTCAGCTTTTTAAATCAACACTAAATACTAATTTCACCTATTCTGTACTTCTTAAGAATTTTTCTCTAAAGTATCAATCATCATTTATATATTTTTTTTGAATGCTCTTGGTGGTGCCTATGATATCCTGTGAAATTGCTTTTGGACTTTATGGCTGAAGCTATTTAAGCTTCCTACACTTAAAAGTCCATGGAGCCTTGAGAACTGTGAACTTTCAATAAACCAAAGCCTATAAACTTAATGTCACTTACTCCCTCTGTCTCCATTTTCTTGCTTAGTGTGCTACATAGGTTTTAACTTGATGGGTTCTGATATACCTTCTATCACTAAAATCCAACATCCTTAAATTTCTTCGAACTCTTTAACAGGTTTCATTTTATGAAGGGCATGGAATGAGTGATGAAAGTCTGTTTCCGCTACTAAAAGACATGACATAATAGAAGATATAAGTGTTTATCTCCTATTGATAGTTTCAATTCTAACCACTTCTGAATCAGAAACTATGTAAAGTTATGATATATAAACAGAAAAGCTAGAAATAGCATTTCAGTTTACTTACCTCCGGGGCACTGTCTGCAACCGATTGACAACGTGTGACCTGCACACAACTTGTTTTCCCTCACGTTACATTTTAAAGTCCTCTAAATAATATCTTGTTAATTTTTATAACAAGGTCAGTAATTATGTTCCTGGCATGAGTTAATAATTCATTTAAACTACTGCCCACTGAATTTTTTTTAAACATCTTTACAGAGGTACAATTTATACAGCATAAAATTTACCACTTTACATGTTCAATTTGGGGAATCTTATTAAATGTACCCAGTTGAAGAACCCTTATCACAATCTAGTTTTAGAAATGTCCATCATCCCCAGAAGCCCCCGAGTTCCTTTCTGTCCCTAGCCACTGTTCCTACCCACAGCCAACCCCTAATCTATTTCTATAGTTTTGCCTTTTCTAGAGATCACGTATAATGCAAATCATGTAATATGTAGCCTTTTGTGTCTGGGTTATTTTACTTAGCATAAAGTTCTTGCATGTATGTTGTTGCAGGTTTTAGTAGTTTGGTGTTTTTAATTGCTAAGTAATATTGTGTGGATGTGCCACATTTTGTTTATTCACTAGGTGATTGAAGACTACATTTTTTTTTAACTGGGGCTGTTACGAATCATGTTGCTGTGAACATTTGTGTGCAAGCTTTTTGTGGGCACATGTTTTCCTTACTCTTGGGTAAATGCCTAGGGGAGTAAGTGTGGTTAGCTATATTTTTCACTTTGAAAGAAACTGCTAAACTACTTTCCAAAGTGGCTGTACCATTTACATTCCTGCTAGCAGTGTATGAGGGTTCTAGTTCCTCCTTATCCTTGCCAACGTTTGGTATTTCCAGTCTTTTTATTGTGGCTATGCTAGTGGCTGTATAGTAGCAACTCATTAGGATTTTATTTTGCATCTCCCTAATAACTAAAGGTTAAGCAACTGTGTCCTCCCAAAATTCATATGTTGAGATCCTAACCCCCAAGATGATGGTATTAGGAATTGGTGCCTTTGGGAAGTAACTAGGTAATTGAGGGCAGAGCCCTCAAGAGTGAGATTAGTGCCCTTAATAAAGGAAGCCCAAGAAAGCTCCCTCACCCCTTCCACCATGTCAGGTCCCAGTGAAAAGGTAGGTAATAAGAAGGCAGGCCCTCACTAGACACTGGATCTGCCAGCATCTTGATCTTGGACTCCCCGGCCTCCAAAACACTGAGAAGTAAATTTCTGTTTTTTTTTTTTTTTTTTCTTTGAGAAAGAACACACAAATGGGGGTGATGGTCAGAGAGAGAGAAAAAGAGGGAGAATTTCAAGCAGTCTCCATGTGCAGCGTGGAGCCCGGGACTCAGGGCTCAATCCCACAACCTTGGGAGCAGGACCTGAGCCAATATCAAGAGTTGGACACTTAACCGACTGAGCCACCCAGATGCCCCGAATTTCTGTTTTTAAGCCACCCAATTTATGGTATTTTTATTATAGCAGCCTGAACAGACTAAGTCACTATCTTTTTGTTGTACTTATTTGCCATTTCTTTGGTGAAGTGTATCTGTTTAGAAATCTTATGCTCAATTTCAAATTCAGTTGTTTGTATTATTAGTTGTAAGAGTTCTTTATATGTTCTGATGTTAAAGGATAATTTTCACAAAATATGAGAAGGTAATGATTTCCATACAGATATAAAAATTTTTAGATGTGTTAAACCTTTTATTCAACCTGTTAAATGAGGTATTACAACCAATTCAAAGGAGGATGCAAAGAACAGAGCATTTATAGATTAAGAATATTGAAATGAACTAAAAATGGAAACAAAACCTTTTTTCCACAGAGGGTTGTCCCTCCATTGAACATAATTTATTTTTGTGTTTATAAATAAGGATTATTTTACATTGCTATCAGTAATCTACAACTTACAGAGTTGTGAAATAGCTCTCATAGAATGGGAATCAGATAACTTGGAAGGATGTGTTGGGAGACCAGGGGTTAGCAAACTCTGACCTATGGGCCAAATCTGATGCCCCCAGATGTGATGGGCCTCCACCTGATTTTGTAAAGAAAGTTTTACTGGAAGACAGTCATGCCTATTCATACACATATTGAATGTACAGTGGCAGAAGTGAGTAGTTGTAACAGTGACTCTCTGGTTCACAAAGCCTAAAATGTTTACTTAAGTGACCGTTTACAGCAAGTTTGTCCTGCTCTTGTCTGGATGCAAGTCCTTTATCAGATGTATTATGTGTAAATATTTTCTCCTAGTCTGTGGCTTGTCTCTTCATATTCTCTCATTTTATATATGGGATATTCAGTTGTTCCAACATAATTTGTTGAAAAGACTATCCTTCCTTTGTTGAATTTTCTTGGTACCTTTGTTGAAAATCAGTTGTCTGTAAACATGGGTTTATTTCTGATGTTCCTTCCATTAGTCTTTATGTCTCTCCTTATGGCAGTACCACATTGGTTTGATTACTGTGGCTTTATAGGAGGTTTGAAAGGAGGCCATGTATGTCTTCCCGTTTTGTTCTTTTCCTTTTCAAGTTTCTTTTGAAAAATTAAATTTCATTGATATTTTTACAATCAGAAAATTATTTTTTTCCTTCTTTTTGGGTATTTCATCTGTATATGTGCTTCTTTTTGTAGCAATAAGAAGATAAAGATGAGAGTCTGGGGGTGCCTGGGTGGCTTGATCAGTTAAGTGTCGACTTCAGCCCAGGTCTTGCTCTCGCAGTTCATGGTTTGAGTCCCTCTTCGGGCTCTGTACTGTCAGCTCAAAGCCTAGAGCCTGCTTTGGATTCTTTGTCCTTCTCTCTCTCTCTGCCCCTCCCCTGCTCACACTCTGTCTTTCTCTCAAAAATAGATAAACATTTAAAAAAAATAAAAAGAGAGTCTGGAAGACCTTTTATCAAAGTGATCGATGGGGATTATTACATTATTGAGTATAATTTCTAATCAATCGATTACTTTTTTTTATGTAATTATTGACTTTAAGCTTATGTCTCTAATTTTATTGTGCCTTCCACAGCAGTGTGCCTCTTGTCAATAATGTAGAGACAGTGAAGGGCCAGACAAGGGGGCCAGATGGAAATGGTGTGCGTTGTGACTTCAGTAAGATGGACAGTTGACGAATAGCCTTGAGAGCGAGAGAGATCGCTTCTGCTTATCCAGCCCCTGTGACCTGCTTCTGCTCCTCACTTTTGGCCAGATCTTGGTGGTGGGAGTTGAGCAAAAAGAAGATGAAAGCTCTGGGTTTTGTCTCACATCAGATTACTTAAATGCATTTCAGTGTTGTGTAGAAATCATGGAAATATGTATAAAAAGATTGGATGAAAGGATACCAAACAATTTGAATGATTCCTGGAAGGGTTCTTTTCTTTGTGGCTTCTTTATAAATAAATATGAATGTCTGTATTGCTAAAGAAGTAAATATTGTGAACATCTTTGTTTTTCTTTAAGTCATATTTGGTCAGCCTTTCAGGGCCTATTATAACACTCAAATTTTAATTTTTCTACAGTGTCTAAATTCTGGTATTTATATACATTTCATCCATATAAAACAGATTTTATGGCATATGCTTGATTTTTTAATTCTTTCATAGAACTAAAGTAAAATAAATATTACTTTGAAATTTATCTGTATTTAACAAAATGTTTATAAGAGAAATATCACTCCGATGTTGTAGCACTAAAATTCTCTCAATACCCTTAGGAGTCAAGGTTTAGCTTTTACTAAAAGTATCAGGTGTGTTTAACGTATTTTAAGGTATATTACCTAACAATTTAAACCCCTTTGCTATGCTAGTTAGGGGAAAGTAAAATTTGGAATTTGGAAAATTGTATTTTCCTACTATATTTTTATGTCCTTCTCAAATCTGAAAATAAACAAAATGACTTTGTTCTTTTGAAATCCTTCTTTGTGTTCCTTTAGGCAGGTCCCTGAATGCTCTACTTAGTTTCTCTAAACAGTGCTCTGCATAAAGTATGTTAGTAGATCTTTATAAAAATTGTGCTGAATAACTTCCCATTTCTTCCTCACTGCTTAGAAAAAGAAGGCAGTATTTCCATATCAGTCATTGACACATTAAGCCTTGAATGGTAGTAGTTTATTTTCAACACCATGATTAAGGCTATTTCAAAAGAATACTTTTGTTAAACGTTTGTATTTCTCCCTTTGTCTTCATTTAATTATTTCTTAGTATTGCTCTGTATTAGGCTAAATTACTTTGGTGTCTCTAATTAAAAATTAAATAATCTTAAAATGATCCGGCTTTTAAGAAGACAAGCAGACTAATGATGCTGAGCCTTTTTGCTGTTGGCCCAGACATTGCCCGCTTTGGTTTCCTAATTTAGTAACAGAAATAAAACTATGCACGACTGGGCAGGTTTGGCATGCCGGCATCCAGCCAGGAAGCCTGGATTTCTTAAGTAAGTAGACCGATGGGGATTTGAGGAAAACACAGATTACGTTACGTGAGCTTTGCACTTTGCAAATCCCTGACTATTTAAAGGAACTCAGCTAACCCACTGCCACTAAAATAAAAGGCAGTTTTGTTTAAACACACATGTATCTAAATGATGTATCGTTTCCTTTCCCAAAATTACCCTTCATCTTTGCGTTTTTAATTTCTTACTTTTGTAAACTTAAAAAAAAAACACACTTTGTCTTTCGGTAAAGAGTACAGCAAATTTAGTTAACTCTATCCATTTATTTTATACATTTGTAATACCTTTCAAAATAACATATAAAAGAGTTGGTAATACACATATGTAATGTGCTTCTGTGTGAGGAAATGAAAACTCTGAAAGAGATAAATTTAAAACAACAACAACAACAACAACAACAACAACAACAACTTGATTTTACACACCACCCATGGCCCCTGCTTGCCGGACAGCCTTGGTTCCTATTGTCTCTGCTACGCTGTGTGGGTCTCATTAATGTTCAGCATTGTGCGATGCGCACTGCACTCTGGGAGGGTTTGCAGTAGTTGTTTTCTTGAATATTTGAGCACTGGCTGCTTTTCCTCCTTGTTGGTGCTTCTTGTCTGGCATATCCTCAGTCTTCTTGAGGTCCATTGCCTCTGAATTTAGAGAAGAGCCTTGACGCCCAAGGACTTTTTCTTCCCACTTTTTCTCCTTGAAACTTGTATGTGTTTCTTTTAGACTCTTTCATTGTCAGACGAGGGCCAGTTGTCCATCCTGGTGATCTTTTTTTAATTTGGCTTTAGACTAAACACTGGAGGCAGACCATTCTGAAGCATACTTTCTTAGAGGGAGAGAATATCTTATCCCTTGTGAGACTTTTGACAAATAGGAATGAACAATTAATTCTTTTCTCATATTTGGGAGGATGTGGGTCAGGTATGGAGGAGGATACAATGTGCATGCTCCAGATCATAGTATATCATCATTCACTGTAATATGGAACAAAAATGGATTTACTGTAAGTTTAAGTGTCAAATTATATCACATCAGCTTTAGAATCAGTAAGATTTCTCATTGTAAAATTGCCCTCTACAAGTGTAGGAAAGAAAACTAAAAACATCACAAACTTCTTGACCAAAAGTGGTTAGACGATTACTAATCTATAAAAATAATTTTTAAAATGATCTATTCCTCCACTTAAAAAAAAAAAAGTTTATTTTTGAGAGAAAGAGAGCAAGTGGGGGAAGGGAAGGGGCGGGGGACAGAGGATCCAAAGCAGGCTCTGCCCCAATGTGGGGCTTGAACTCAGGAACTGATCATGACCAGAGCTGAAGTTAGATGCTTCATCAACTGAGCTATCCAGGCACCCTCCCTATTCCTCCACTCTTTAAATATCTGAATAGGGCAAATGCCCAGCCCTAGCATCAGGATTTCTTCTTTGTTCCTCCCATATCTCCTCCTTCTACCTCTTGATTTATTCCTGTGCTCTTAAAATCCATATCCCATGAAGACTGACTTAGAGTTCCTTGGCCTTTGGCCTTACCTTTGCTTTCGTGAGACAGAGGCCACTGTTCCAACAGGGTTTCGGCTGACTTAGAGATGGGCAGAGGAGAGGTCTCTGTTTTCAGAGACAGAAAGTGGTGTCTATTGGTTATTGTGTAATTCTGAACATGAGTGATATCTAGTATGGAGATATTTTTCCTTAGTAAATTTAATCTTTTTTTTTTTTTTAATTTTTTTTTTTCAACGTTTATTTATTTTTGGGACAGAGAGAGACAGAGCATGAACGGGGGAGGGGCAGAGAGAGAGAGGGAGACACAGAATCGGAAACAGGCTCCAGGCTCTGAGCCACCAGCCCAGAGCCCGATGCGGGGCTCGAACTCCCGGACTGCGAGATCGTGACCTGGCTGAAGTCAGACGCTTAACCGACTGCGCCACCCAGGCGCCCCTAAATTTAATCTTTTAAAGGCATTGGGTTCATATTGTTATTGCTAGTAGTACTAGTTGTACTTCTTAAAAAAATTATTTTAATGTATTTATTTTTGAGAGAGAGACAGCATGAGCAGGGGAGGGCAGAGAGAGAGAGGGAGACACCGCATCCAAAGCAGGCTCCGGGCTCCGAGCTGTCAGCACAGAGCCTGACGCGGGGCTCGAACCCATGAACCAGGAGATCATGACCTGAGCCGAAGTCAGACGCTTAACCGACTGAGCCACCCAGGCTCAGTAGTACTAGTAATTTTCTTACAATGATAATAATACCTTAATAGTTACTCTAAAAGCAGTAAATTTTACTCCTTCTCCAGGTAATCAAGAGATTATTATTATTATCAGTAGTGCTTTTACTAGGTATTTAAACTTGGCTGGGCATGCTATTAAGTGCTTAACTACTATTAAGGGCTCCTGGGTGGTTCAGTTGGTTGAGTGTCCAACTGTTGATTTGGGCTCAAGTTATGATCCCAGGGTTGTGGGATTGAGCCCCACCTAGAGTTCCATGTTGAGCGTGGAGCCTGCTTAAGATTTTCTCCCCCTCTGCCCTTCTCCACTCCTCATGCTCTCTCTCAACCTCTAAAATAAAATAATAAAAAAAGAGACTAAATTGAGAATCTTGCTAAGGTGCAGTATACTATGCTCATTAACAGCAAAGACTGTGCCTGACCCTGGTCATTATGGACTTTCTTCCAGATGTGATGGAAAGCCTCTGGAGGATCGTGAGCAGGGGAGTGAGATGATATGACTTAAGTTTAAAGAGATCATTTGGGCAACTGTGTACATAAGGAGTCAAGGACAAACACTGGGAGACAAGTTTGGAGTTCGCTGAAATAACCCAGGCAGGAGGTGATGGTAGCAGAACTGTTGATGAGAAGCAGTTGGATTTGGGCTTATTTAGTGCTTTATAACTTTTCAGTGTTTCACGCACTTTCTCTTATTCTCAGGGCAGGTTTTATCCTTGATTATAAATAGGAAATCTGGACGCTCAGAAAGGTTATGAGCCTTATACAAGTTTACTTAATAAGGTAGAATTGAAACTTACACCAGGTCTTCTGATACTCAGGCCAGTGTTTTTTCCAAGCTGTTACCAGAAGTACATATTAAAAGTATTGTACTAGCCTGTGGCACTGTATTTGTTATCTATTGCTGCGTAACAAATTACCACAAATTTAGCAGCTTAAGGAAGCTCATACATTTCTTCTCTCAGTGTCTGTGGATCGGGGGTCTAGGCACAGCTTACCTGGACCTTCTGCTTAGGGTCTCACAAGGCTGCAGTGAAGGTTGGCTTGGCCATGATTGCAGGCTCATCGGAGACTCAAATGCAGGAGGATGTGCTTTTTACTGAAGATCCATTAATACTGTTTGTTGTGTGTGTGACTGGGACAAAAAAAGGTTAGAGTCATATAGTGACTCTTAGTATCTTTTAGCATGTTAGCCATCTGACGAAGGTATTCTTGACTGTTTTCGCTTCTTCAGGGAAAGAATTCTATTAAAGAATGGTGCCCGTTTTTTCCTGTAGGATCCCTCCCTTCTTACATCAGCTTTCGATACATACACTTAGCATTTGGAGTATTAAAAATTTGTTCACTATAATCTGTAAGAATCTTAGTGTCCAGGGTGTGTGTTGGGTGTTATCTGGCCCCTTATTTTGCTGCCAGAGGTACATACCCTCATTAGGCCCAGTAATGGGTATTTTCCATTTTGCTTCCTAATTGACTTTTACTGTTGCTCTTAGTCCAATGCAAGGGTGATATTTTGCTGGCTCTTTGGCTGGTGAATTAAGAAAACTACTTTTGGAACCAACCTCTGGGTTCAGAAGCCACTCTGAACTATCACTTGAATCTCTAGTTCTGTAGCTTTTCTGAATTCAACCACAGCTTCGTTGATTATTCTGTCTTCCTTTTTTAGACATTCAACTGAGGGAAGCTGTCTGTAAAAGGTTTTTTGGTACTCTCATTCACAAATTCTTCTATTAGTCTGTTTTCTTATGCTTTCTGCTTTACTTACTTGAAGATTTCTGCTTACAAAATTGGTATTCTGGATAATTCAGCCCAACCCTCGTTTAAGGACAATTAGAAAAACTGGAGGGGGAGAAAATCTCTTTTGAAGGCTCTGGTGAGCTAAGAAGTTGGTAAAGAATTCCCAGGCCAAAGAGATTGCAGTCTTTACAAGCTATTTCCCACCGAAGCAAACCTGAGTTGCTTAGTCGAGGCACAGCATGTGGAAGATGCACGTGGGACATGTTGTGCCAGAAAACGGGGAACCAGTTGAAGACTACCGTGGTCATGTGAAAATAACACAGAAGTCAGAGGTAGACAGTTTGACCATCAAGGAGAATAATAGTTGAAATGGATTGAGATACATCAGATATATTAACTTTTATGTATTCATAATGACCCTCTTTTAAAAAAAAAAACTTATTAGTAAACTCTGGAGGTTGATAAGGGGACCAGCTTTCTGAAAAATTTAAAGGGAAAGAATTAAACATTCTGCCTTTTCTAAACCAATTATATTTCAGGGCAACCAGTTGAATTAAGGAGAGTTTTTCTATATGGAACAATTATAACTAATACATATAGAATGTTGAAATTAGAAAAATCAATACTTTGTAATATCTAATGAAATAATACATTGCAGCAAAGATCGTTAATAGCTTCCTGAACCAGTAGATAAAAAGTCTATAGAGAACTTTGTACTGGATGGATCAGACTGATGACACCTGAATTCACTAATTAATCTTGACATCATTGAAAAGTGGGTCAAGCAGACATTATTTTCTTCCCAGTGAGATGTAATTGGAAGTATATAGCCCTACCCATAAGATACAGTCTTACCAACGAAAATTGAACCTGAATCTGTTTAAGCTTTCAAACTACCAGTTTGCAGGGAATACAAGGGATAGGTAATTATCTTAAATGATACCATGAAGATACAATAAATCATATTTGGAATGGAAATTCCACAACAGATAACCGTTTCTTTAAATGAAAACATGAAACAAAAGGGAGGGACTGTTATAAATTAAAAGACTTAGGGATCATATCAGCCAAATGCAGTTTTTGGGCTCTGTTTAGATTTTGATTTAAATAAATCTGTAGTAAAAACACATTTTTTTGGTAAGTATCAGGGAAAATTGATCATGGATAATATATTAGACAATATTAAGATTCTTGATTTTATTAGATATAATGATAGTATTGTGGGTTTATTTTTTGAAAGTTCTTATCTGTTACAGTATATACTGAGGTATTTTTGCAGGTGAAATACTTCATAAGGTGGATTTGAAATAAAGCAGCTTCTGTATGGATCGCAGCCCAGCTTCCAGTCATCTGGGCTGTCAAAACCATGAAAATTTTTGACACTGCATTCAGATTGCTTATGTCCCCAAGTGCCTGACAGAAGCAAGTAGAAATTTTCTCAGGCAGAAGATAACATTATCCTAGGTCTCAAATGATTTCTATAACCTGTTTTTCAAATATAAAGTTAACCTAATGGAATGTGTAGAATAACATACTCTGCCAACTCAAGAATACACATTCTTTTCAAGCACATTTACAAAAAATGAACAAGAAGTAGAACACTGTCTTTGTCCCAGCTCATTTCTGCCATTGTAGCCTGAAAGTGATCAAGGACAATATGTTAACGATGCATATAAATAATAAGTGAAACTTTATATAGAAACAGATAGTTGGCCAGAATTGGCATGAAGGGGCATCGTTTCCTGCTACTTGACATAGATTGTCAAATAATGAAAAAGTAATTCTCACCATGAGGGAAGATATTTGCAATACATGTAACTGACAAAGGGCTTTCTATCTGTAGTGAACTCCTACAAATCAATATGAAAAAGACCAGCAGTCTAGCTTAAAAAATCATTGGCGGGTTCGGGGGGGCCGAGAGGGGGCGTCACCTGGGTGTCTCAGTCCATTAAGCATCTGACTTAGGCTCATGTCATGATCTTGTGGTTCATGAGTTTGAGCCCTGCGTTGGGCTCTGTGCTGACAGCTTGGAGCGTGGAGCGTGGAGCCCGCTTTGGATTCTATGTCTCCATCTCTCTCTGCTCCTCTTCCACTCATGCTCTGTCTCTGTCTTTAAAAAAAAAAATTGAAATTAAAAAAATTTTAAAGGGGCACCTGGGTGGTTCAGTTGGTTAAGTGTCTAACTTTGGCTCAGGTCATGATCTCACAGTCTGTGAGTTCGAGCCCCGCGTCGGGCTCTGTACTGACAGATCAAAGTCTGGAGTCTGTTTCAGATTCTGTGTCTCCGTCTCTCTCTGGCCCCCTTTCCCACTTGCACTCTCTCTCTCTCTCTCTCTCTCTCTCTCTCTCTCTCTCTCTCTCAAAATAAAAATAAATATTAAAAAAATTTAAAAAAATGTTTTAAGCATCAGCAGGAGTCTTGAATAGGTACTTCCCTAAAGAGGAAATCTAAATGCCTAATAAATGTATGTTAAAATGTTGAGCTTCATTAATCATCAGATATGAGCAAATTTGAAACCACAATAAGATTCCACTAGATACCAACTAGACTCAAAAAGAATGACAAAGGGGCACATGGGTGGTTCAGTCCCTTAAGCGTCTGACTGTGGCTCAGGTCGTTTTCTCACAGTTCATGAATTCAAGTTCTGTGTAGGGCTCTGGGCAGACATCTCAGAGCCTGGAGCCTCCTTCAGATTCTGTGTCTCCCTCTCTCTCTGCCCTTCCCCACTCATGCTCACTCGCTTTCTCTCTCTCTCAAAATAAAATAAAAACATTAAGAAGAATGACAAGGGGCACCTGGTGGCTCAGTTGGTTTAAGTGTTCAACGCTTGGTTTCAGCTCAGGTCATGATCTCATGGTTTGTGGGTTCGAGCCCTGCATAAGGCTCCACACTGTGTGTGCAGAGCCTGCTTGAGATTCTCTCTTTCCTTCTCTCTCTGCCCCTCCCCTGCTCACACTCTCTCTGTCTCTCTAAAAATAAACATTAAAGAAGAAGAATGACAAAACAGCATTCATGAACACATGAGACGGCAGGGGTTGTCATACTTTATAGTGTTAATGATGTGCATACTCTGACCAAACACTTCTCCTAGACTTATGTTTATTTATGAACCAAAAGAGATGTACAGTAATGTTCATTAGGTTAACAATATTCATAATTGCCTCAAACCAGAAAGACACAAGTGTCTTCTAACAAGAGAATGGATGAAAGTAGTTAATTTACACGATGGAATATTATAGAACGGTGAAAAGAGGCAGGCAGCTGCATCTCACAATATGTTTACATCTCACGAATACAACATTGAGCGACAGAGGCCAGTCATAAAGAATGCATGTTCTATGATTCCAATTATATAAAATTATAAAATAAGCAAAACTAAATCAGTCTTCAGGGATGCTCAATTGGGTGGTAAAAGTGAAAAGACAAAAGAGGTGATTTTCATAAATGTCAGGATTGAAAGTCTGTTATAGGGACTTCAACTTCCAGGGAGGATGTAGTTTGTTGAGTCAGGCGAATGCTTCCACTGTTAAAACAAAAAGGTCAAAAGTCTTATTTTTAAAAGCATCAGAAACTGTGGAAGCAACAGGTGATTAATTTATTTGTCTTTGTATCTCCCAGAGCTTTTCGTTCCCTACCCTTCACATGGGTAGTCAATTAATATTGAATGAATGAAAATAAAGTGAGAGGCAAAGCACATATCTAGAATGGAAGATGGAGAAAAATGTTTGCTGCTTCCCATAGTCAAAGTTTAGGGAGAAAGGACTATATTATCTGGGTACCCAAGGGAGAGAGACTTGTCACACTGGATCCTACATGGGACCCTAAGATACTATGCTATAAAAATTTGATTGTCCTCTTTCAGTCTTCTTCTATTAAATACATATGTGTATGACATATGATACACATTTAAAAATACACCCATTATTTATGTTTTGGGAAATTAAATGTTTCTGTCTTACAGTCTTACCTCCTTGTTATCTTTTGTACTTTTTTTGTAGTGAAATTTTGGGGAAGCCACAATGCTGGCTCATTACCTTTGGAATCCTTGAATCTTAGCACAGGAATAGACCTTATATGGAACATGCTATTTCCTCACTATTAGATTGAGTTTATGTATTTTTGGCAAGAATACCATGGAAATGATCTTGTGTTCTTCTCAGTGCGTCCTATTGGGGGGGGGGGTACATTATATTATTGTGTCTTATGATTGCTAGTGATTAACCTTGATCCCTTGGTTAAGCTGATGGCTATTGGGTTTCTCCACTTTGAATTTTCCCTTTGTAACTGATAAGTATCTTAAAAATACTTTGAAACTGTCATTAAGCTGTTTCTCCTCAGACCTTCACTTTCTGATTTTAGCATTCATTAGTGGATTTGACTACAACAGTGATTACTGTGGTGTTTGCCTAATGTGACATTTGTATTTCCCTCATTCCTTCTACATTTATTAATTGGAATTCTGTATGGAATTATCTTTTATCTATTTATACTAGTAAGGACTCATAGATATTTGTTTCTATGGATTCTAATTCAGTGCCATTATTTTGTTGTTCAAATTGTTCCAATGTTAGCCATTGGGAGTTCCTTCTGGTTGGCTCCTGGTTGGTCTTTTTGACATTTCCCCATACTTTTTCAAGCACTTTCTTATTTTTCTCCCATCATGTTTCTAGCTTATGTTGTATTTTCTGTGTCTCAGCCCTGGTTCCTTTTATTGGAGAGTGATATTTAGAAACCCAGATCTAGAGCGCCTGGATGGCTCAGTCAATTAAGCATCTGACTTCAGCTTGGGTCATTATCTCATGGTTCGTGAATTTGAGCCCCATGTCAGGCTCTCTACTGTCGGCACAGAGCCCACTTTAGATCCTCTGTTCCCCCCTATCTCTCTGTCCCTCCCCAGCTCATGCTCTATCTCTCTCAAAAATAAATAAACATTAGGAAGAAAAAAAAAAAGAAACCCAGATCTGGGTTGTTTTTGCCAGTAATATTTTTTTCCAATGCGTGGCATTGTGAAACTGAATTTTTTGCTAATAAATGGATATGAAATCATTTTCAGTCATGATTTTATCAGTTGTCAGATTAGATATCCTTCCCATTCTTAAATCACTTACGCATTGGAAAAGCAAGTCCTTTATGAAAGTAACTTATAAAGATGTTTAGTAGGATAGAGCCATGCAGAAGAAACTGGTAGTACTTACTTGACCTTTACATGAAGAGTTTTAATGCTGGAATCTTGATGTACTGTGATTATGGGCTTATCTTAATCTAGTAACTTTGTCAAAAAGCAAATGAAGTTACGTTGTTTTAGTTTATTCTTTATTTCTTTTATTAAAATTTTTTTTAATATTTATTTTTTAGAGAACACGCATGTATGAGTGGGGAAGGGGCAAAGAGAGAGAGAGGGAGGAGCACAGAATTCGAAGGAGGCTTTGGGCTTTGAACTGTCAGCACAGAGCCCGGCATAGAGCTCAAGCTCACAAACTAAGATCAAGACCTGAGCTGCAGTCGGATACTTAACTGACTGAGCCACCCAGGCACCCCTATATTAGTTTTTCTTAATAGCTCAGTCTATACTGGTTCCAAATCAATACCACATTCCTTTTTGTAAACATTTCTTAACAGATTTACTGAGGTATGTTTTATTACATACCATAAAATTCATGATATAAAGATTCAATGTGTTTCAAACAGCTATTGTAAATTCTAAATTATTGGTAAATTTTATAGTTGTACTACCACCACTATGATCCAGTTTGAGAACACTTTAATCATCATGAAAAGTTTCCTCATGCCCAATTGTGATCAATTTCTACTCTCATTCTAAGACAGATCTTCTGATCTTCTGTCTCTATGGTTTTGTTTTTTATGGAGATTTCATATAAATGGGATCATACAATATGTGGTATGTTGTATTTGGGTGCTTTTACTTAGCTTAATGTTTTTGTTGTTAATTTATGTAGTTTTGTGCCTTGGTAGTTCATTCCTTTGTGTATATCTGATTTATATTTCATTGTATGGATATACCGTGTTTGCTTTATCCATTTACCAGTTCATTGATTGTTTCCAGTTTTTGGCAGTCATGAATAGTGTTGTTAGGGACATTTGCATACACATGTTTGTGTGGACATATGTCCTCATTTTTCTTGGATTAATACCTAGAAATTGAATTTCCGAGTATATCATAAGTATGTATTATCTTTTGAAGAAACGAACTCTTTTCCAAAGTAGTTGTATCATTTCACATTCCCACTAGTTATGTGTGAGGGTTCTGTTTTTACCACATCCTCACCATCACTTGGTATTATCAGGTGTGGGGTTTTTTTATTATTATAAAAGACATGATTTTTTCCTAGTGGATTATATAATGATGTGTCTGTGTGTGTGTGTGTGTGTGTGTATGTGTGTGTTTTAATGTTCATTTTGAAAGAGAAATGTTCACACATGGGAGGGGCAGAGAGAAGGAGAGAGAATCCCAAGCAGGCTCTACACTGCCAGCACAGAGCCCAATGTGGGGCTCTATCCCGTGAGATCATGACCTGAGCCAAAATCAAGAGCAGGGTGCTTAACTGACTGAGCCACCCAGGCACCTCTCATTGTGGTTGTAAGCTGTATTTCCCTAGTCACTAAGGATGTTTGAGCATCTTTTCATATGGTAATTTTCCATTTCTTTGTGTTCTTTGGTGAAGTATCCATTTCTTCATCGTGTTGTTCATTTTCTTACTGAGTTTTACAAGTTCTTTATATATTTCAGATACAAGTCTTTTATCAAATATATGATTTGCAAATATTTTCTCCCAGTCTCTAGCTTCCCTTTTCCCCCCCTTAATGGTGTCTTTTGAAGAGCAAAAGTTTTCAGTTTTTATGAAGTCCTGTTTATAAATTTTCTCCTAAATTCTCTTGTTGGATTCATAGTTTTACCTTTTATATTTAGTCTGGTCAATTTTCAGTTGACTTTTTTGTGTGATAGAGATTATATCTAAATTCATTTGTTTTTGCATGTGGATATCCAACTATTCTAGCACCATTTGTTAAAAAAAAAACTATATTTACCTCGTTGCCTTGGTACCTGTTTCAAAAATCAATGGGCTATAATTATGTGAGTTTATTTCTAGACTCTGTGTTCTGTTCTGGCCTTATGTCACTATCATGCTGTCTTGTTTACTGTGGTTTTGTAGTACGTCTTCAAATCAGGTAGAATTGGTTCTCCAACTTTTTCCTTCTTCTCTAGATTGCTTTGACTATTTTGCCTATTTTGCTTTGCCTTTTTAATTTCCATATAAATATTAGGATTAGTTTGTTAATTTTTTTAGGATTGGTACCGTTTATAAAAAAGTGATAAAATTTGCCTATGAAGCAATATGTGCCTCATTTTTTCATTATGTGAGTATTTTATATTACTAATTCAGTTTCTTGTTCTAGTTCTATTGATTTGTATTTCTTCTTTAATCTCTCTCTCTCTTTTAAAAGATTTTATTTTTAAGTAACCTCTATACCCAATGTGGGGCTCGAAGTCACAACTCAGAGATCAAGATTTGCATATTCTACTGACTGAGCCAGCCAGGTGCATTATGAACAGTTATTCATAATGTTGCTGTACAATTATTTTAATTTCTGTAAGTTTATTCCTAATTTTGGTAATGTGTGTTCTTTCTGTCTCTCTCCCCCTCTCTTGCTCTCTTTCTCTTTGGTTAGTCTAGCTAAATGTTTGCCAATTTTGTTCTTTAAAAGAACGAACTTTTGGTTCCATTGGCTTTCTCTGTTATTTTTCTGTTTTATAATTTATGGATTGTTACTCTGATTTTATTTCCTTCCTTCAACTTTGAGTTTGATTTACTTTTCTTATTCTAGCTTCTTGAGGTGGAAGTTTATATTAAATATTTTTAGATCTTTCTAGCTAGTGCTAGAAAGCATTTTAAAAGTATAAATATGCTTATTAAAGCACGACTTTTGCAGCTTCTCATGAATTTCTATTGTTGTGTTTTTGTTTCCATTCAATTTAAGATAGTTTATTTAAAATTTTTTTTAACATTTATTCATTTTTTGAGAGACGGAGAGAGACAGAGCATGAGTGGAGGAGGGGCACAGAGAGAGGGAGACACAGAATCCGAAGCAGCTTTAGGCTCTAGGCTGTCAGCACAGAGCCCAGTGCAGGGTTTGAACCCACAAACTGTGAGATCATGACCTGAGCCAAAGTGAGCCGCTTAACCAATAGAGCCATTCAGACACCCCCAAGTTAAAATATTTTCTAATTCATGATTTCTTCTTTGATTCAGGAGCTGTTGAGAAGTTTATTATTCAATTTCCAAATGTTTGAGGATTTCTCAAATTTCTCTGTTGATTTCTAATATAATTCTGTTGCTGTCAAAATATACTGGCATATTTTCCGTTTTTAACTTAATAAGACTTATTTTATAGTCTAACACAGGGCTTGGCAAGCTATGACCCATAGGCCTTTTGTTAAATGGCTTACAAGATAAGAATGGTTTTTACATTTTAAAGGTACGTACTTTTTGGGGCGCCTGGGTGGCGCAGTCGGTTAAAGCGTCCGACTTCAGCCAGGTCACGATCTCACGGTCCGTGAGTTCGAGCCCCGCGTCGGGCTCTGGGCTGATGGCTCAGAGCCTGGAGCCTGTTTCCAATTCTGTGTCTTCCTCTCTCTCTGCCCCTCCCCCGTTCATGCTCTGTCTCTCTCTGTCCCAAAAATAAATAAACGTTGAAAAAAAAATTTTTTTAAAGGTACGTACTTTTTAAAAAGACAAAGAAGGTTATTATATGATGTTAAAGGTGTCAGTCCTTCAAGAAGTTATAACAATTGTAAATGTTTAATGTGTCCAACAGTGGAGCACCTAAATATACAAAGCAAAACCAACAGAGCTAAAAGAAAGAAACAGTATTAAAGTAATAGTTGGAGACATTAATACTCCATCCTCAACAATGGATGCATCATCCAGACAGGAAATCAATAAGGAAGCTTTGGATTTGAACAACACCATAGACCAAACGAGCCTAACAGGCATATACAGAAAATTGTATCCAACAACAGCAGAATACATTTTCTTCTCAAGTGCACACAGATCATTTTTAGGATAGACCATATGTTAGGCAAGTCTTAGAAAATTCAAGAAGATTGAAATCATATCCAGTATTTTCTCGACCACAAGGGCATGAAACCAGAAAATCACCAACAGGAAGAGAATTGGAAAATTCACAAGCACATGGAAATTAAGCAAGACTGTCTTGAACAACCAGTAGAATAAGGAAGAAATTAAAGAGGAAATTAAAAAATTTCTTGAGACAAGCAAAAATGAAAATGTAATGTACCAGAGCATATGGGATGCAGCAAAAGCAGTTTTAAGAGCAAAGTTTGTAGCAATAAATGTCTACCTTAAGAGTACAGATCTCAAATAAACCACCTAACTCTACACCTTGAGAAACTAGAAAAAGAAGAACAAATGGAACCCAAATTTAGCAGAAGAAAGCAAATAATAAATTTTAGAGCAGGAATAAATGAAACAGAGAACAGAAAAACAATTAGAAAGATTAATGAAACTAAGAATTAATTCTTTGAAAACGTAAACAAAATGGACAAACCTGGGCACCTGGGTTGCTCAGTCGTTAAGTGTCTGACTCTTGATTTTGGCTCCAGCCATGATCTCATGGTTCATGATCTCAAGCCCTTTTATCGGGCTCTCTCCTGGAGCCTGCTTGGGATTCTCTCTCACCACCCCTTCCCCTCTTGTGTGCATGTGCTATTTCTCGCTCTCTCAAAATAAAGAAACATTAAAAAAAAATTAAAAAGTGTTTATACAGGAGATAGTAATGAAAGAAGAGAGAAACAAAGACATAAGACATAATAAAAAATAGTGAAGTTACATATAAATATAGCCTTATCAATAATTGCATTAAATGGGAATATTTGAAATACTGTCATCAAAAGGCAGAAAATTTCCAACTTAATAAAAAGGATTTATATATAAAAAGGATAAATTTTGAAGTCAAAAATTGAAATAAGTGAATAGGTTCAAATAGGTTGAAAATAAAAAGGAAAAAGATACACCTGGCACACAGTATGTATTAGCTGAAGGACCTATTTTAAGAACAGATAAAATAGACTGTAAGACAAAAAATATTACTGGAGGCAAGGAGAGAAAATTCATAAAGATAAAACAGTCAGTACTTAGGGAAAATGTAACATTACAAATGTATATGCACTTTGCTACAGAAACCCAAAATACAGAACCAGAAAATGACAGAATTAAAAGGGGAAATAGACAATTAAACAATTACAGTTGAGGATTTTAATACACCTGTCTTTCCATCAACTAGAACAACCTGAGAATATAGAAAACTTGTATAACACTGTTGACCAACTTGAACTAACTTAACATGTAATTATCCCTTCACTCAGCAAGAGCAGAATACGTAGTGTTTTGTAGAACACCTAGAATATTCTCTGAGATAGATCATGTGCTAACCATGAAATGAGTGTCAGTAAATTTAAAAGAACTCATTTCCTTCCTGTTGGTTTTAGTTACCATCTGTTATCATTTTTTTTTCAGCTATAAAGACTTTAATATTTCTTATAGGGCAAGTCTACCAGCAAATGGTTTTTTTCACTTCTTATTCATCTGGGAATGTTTTATTTTGACTTTATTTTCAAAGGATAGTTTTGCTGAATATATAATTCTTGATTAACTTTTTTCATCATTTTAAATATGCCATTTTAGCATCTTCAGACTTCTGTAGTTTCTGATAAGTTAGTTTTTACTTGTGTTGTTCTCCTTTATGTGTGAGTCATTTTTCTCTTTTGGCTTTCAAGATTTCCTATTGGTATTTATCTTTCTGCAACTTGACTACTGTATGTCTAGGTGTGGATCTTTTTATGTTTGCCCTACTTGATAAATTGAACTTCTTGGATATGTAGATTAATATTTTTCATCAAACATGGGACATTTTCAGTTATTGTCCTTTGACATTCTTTTTTTTTTTAAAGTGTTTATTTTGAAAGAAAGAGCGTGTGAGCAGGGGAGAAGCAGAGAGAGAGGGAGAGAGAAAATCCAAGCAGACTCCATGCCCCGTGCAGAGCCCAATGTGGGGCTTGATCTCACAAACCATGAGATCATGACCTGAGCTGAAATCAAGACTCAGAGGCTTAACTGACTGAACCACCCAGGCGCCCCTGTCCTTTGACATTCTTTTTGCCACTTTCTCACATTTCTCTTCTCTTGGGACTCCCATTATGCATATGATAGTATCCCACAGATCTCTGAGTCTCTGTACTGCTGATTTGATAATTTCTGTTGATATGTTTTTGAGTTTATTGATTCTTTCCTCTGCAACCTCACATCTGCTCCTGAGACCATCTAGGAAATTTTTCATTTCAGTTACTGTATTTTCACTTTTACAGTTTTTCTTTGGTTCTTTTTATGGCTTGCATTTTTATATTTAGGTTCTCTATCAATTGAGTCATTATCATCATATTTTTCTTTAGTTTTTTTGGACATAGTTTCCTTAGATTATTCAAACATATTTCTTTTTTTTTTTTTTTAATTTGTTTTCAACGTTTTTTATTTATTTTCGGGACAGAGAGAGACAGAGCATGAACGGGGGAGGGGCAGAGAGAGAGGGAGACACAGAATCGGAAACAGGCTCCAGGCTCCGAGCCATCAGCCCAGAGCCCGACGCGGGGCTCGAACTCCCGGACCGCAAGATCATGACCTGGCTGAAGTCGGACGCTTAACCGACTGCGCCACCCAGGCACCCCATTTTCAAACATATTTCTAATAACTGCTTTGAAATCTTTGCCAAGTTCAACATCCAGACCCATTCAGAGTTAGTTTCTGTTGACTTCTTAAACATGTTTTTTTCCTCCTGGCTATGGGTCACATTTTGCTGTTTTTTTCCATGTCTTGCATTTTGTTGTTGCTATTGTTGAAAACTGCAAAATTTAGGTAGTATGTTGTCGCAGCTTTGGATTTTGATTCATTTTTCTGAGAATTTTTATTTATTTTTTCTTATATAGCCTCTGATGACTCTACTCAGATTTTAGTCTTTTTTTATTTTTTAAACATGGATTTGTAGCTGTTGCCACTGTGTCTTTGTAGTTTAGAAGTAGCCATTGTAGGGGCGCCTGGGTGGCGCAGTCGGTTAAGCGTCCGACTTCAGCCAGGTCACGATCTCGCGGTCCGTAAGTTCGAGCCCCGCGTCAGGCTCTGGGCTGATGGCTCAGAGCCTGGAGCCTGTTTCCGATTCTGTGTCTCCCTCTCTCTCTGCCCCTCCCCTGTTCATGCTCTGTCTCTCTCTGTCCCCAAAATAAATAAACGTTGAAAAAAAATATTAAAAAAAAAAAAAAAAAGAAGTAGCCATTGTAGTTTAGGAGTAGCTCAACACTTCAAGCCTGTAAGACTTCTGTCTTTTGCTGATTGAAATTGTATAGATTGGAGAGTACCCTCAAAGGCAGTCAGTTATCATATCTACCTTGGCTTTTACTTTTGGTGGACTCTTTTGGATTCCCCTGCACATACATATAGCTTCCCAGTTGTCTAAGGATTGCAGACTGATTCAAGCATAGCTTGAGAAGTCTTTTTGGTATCGTTAGTATTTTTCTGAAATGTAGCTCATCTGGCACAATGGAGCTTCCTCCATTCTTGCAGATTCATGTCTAAGACTATTATCAAAGACAAATGTAAATCTTTGATTATAGTTTTCTGAGCAATAAAATATATATATAACTTTGGGGCACCTGGGTGACTCAGTTGGTTTAGTGTTCGACACTTGGTTTCTGCTCAGGTCATGATCTTGCGGTTGGTGGGTTTGAGCCCCACTTTAGGCTCCATGCTGATAGCATGAAGCCTGCTTGGGTTTCTCTCTCCCTCTCTCTGCCCTTCCCCTGCTTGTGCACTTGCTCACACACGCTCTCTCTCTTTCTCTCTCTCAAAATAAATAAAAGGAAGAGATGAATATATAGCTCAGACTTCAGATTTTATTTTACTTAGGGCATTATTTAACATCCGTTTTTATTCTTTTTACTCCAAAAGAATAAAATAATCAAAGATAGAAAATGGCTTTTGTAGACTTTTGATGTTTCAGAGAATAAAAAGATGAGATTTTTCTTACAGATATAAACAAGTAAGCATGCAATTCATGTAATAATTCTCAGAAGAGCACAGTATAATTTCCATGTTGACTATGATTTAACATGTGAAACATAATTGAATTATTGAGGACAACAGCAGATCAACAGACTATAGTATCTAGGCAACAGAAAAGTAAATTCATTCATTTTATTGTTTTAGGTGCTACTGTTCCTATAATAGTTGTTTCTGTGATGCCAAGAGTACCTTGGTGTTTTGAATCACTAACCTAATTAATTTTCTTTTCTTTTTTTTTTTTTTTTTTAATTTTTTAATGTTTGTTTACTTTTGAGAGAGAGAGAGACAGAGACAGAGCACGAGCAGGGGAGGGGCAGAGACAGATGGAGACACAGAATTCAAAGCAGGCTCCAGGCTTGGGCTGTCAGCACAGAGCCTGATGCAGGGTTCAAACTCACAAGCCATGAGATCATGACATGAGCTGAAGTCGGACGCTTAACCAACTGAGCCACCCAGGCTTCCCTAACTTTCTATAGTCCAATTATGGGCTGAACTTCCAGTGGAAAGTTGCTCCTATCCTAAAATGTTTGTGGTAGGAAACAGTTCCAGGATTGCATTATAGCAATGCTATTGGCAGTCCATAGCTTTGCTTGCTTTTTAATTAAAGTTTTAATTTTAAGATAAGTATAGATTCCTGTGTAGTTGTTTGTCCATATGCTTTGACCCAGTCATATTTTTCTTTTTAATTTTTTCCAACTATTAACTAATTTTGCAAAAATTAGCTATTGCTGCTTGTGCATAATGAGAAGGGGCCATGTAGAAAGGTTTAACATCTGAAACTCTGTGACACTCATTTTGTTAGGCACTGACCATGACAATGGTCACAATTAAGATAAGGAATTAGAAACACTATCTTTGCCTGCTAGTAGTCTGTTTCCCGCCCCTGAAACTTTTATTATTAAAAAAATTTTTTTAATGTTTATTTATTTTTGAGAGAGAGAGACAGAGCACAAGCAGGGGAGGGGCAAGAGAGAAGGAGACACAGAATCTAAAGCAGCTTGCAGGCTCCCAGCTGTCAGCACAGAGCCCGATGTGGGCCTCAAACTCACGAACCGTGAGATCACGACCTGAGCCGAAGTCAGACACTTAACTGACTGAGCCACCCAGGCACCCCAAAACTTTTATTTTAAAATATGAATTTGTAACAAAAAGTATTACACTTTGAAAAATTGAATAAAGCATCAAATTAAGCAACTTTTGTGTGCCATTAATGGAATGAGCTCATACTTTTTGCAAATTTTAACACCGTTATAGGTGTAATTAAATTCTAATGCCATGTTGGCTCAACTAGTAAGCCTTTTGTAAAGTTTGTAGAGACTATGCTAACAGTTTTGCTAAACTTCAAAGTTGTTTAAAAATTATTTCACTTATACTTTTAGTCATTCATAAATTGTAACATGTAATATATACTGTTTTTGTCTGTTAATGCAAGCAAATACGAAATTATTTGATCAGTAGTTATACCCATATTTTTGTTGGGTCATTTTATACCAGGATGGCCTCTTTCTCCTTTAGTTTCATTTACTAGTATTCCACATGGAACTTTTTTTCTGAAGAATTTCTGTGGTAGAAGCCATTTATCTCATTATCATGAAAATCATGTCTTTGTGAAAGAATTGAAGAGATTATGGATATGGCTTGTTCCATATGTTGTTATAGGTAACTTTTAAATTATTGCTACTGTAATGGCAGCATGGGCCATAAGGGGCTGAATGCCTGTTTGCTAGAAGGAAGAAAGTGGAAAGTTGATGTGTAATGGAACAGAGTTTTAAAGACAGATTTGAGGTAAGATATAATTTTAAAATTCTCTGAACTTTCTTCAAAAGGTCTGCAAGAATAAATAAAAGTATCTGTAAAATTGGGCTGTAATGATCAGGGCTGATACCAGCTTGGACCTTAGGGCAGTGTGTTTTTGTTTTTTTTTTAATATATTTAGATCTTTTTTTTTAAATGTTTACTTATTTTTGAGAGAGAGAGAGAGAGACGGAACATGAGCAGGGAAGGGGCAGAGAGAGAGGGAGACACAGAATCCAAAGCAGGCTCCAGGCTCTGCACTGTCAGCACAGAGCCTAGTGCAGGCCTCGAACCCATGAACCAGAAGATCATGACCTGTGCTGAAGTCAGATGCTTAACCGACTGAGCCACCCAGGTGCCCCAGGGCAGTGTTTTTTTAAGCTGACAGCCAATAGTTACAATAATCGGAGTCACAAATGTCATTAGTACGTAAGGTTACATTGACCGGTCATATTAAAATAAAGCCAGAATTTCGTAACACATTTTGATGTTCTTTCCCTTCAGCTGAGTTTGAGATAATTCCTTTCTGCTTTTCCTATACAAAAGTAAAGAAAAAGATTAATACTAATATTTAGAGTGTTAGACTTTTCTTAATGGAATACATGGGGGGGTATACACCTTCAAAGTTGATTATCAGCAGTTTTCTAACCTTTTCATACATGCTGTGTGAAAAAAGTGTACCGTGGCCAAATGAATGGGAAACTGTTGGTACATCAACAGTTTCCTGACTTGATAAACCGATCTTTAATATGCTAAAGTGTATTTGATAAGCAGTATAGCATATTGTATTTCCTAAACTTAACCTAACCATGGGAGCATTGCTCTAGACTAGTGTTCTGTGAACATAGCTGGAGTAAACAAACACTTGTCGAGATGAGTGATGTTCCAGGAACTCTGTCACAACTATTATCGCAAGCATTTGTTTTAGATAAAATTAATGTACAAAGTAAATATGAGCGCTTTTTTTAGCTCTTTTTTTTTGAAGTTACTTTCTGGGTGTCGTTTTGACATAACCTAGTTTTTACTAAACTGCCAGTTCAAATAATTAAATGAAAAAAATATGAATTAATTTGGAAAATGTTAATATCCTTGGAAATTTTATGTGCAGCTAACTCATTTCTGAAAGAAATACGACTTCTAGGCATAAATCATCTGTTCACATTGAACTATTTGGTATTCTTTATGTGCTTACAAGTTTTTATTGTTCCTTTACTTCCTGTTATTGAGGGGCATTTGAAAGGTTTCTTAATGTAACTCACAACAAAAGATTTCTGGAGTATAATAAAAGGTTTTGAACTCCTGTGTATGTTGACTGGCTCACAGCAAAGTAACGGTACTACTTCGCAGTATTTTTCCAAGGGGTTAGGAACAAATGGAAATCTGAAGGAATCTATTTCTGTGTGTTCTCTTTCCAAGCACCATACAATTTTCTGTGATACTTGCATTTAACAGAAACTCTTTAGACTGTGGCTTTTTTCATTTTATAATGACAGAATTTGTAGGACCCTCAGCAATGTAAATTTGCATAGCAGCACTATATGTACACATTTATTAATTTTTTTCTTTCTGTTGTATTTCAGTGAGCTGAAATGTTGTTAGGAAGTCCAGATTCTTAGAATTTTACTCACAGATTTATATGTGATCATTTCCAGGCAGAGTAAATACAGCTAAAAATATATGTATCTCTATATTACACGTTTTTTAAATTGTTGAATCTCTTTTTCTAAGGAATCCCAAAGTGTGTGATGAAGCATTTAATTTTATATTATTATAGAAATGACACATGAGCATAAGAATAAACAGTATATAGAGTAAACATTATATAGAAATAAACATTATAGGAGAGTTTAGAATTAAAAAGGTAACATTATTCCCTGACCTCATTTCATTTGTATCCTCGATGTTAGTCACTGTGGTATACTTTTTGTTTTCATTCTGCTGGTTATTTCCACTATAACTCCAAGTTACCGCAAGTTGTAAATCTAGAAACCTGTTGCTTTGCTGTTAAGATTGACGGGCTGTATGCACAAATTCAGAACTTTCTAAGGTCAAATTTATTATTTATTTTATTTTTTTTTTAACGTTTATTGATTTTTGAGACAGAGAGAGACAGAGCATGAACGGGGGAGGGTCAGAGAGAGGGAGACACAGAATCGGAAACAGGCTCCAGGCCCGACGCGGGGCTCAAACTCACGGACCGTGAGATCATGACCTGAGCCGAAGTAGGCCGCTTAACCTACTGACCCACCCAGGTGCCCCTAAGGTCGAATTTCTTATGTTGATAGTGATAAGGTGAATTTCTTATAAAGGACACACATTCAGAAATCAGAGTTATATTTTGTATTTAATGTGGAACTCTTTTAATTAATGGAGTTTTTTAAAACTAAGGTTCATATGTTTCCCCCGGGGTTTCTAAGTGTTCTGTCAGTATCAGTGGAGATCATTCTCTTTATCCACCACTTTCTGTTTTTCAAGGTGATTACGTATGGGAATTTCAAATAAACTGGAATGGATCATTTGAAATGTATACAGACTAAAATTTTTTTCTTTAAAGTTTTTTCCTGTTTGGGGGCACGTGGGTGGCTCAGTATGTTGAGCGTCCGACTCTTAATTTTGGCTTGGGTCGTGGGATCGAGCCCCATGTTGGGCTCCATGCTGAGCATTGAACCTGCTTAAAATTGTCTTTCTCCCTCTGCCCCTCTCCCCTGCTCACACACACTCTCTCTCTTAAAAAAAAAAAAAAATTAATTAAAAAAAATTTTCCCCTGTTTTGAGTTTAGAAAGTGAGGTGAAAGCCATCATTATAATAGTAACATTCCTTTCTGATAGTGAAACATGGATTGCTTTTAGCTATCCTCTGCAAAGTAGTAAAATTTAAAAAAAAATTATTTTGGACCATGATTCTATGATACTATGACAACAGTGGTTGCCAGGTCTCATTCAGGTCAAAGCCAAAAAACTCCCATTGTGCTACCTCAGTAAAGAGGTGAAAAGCCTACCTAGAAGAAACCTGTGAAATAGTCACTAAAACATAACATAAAATGAAAATCTGCATATGTTGTCTCCATGACTCTGCAGGATGAGGAATTTTTCGAAGTAGTAATCCATGTACTGACATAAAACAGTAATAAAGAGGGGCACCTGGGTGGCTCAGTTGGTTAAGCCTCTGATTCTTGATTTTGGCGTAGGTCATGATCTCAGGGTTCATAAGATCGAGCCCTCCATTGGGTTCCATGCTGACAGCATGAGCCTGCTTGGGATTCTGTCTCTCTCTGCCCCTGTCCCATGCTCGTGGTCTGTCTCTCTGAAAATAAATAAGTAAACTTAAACAGTAATAAAGATGCTAAATTTTAGAATAAATGCTTTTAAGTTTTAAAGATAGTATATCTGAAGAAGAGATGTATGCCATTTCTTCCTAGCAGTTAGTTATAATTGCCACTTAGCAAGAGTACTTTCTAGATACTTTTTGTCTTCTGCAAAATTCTCATTGACATTTTGCTAGGTACTTCAAATGCCAAATTGACTATTTGGTTAGATAACTGATAAACACCTGGTAAATTACTTACTTTGAAGAACACTCAATGAGAGTCTAGTGTATAATTTAATCATGCATAAAATGTCAAAACAATGTTATTTTATACTGTCTTTAACATTTAAAAATTTCTATTGGGAGTTAATTGGCAGGCTTGATACCCAGACACAAATATTTAAGTCAAATCAGTTTCTTTTGTGTTTCTCACATGTCATATGTTCAGAGCATTTTATTTTAAAGCTCCCAAATAATATTTGTCTTTCATAATTAAGAGGATGTCTTAACATGCTAGTTTGATGTTTCTCACTTTAAAAAGTTCTTGTATATTGCTTATATCAGACAAATGCATGGTTAATAGATTGTTTTCAGTGAGCTTTCTGGTATTTTCCATTTTATTCTCCACTGTGAATATTTGTTATTAAACATAACCTGCCACACATTCACAGTTATACATAGCAAGCCCCTTGTGATTGTGGACAGTTTTGTCCTATACTGGAAGACCCTAAGTAGTGTATTACAAAGGGTATTAAAAATGTTATTTTTAAGTTCCTGTTTAATCCATAAACTGTTTCCCCTTGGAAATAATATAATTGGTGAGTAGGTTCTGAAGCAAGTCTCCTAACACTTACTTAACTCATGGTGCCTTTGATACACATTATGCACCTGCTGTCATAGGAGGGAGCATGTGCAAGTGAGCACCTGTGGTGGGGGAGAAGCGTGAAGATGGAGAAACACACTGGTACCGTTTGGACCCCACAAATAATCACCCCCTCAGTCCCGTTGTACCAGGATGTGAACCAAATTCAGGCTATTTCTGGTCCATCAACTGGTCCAATTAAGGAATGGATTTAGCTTTTCCAAACTGGATAGATGTAATTACACTTACCCAAGTATGAAAAGGATGTAGTGGTTGAACAAATGTACCCAGATTTTGAATTCACAAAGCCAAGTTATTGTTAATTCCTTCGAATTGATTATCTTAAAGACACACTCATTCCAACAAGAGTCTGTGGTTGTTAAGTTTAAATAAGATCTTCAAATAAAATTTTTAAATAATTTCCAAAACCAAGAAAGCATCATCGTTTTAAGAATGTCCCTGAGCTATTGTTGAACATACTCAGCGTGTGTGATTCTGAGGATTCCAATCTTGTTGAAACATTAAATTTTTTTTTTCTTTTGGGTTTACATTCAGAGTTTGAGACATGTTCTTCTTAATAAAATTGGTAGTGTCAATCCTGTCCTTCTTAGGGTGGATTTGATCCCTAGATTCCATGAAGCAATCCTGTATCAAGATCTTAAGACAATTCTAAGACAGGAATTTCAAAAGATATGAATGAAGACATGGAGTTGGGTTTGCTTTGCTGGCTGATGACCTTGAAGGACAATATTTGCTTATATAACTTCTGAAAATTTTGGTGATATTATTTCATAATCATTCTTGATAAATTATATATCTTATATTTCTTTGCGGTTGTATAAAGGAAATAATATACAAAAATTTGAAAATGCTCAGCCGTCTGGGCCTATGTAATATGTGGGCAGCTAGTCTTCTGTTAATCTCTATTCTAGAATATTCCCATTCCTTATGTCCACAGAGATAATTATAAGGCATTGGGGAAAACTTAAATTGTGTTCATCATGCGATAAAACTCTGGCAGTCTTGGATTTCACAGTTTCTTTTCAAGGATTTGTAAGTTGTCTTGAAGTTCTACAGTAGTTGTAATTTTGATAAATTTGAATCATAAATTGTGAGGTTTTTTAAGGCTGTAAGTCTAGTCTGGGGTTGTATAACAAGTGAGACAGTTTAAGGGATTAATTAATTAATTCAAGGAATATTTATTTAACACCTACCATGAATTAGAATCTGGTAGATGCTAGGGTTATGGCAGTAAATAAAGGCAGTCAGTGCTCCTGCTCTGGTGAAGTTTATTTTCTTATGGGAGGCACTGACTGTGGTTTAATAGGTAAATAAATGAATAAATAAAATAAGTAAAGATTGTGGTAAATGCAGGGAAGGAAATAAATGGTATCCTATAATTTAGAAAAAGCAGTCTTATTTAATTAGGGTGTCCAGGAAGGCCATTGTGAAAATACGATAGTGAAGTTCCAAAAGACAAGAATGCGCCCACAGTTTGAGGAGCTGGGCAAAGAGCATTCCTGGCAGAGGTAATAGCCAATTCAAAGTCTCTGAGGGAAGAAGTAATTTTGACACTTTCTTCGGCCAGAAAGAAGGGCAGGGTAATTGGATTGTCGGAGGTGGATGAGAAAGTCAGGCCAGTACTGATCAGGGGGCCTCATCGCTAGTAACATGGTGTGTGAGACTTTATGCATGTACATTGGGAAGCCAGGGCAGAGTTTTGGACAGGGAAGGAACATGATCGGACTTAACATTTTAATATCACTTTGGCTTCCCTGTAGAAAATGGGTGGGAAGAGGGCAGAATGGAAGCAAGAAGGAGGCTTTGGGGTGAGTTCGGGCAGGAAATGATAACAGTGCTGGGCTCAGTGTTTAACAGTGGAGGTAGAAAGAAGACATGCGGTGGGTGTTTTGCAGTGTGGCCTATCACTGTTACTCAGCAGCCTTTGTTGTCGGTCTCTGTGGAGGAAATGACAACTTCCAATGGTATTCCCAGATTTGGCCATTACCTAGTTCATAAAATATCCACAAAATAAAAGTCTTCATTATACACTTTTTTTGTTTTAGTAAAAAAATAATTTTAAAGGGTTTAAGGGTAAACTTTCTCTACCTGGACTGTGAACATGTTTTGACCCACATGTGGAAAGCAGGCCGTTTCTAGACAGGCTGCTTATTTGCAGAGTGATTGGTCTGGATTTCAAAAGACAACAATATTCAGCCTTGAAGAATTCTAATTCTCACGTCAGATAAGTGGGTTAAACTTCTTCTTAAGGAAATATTAATTCAGATGTTTGTTATGACTTTAGAATAAATGTAGGATTTGATCCCAGTTGTCACAAGTAATATCTAAGAGGTTGTATTGTTTGGTAATTGCTGTTAACCCAAGAAACCTGACATCTATATGCTGTTGTTAGCCCTCCTTCAGAACAGACTGATAGGTCATTTGAATCTGAGTTGGCTTTCGTTTTTTTTATTTGACCAAGGGACGTAGTCCTGCCCATTTTCTTAAAGACCTCTCCCTCTTAAGAGCCCCTTTGGGTCTGTGTTAGACATAAGAAACACACAGACTGTGTTTGTAGTTGTTTCTGTGCCAAAAACTACATCAATTTAAAAATATTTATATTCAGGATTTACACTTAGATTATTATGTGGCATAATGAGCTGAAAATTATAAATATTGTTTTCTGCCATACATTATTAAATTATATAGGACATTGCACTTAATTACCTGAGGTACATGTTCTATCTTTTTTTTTACAGATGATTTTTTTGAAATATCAAACCAATGATCTAAATATTTGAGTAAATAACCCAAAGTTGCAGCCGATAAGTAATAGGATTATGTTTTGAACCTATATCGGCATATCAGAGTATGTATCTTCCATGGCCGAATCAAGAGAAAGAGAATATAAAGAGAGATACTTACTGTATATAGAATGGAATTTGGCATTGCGGTATTGTCTTTTATTTCTTGCTCTTCCTAACCCAGTGTGCTTTGGAGCTCAAATTAGAGCTGTTTCTAGTGGTACCGGAAAAAGCCAGTGCTTGAAAATACCAAGCCTTGTTATTGACTCTGTCTGTGGTCACTGGCTTGGCATGGAGTGGGTGGCTTCCTTCCCATTGCCTCTTAAATTTTAGGTTAGGTCAGTGTGTATCAGCAGAAGAGTGATGATTTAAAGGAGACTTAGCTGTTTTTTTCTTTTGAAATTGGCACTCTAATGTTTATTTTTTATTTTTTTATGCTTAGTGTAAGTAATTACTATGTGGCGATAACAAAATCATTTTCAGGATACTCTATAAGTAACTGAAAAGTTTGAAGGTATTGTATATTTAGTATAAAAGTAAACAATATGACTGTGAAGGTAGGATTATTCTAGGTACATTAAAGAAATAAAGTATACACACAGATGTGTACATCCTGGGGAATGGTATGGTGACAGAGAGACCAGATGAAAAGAGCAGGATTCTACTAGTATTCTAGAAAGAATGCATTGTAACTCTACATCAGTCATACCACATTAATTTCAAGATAGCATAGCAGTAAATATTTTTGAAGGTGCCAACATTAAATCTATTAATGATAAATTAATTATAGAACTGTTATTAAAAAGAAATGTAGTAATGCCATATTTTTAAAAAGACTTCAGAAAAATTCAAGGAACACATCATTAGATATAAAAACGGCTAAAGAACTGGGCAGCTCTTTCTACCCAAGGGTCCTGTCCCCATGCTTTATTAAACTTTATTTAAAAAAACTTTTTAAAATGTTATTTATTTAGGGGAGAGAGAGAGAGAGCGAGAGTGTGTGCGTGTGCAAGCAGGGGAGGGGCAGAGAGAGAGAGACAGAATCCAGAGTAGGCTCCAGGCTTTGAGCTGTCAGCACAGAGCCTGACACGGGGCTCGAACCCACCAGCCATGAGATTGTGACCTGAGCCAAAGTCAGACGCTTATCCAGCTGAGCCACCCAGGTGCCCCTTGTCCCCATGCTTTAATAAAATCACCATTTTACACCAAAAAGAAAAGAAAAGAAAAGAAAAGAAAAGAAAAGAAAAGAAAAGAA
>NW_024412416.1:17947191-17953765 GCF_014898765.1 Herpailurus yagouaroundi
AAAAGAAAAGAAAAGAAAAGAAAAGAAAAGAAAAGAAAAGAAAAGAAAAGAAAGGAAGGAAGGAAAATGGCTAAGGAACGAATTGAATTCTGTAAATTTTATACCCAGAATAATTATTCTGCTTCTTTCTAATGTCCAGAGAATCAATATATAGGATTTTTAAAATTTTGCCTTAATATACATTTTATTTTTAACTTTTAGAAAGAATTTTGTTTTTGAAAATAATGTGTCACTGTTTTTATTTTTTATTTTAACATACACAGAAATTTACCCTTTGGTTGTGTCACCACCACCATCATCAAACACAGACAAAATCCCAGTTATCCCCTGAGATTCTCCTGTGCCCCTTGTACACCAGCCTTCATCCATCCTGTAGGACCTGTGTACTTTTATAAGTTTCATTATTTATTTTCTTCTGTTTGCTTTGGGTTTAGTTTTCACTTCTTTTTCTCATTTCTTAAGGTGGAAGTTTAGGTAAGGAGTTTGAAACTTTCTTTTCTAATATAGTCATTTAAGGCATTAAATTTTACACTAAGCACTTCCTTAACTGTATCCCATAAATTCTGATATGTTGCACCCTTTTCATTTCATCAAAATATTTTGTAATTTTCCTTATAATTTCTTTTATTTGTGGGTTGTTTAGAAGAGTGTTGTTTAAATTTCCAAATAATGGGAATTTCTCAGACTTCTTCCTGGTACTGATTTCTAACTTAATTTCATTTTGTTTACAGAACATACTTTGTATGATTTCAACACCTTTAAATTTAAAAAAAAATTTTTTTTTGATGTTTATTTTTGAGAGAGAGAGAGCATCAGCAGGGGAGGGGCAGAGAGAGAGGGAGACACAGAATCCAAAGCAGGCTTCAGTCTCTGAGCTGTCTGCATACAGCCTGATGTGGAGGTTGAACCCACAAACTGTGAGATCATGACCTGGGCTGAAGTTGGACGCTTAACCTACTGAGCCAGCCAGGTGCTCCTCATTTCAATACCTTTAAATATGAGACTTGTTTTTTGGTTGAGTGAATGGTCTTTACTGGAGAATGTACCATGTATACCTGAAAAGAAGGCATATTCTACTGTAGTGTTGTGTAAATGTCAAATTAGGTCTATGGGGTTGATAGTGTAGTATAAGTTTTATGCATCCTTGTTTACATTCTGTCTAGATATTCTATCAGTTATTGAGAATAATGTATTAGAAGCTCTACTTTTCCTTTCTGTTCTGTCAGTTTTTGCTTTATGTATGTTTGGGTCTTTAGAGTCTATGTACTTATAAATTGTTATACATTCCAGAAGGACTAATCGTTTTGTTGTCATGAAATGTTCCTATTTGTCTCTTAATAATATTTTTGCTTTAATGTCTATTTTTTCTGATATGAATATAGCTAGTCCTGATATGAATATAGCTAGTCTATTTCTCTTCTTGTTGTTTTTTGCATGGTTTATGTTTTTTTGCATCTGTTTTACTTTCAGCCTATTTGTAAAGTTAAATCTAAAGTGTGCTTCTTAAAGACAACATGGTGTTTCTTAGACCATCTGACATTCTTGTTAGATTGGGTTTTGTTTGTTGACATTCACTGTAATTGTTGATAAGGATGTGTTTACATCATACTTTTTGCTATTCGTATTCTACACAACTCATATCTATTATGTTCCTCTGTATCTCCTATATTGCCTTCTATTGACATTTTTTCATTTTTATTTGAGGTATAATTGCCATATAACATTATATTAGTTTCAAGTGTACAACATAATTGATATTTGTGTATACTGCAAAATGATCACTGCAATAAGCCTAGTTAACATCCATCACTATAGTTATAAAAATTTTTTTTCTTGTGATGAGGACTTTTAAGATTTATTCTCTTACCAACTTCCTTTTTTTTTTTAAGCAGTTTTTTAGAACTGCTTTTGCTGTACCTCATATAAGTTTCAGTATATTTTATTTCCATTTTCATTTGTCTCAAGGCTTTTTAAAAATTTTTCTCTTGATTTCTTCTTTGGCTCATTGGTTTTTCAGTAGCATGTTGTTTAATTTCCACATATTTGTGAATTTTCTAGTTTTCTTATAATTGATTTTTAGGTGTGTGTGTGTGTGTGTGTGTGTGTGTGTGTGTGTCACTGTCATCATACTTTCCTTCTTTGAACTTGTTATTTTTAGTTTTTTTTTATTTTTTAAAGTTAGTTCTAGCCCAGTATGGGACTTGAACTCATAACCCCAAGATCAAGAGTTGCCTGCTCTACCAACTAAGCCAGCCAGGTGCCATTCTTTTTAGTTCTTTCAATATATTTATTATAGCTGGTTTGAAGTCATTGTCTGCTACATTCAACATCTGGATCCACTTAGAATCATTTTCTGTTTATTAATGTTTTCCTGTGTATGGGTTATATTTTCTTGTCTTATTGCATATTTTGTAATTTTAAAAAAAATTTTTTTTTAACATTTATTTATTTTTGAGACAGAGAGAGACAGAGCATGAACGGGGGAGAGTCAGAGAGAGAGGGAGACACAGAATCCGAAACAGGCTCCAGGCTCTGAGTGGTCAGCACAGAGCCCGACACAGGGCTCGAACTCACAGACCGCGAGATCATGACCTGAGCCGAAGTCGGACTCTTAACCGACTGAGCCACCCAGGCGCCCCACATATTTTGTAATTTTTAATGGACACTTTAAATAATGTAGTAACTCTGGATTCTGATTTTTTTTTTTCCTACATGAGGATTATTGCTATTTCTGTGTACCAATTTGATATTCATAGTAATTTGCCTGGACTAAAAATATGAAATCCATTTCCCCTACAGTGTGTGACCACTTATTTCTCTGTGTTTTTTTTTCCTTCTTGTTTTAGTTTTAAGACTAACTTATTAGGATTTGATCTATGTAGCTTGGTGGTTGAACACCTTGAGCTAGTAAGACTTCTATTCTCTGTCAGTGGATCTGTGTGTGGATTCAGAAACCCATTTAACATTTAGGCAGTTTCCAGATGTACCCTATTATTTTCTGTTGGGCTCTCTCTTTTCTCCCATGTGCATGCTTGCAAATTCTCTGTAGACCTAGAATTTGTAAATCACTTGAACCCTGTATGGTCTTCCCTGTGTTTGCTCATGACTTCCTCTCAGCATGGTATATGTGGAGAGTCTGTCAAATTTCTTCCTGTTTCATATCCCATACCTCCTTGTTAAATGACCTATCTGCCCAATTTAGTGCTTGCCTCAACCAAGAACATCCCTCAGCCTCATAAAATCATTGGCCTCCCATGTTCATTTGTGACCAAAATTATGACAAATTATTAAGGACAGTAGGTTTTTCACTTTTCATTTCAAATCATGTCAGCCCCCTCCAGCAGTGAAACTGCTGGTTGTTTGTACTCTGCCCTGCCATATTAGAACTATTGTACCAACCAAGCTGGGTGGAGGGATAGGAGCCACCCCAAGCAAGCATCCCACGTATTTCCACTCTTTTTATTGGAAGTGCTGTCGTTTTTCATGAATAAGTGCTTCTCCATTTGTTGAAAACTTTTGGTCAGTTTCCAGAGTACTGAAATGGTTGCTTTTGATAGTTTATAGTTACTTTTTTAGGAGAAGATTTGGCAACCTTCTCACTTCATCCTACTGGAAGGCCCAGCTTTTTTTTTTCTTTTTGGTTGTTGTTTGCATGATACATGTTTTTATCACTTTATATTTAATCTTTGTATTTATATTTAAAATGGATTCCTTTTAGGGGCTCCTGGATAACTCAGTCAGTTGAGCATCCAACTCTTGATCTTGGCTCAGGTCACGATCCCAGGATCGTGGGATCAAGCCCCACGTTAGGCTCTGCACTGAGCATGGAGCCTGCTTTAGATTCTCTCTCCTCTTTCTCTGCCTCCCTCTTCCTCTACCCCTCTGCCTCACTCACACACTCTCTCTCTCTCTCTAAAACAAAAAAAAAATTTTAAAAATGGATTCCTTCTATACTAAGATCTTGTACTTCAATCCAATCCAGTAGTCTCTTTGAATTGGTGTCCTCATGATATTTGCTTTTTTTTTTTTTTTTTTTTTAGTTTTTCATTTATTTCTTCTTTAATTTCCTGGTATTTAATTTCCTAGTATTTAATTTCCTAGTATTCTTTACTAGATATTCTTTAACCTCCACGTAGTTTATTTTTTTCTTGTGGTTGATTTTAAATTTCATAGCATTGTGATCTGAAAATATGCATGGTATGATCTTGATCTTTTTGTACTTGTTGAGGGCCAATTTTTTTTTAATATTTTATTTATTTTTGAGAGTGAGACAGAGCACGAGCAGGGGAGGAGCAGAGAGAGTTGAGGACACAGAATCCAAAGCAGGCTCCAGGCTCTGAGCTGTCAGCACAGAGCCTGATGTGGGGCTCAAGCTCACAAACCACGAGATCATGACCTGAGCCAAATTCGGCCACTTAACCAACTGAGGTTGAGGGCTAATTTTTGACCCAGTATGTGGTCTATTCTGGAGAATGTTTCTTTGTTTTTTGTTTTTGTTTTAGTTTTAAAATATAATTTATTGTCAAGTTAGCTAACATACAGCGTATACAGTGTGCTCTTTGGTTTTGGGAGTAGATTGCTGTGATTCATTGCTTACATACAACACCCAGTGCTCATCCCAAGAAGTGCCCATCATCCATTTTCTCAATGCCCATCACCCATTTTCCCCCTCCCTCTCCCATTAACCCTCAGTTTATTTTCTGTATTTAAGAGTCTCTTATGGTTTGCCTCCCTCTCTGTTTGAAACTATTTTTTCCCCTTTCCTTACCCAGTGATCGAGAATGTTTTGTGTGCGCTTGAAAAGAATGTATATTCTGTTGCTTTAGGATGAAATGTTCTGAATATATTTGTTAAGTCCATCCAGTCCACTGTGTCATTCAAAACCATTGTTTTCTTGTTGATTTTCTGCTTAGAAGATAAGTCCATTGCTGTAAGTGAGGTGATAAGGCCTCCTAGTATTATGGTATTATTATCAATGAGTTCATATTTATTACTAATTTATTTATGTATTTGGGTACTCCAAAGTTGGGGGCATACATATGTACAACTGTTAGATCTTCTTGATGGATAACCCCCCTAATGAGGATATAATGCCCTTATTTATCTCTTGTTACAGTCTTTGTTTTAAAATCTGGTTTGTTGGTTTTTTATTTAAGTAATCTCTACATCCCATGTGGTGCTTGAACTCACAACCCCAAGATCAAGAGTCATGTGCTCCTCTGACTGAGCCAGGCGCCCCTGGGCTATTTCCTTTTAATGTTATTATTGACCTCTTTAGATTTAGGCCTACCATTTTATTATTAGTTTCCTGTTTGTAACCTCTAGTTTTGTTTCTTTATTCCCTCTTTCCTGTCTTTCCTGTTGTTTAAATATGTTTTAGTATTCTATTTTAATTCATTTATTGGCTTTATAGGCTTCTCTTTTTTAAAATTTATTTTATTTTTGGCTTATTGCATTAGAAGTCACATTATATGTATCTTTCAAAATCTTTGTGGAAACTCCTTTTGCTTTCCTCCACTGACCTTTGTGTTATACTTATCAGCAGTAGTACATCTTCATACATTGAAAATCATACCAGATAATGCTTTGTTTTTTGCCTTCAGCAGTCATGCATATCTTAAAGAACTTAAAAGAAGAAAAGTAGGTAGTCTATTAGATTACTCAGTTATAATAACTCTTAAATTTGAAGGCATAATGGCTAAAAATTAGAAAATTTGATGAAAGACCTAAATTTATAGGTTTAAAAAGCGCAGCTAAGGGGGCCTGGCTGGCTCCATTGGTAGAGCATGTAACTCTTGATCTTGGGGTCGTGAGTTCAAGTCCCAAATTGAGTGTCGAGTTTACTTAAAAAACTCAGCTATGACCGCAACTAAGATAAATCCAAAGAAAGTCATGTACAGATGTAGTCAGTCTGTTAATGACTAAAGTCAAAGAACACATCTTGAAAGTACTTAAAGAAATGATTCAGGTACCTGTGGGGTTTTCCTTGGACACCATGGAAGCTGGAGGACAGTGGAACATCTTTAAAGATGTACTGAGAGAAAAGAATGGCCAACCTAGAATTCTATATCTAATGAAAATAATCCTTAGGAAATTACAGTGATAATGATACTTCCAGTTAAAGGAGAACTAAGAGAAGTTGTTGTCAGCATACCTGCTCTACAAGAAACACTAAGTTTTTCAGTCTGACTGAACTGATAAAAGCAGGAATCTCAGATTTTCAGGAATGAAGGAAGAGCAGCAGAGTTACTTAAGAGCATCCTATTGTCCTGGCCTCAGTGTAATCTTCCGACTTGAACACATTTGCTAGATTTATGTTTGGCTGACAGTTGCCTAGTTTTTAGCTTGAGTCCACACTTACGATTCTGTTCCTTTATTTCTCCTGAAGTATTGCTATCCCCAGGCTTATTTCCTGTTTCTTTTGTTTAAGTTGGAATCTTAGGGGCACCTGGCTGGCTCAGTCATTTAAGTGTCCCACTTCAGGGGCGCCTGGGTGGCGCAGTCGGTTAAGCGTCTGACTTCAGCCAGGTCACGATCTCGCGGTCCGTGAGTTCAAGCCCCGCGTCGGGCTCTG
>NW_024412416.1:17953865-18186516 GCF_014898765.1 Herpailurus yagouaroundi
AAAAAAAAAAAAAAGTGTCCCACTTCAGCTCAGGTCATGATCTCATGGTTCATGAGTTTGAGTCCCACATTGGGCTCTACACGGACAGCACAAAGCCTGCCTTAGATTCTCTCTCTCTCTCTCTCTCTCTCTCTCTCTCTCTCTCTCTCTCCCCCTCTCTCCCTCTCTCCCTCTCTCCCTCTCTCTCTCAAAATAAATACATAAACTTAAAAAAATGTTAAATTCTCAGATTTTTTTGTTTGACTCCATTACTTCCTAAAAATATATTTTCCATCGGCTGAGCTTAAGCAAGTGTATTTTTTAATCAATTATTGAAGTTAAGATAACCATGTGTAGTCTTACATTTGTGTCCTGGTATAAAATGGTCATGAAAATCAGGCTTAATTGAGTCTGCCTAGAAGCTATTTAATTTTATTTCTCTTCCTCACATGCTTTCATAGTATGACAAAATAATTTTCCAAACACATTATACATAGTACTCAACTCAGTACTTCAGTTGAAATAATAGTTTGAGTTTTTTGCAACAGTTTGAAAGGCCTAAATAATAAGCTACTAAGAATAACGTCCTTTTGTTGTATTTGTTCATTTAATATATGCAGTCCTGCATGTTTCAGATTTAATAAAATGCTTTTTATTCATCTCATATAGGAAGTAAGAAATGTCAGCTTTTCGTATCCTTCCAGTTCCTTAGTCCTTTGACCTTTGGTACTGACAGTATTGTGTTTCCCTTTTTTTTTTTTTTTTGTCAGAAATGTTATTAATTTTAGTATCTGAAATATGTGTGCATGTCTGCAAAAGCAGAGTATAAATATTGATCCGTTACCACTGTAAAAAGTAAATCATCACGTTATGGAAAATTTTAAATCATAATCACGTATTATTTCCCCATCTCACAATACAATAAGGCAATGATGAATCAAAATGGTGGATAATTGCAAGCCTTCGTAATTTTTGCAGCCACATCAAAATGCTTTTTCACAACTTTAATTATTTTGGAAATAATGATTAAAATAATTTATTTTGCTTGCTCCCATGTGATTTTTGATAGATTTTTCAAATTTCTTTAAATACATGGTTTAATAGATGCTGCAATTCAAAAGTATTGGTATAATTTTAGTCTTTTCATAAAAAATAAAGTTTTTGACATTGGCATCACCATACTTAGAGTGTAGTAATCTAGAAACGCTAAAATTATCCTTGACCAGTTTTTATTTCACTATTTTCTGTTTCTAATCAAGCATACTTGATGCTTTTCTTAAAATGTTTCTGGAATTCTTTGAATTTGTCACGCTGCCTCTGTTCTCATCAAATGTCTACTTGTTTTCTCAGCCTAGAATCTCTTTCCATTCCATTGCTTTTTATATATCCATCATTCTAGTTTTTTCAAAAGAGTGCTGTTCGTCTTCAGGAATCTTCAGGAAATGTCGTGTTCTCACTACAGTAAACCCAAGCTTCTCTACCCACTATTCATTACTACTCATGCCTCCATGAAGCCTTTCGCATTGAACTTATTTCCTACTCTTCTCCCACAGATATTTGTTAGGTTCCAAATAGCCCATTGTGTGTGCTGTATTTGTTACTTCACTTCCATGCCTTTCCAGATCTTTCAGTCCCACCCCCGCCCCCTGGTGGGAATGCTATATGCATTTTTCTTTTCACCTATTCAAGTTGTTGTCTCCTCCAGGCTTTGCAAAAGCTTCTCCAGCCCCTCATCTACCTCCTCTTTCTCTGACCTCCTATCATGCATTGTCTTTTATACATAATGCAATTCTCAGTGGTGGAGACCTGGTCTCTTTTTTCTCTGGCGCCTTGCCCCGTGGTGTGTAGCTGATTGGTTGTATTTCCATCCCATTTCACTCCTATAATCACTTTATAAAGTGATGTCAGGAAAGCTTCTTGGTGCTATTTATTTTCAATTCTAGAACATAATGATTCTTCCCTCAACTTCCTCACCCCATACTACTCAAATCAGAAGCCTTTTTTGGGGTGAATTAGGTAGGTAGATAGGCAGATATACCTAAATGAAATGCTGTGCTAATGGAACCAAGAATGAAATTGACTCCTGTGTGCACCAGTTTGGTTCAAATAGAACAAAACTCCAATTAAGCATCACAGACTGTTCCCTGAATCCTCCCTGCCCTTTTGCAAATGCATGCGTTGTCCAGTATTAGGGAAATTGTGGAATAAAGTATGAATTCCCTAGCATAAATCCCTTGTAATATAAAAATAACTAGAAATTAATACATTTTGTACTAGTACTATTTTTTATTAAAAATAGTTACTAAAAATACTCCAGGTAGCCGTCTCTACCAAAGACTGACCAACTTTTTCCGTAAATGGCAAGATAGTAAATATTTTAAGCTTTGCAGGCCACATACGGTCTCTGCCATGTATTCTTTTTTGCCTTTGTTGGGTTTTTCTTGCCACCTTTTATTATTTATCTTTCTATCTATCTATTTATTTATTGAGAAAGAGAAAGAGAGAGCAGGAGAGCGAGCACATGCAAGTAGGGGAGGGACAGAGGCAGGAGGGAGAGAATCCCAAGTAGTCTCCATGCTGAGCACAGAGCCCGATTGTGGGACTCAATCCCATGACCCTGGGATCATGATTGTAGCTGAATATAAGAATCAGACACTTAACAGACTAAGCCACCCAAGCACCCCAGTCACCTTTTAAAAATATAAAAACTTGGGGCGCCTGGGTGGCGCAGTCGGTTAAGCGTCCGACTTCAGCCAGGTCACGATCTCGCGGTCCGTGAGTTCGAGCCCCGCGTCGGGCTCTGGGCTGATGGCTCAGAGCCTGGAGCCTGTTTCCGATTCTGTGTCTCCCTCTCTCTCTGCCCCTCCTCCGTTCATGCTCTGTTTCTCTCTGTCCCCCCAAAAATAAATAAATGTTGAAAAAAAAAATTTAAAAAAAATAAAAATAAAAAAAAAATAAATAAAAACTTGGGCGCCTGGGTGGCTTAGTCCATTAAGCATCCAACTGTTGAATTTGGCTCAGATCATGATCCCAGGGTTGTGGGATTGAGTCCCGCATTGGGCTCTGCACTGAGCATGGAGCCTGCTTAAGATTCTCTCTCTCTCTCTCTCTCTCTCTCTCTCTCTCTCTCTGCCCCTTTCCCTCTGTTGGTGTTCTCTCTGTGTCTAAAATTAAAAAAAAAAATAATAAAAACAAAATGTAGAAGCCAGTTTTAGCTTGCAAGCAGTACAGAAGTGCACCATGGGCCAGAGTTTGCTGATGAGCCCTAGTTTGCCAACCCCTGGTCTGTAGCAGTAAGAAAAGGTAATCTGTATAACTGGGCATCCAAGAGGGTAGAAGACTTTCTGTCCAGTAGAGAAGACATTGCTAATACTAACCCTAGCCCTGAACAAACTGGGATGTGCCCAATGGGGTGCAGTAAAGTAGCAGGAAACCTTAGCAGGTAAGCAGGAAACCTTACCCTGAGAGGACTGACTCCTGGAACAGGGTCAGGGTTAGAGAAGGCCAAGAGATGGCCGCTGAGGTCTTCAACTTGGAAGTTCATGATGAGGAAGAAGTAGACTTGCCCTACACAGGGCTTCCTGTAGAGGCTTGAGTGGATTGTGCTGTCCTGATGGAATAAATGTCCTTTCCTTAGAGATCGCTTAGCAGAACTTACCCTGCCCAGAGAGGCTTGGGGGTGGTTTTAACTGAGAAGGACAGAGTACCTTGTAACAACCTCCCAACCTTCAGACTTGGCATGATTGTACTCCCCATGGAACAGATTACAATTATGGGTATTGACAATGAGGGCATATTGAAGTAAGTGGAAGGACTTCATTTGGGTGGAATTAAAGTAAATCTTCATAGGATGTGTACACTTTGAGTGGGTTTGTAATGAAGAACCACATGCTTGGACAATATCTAAAAATGTTACCTACCGATAATTTAATCTTATTATATTCTTCACCATGGTGAAAATTTCCACAAGACATCCTAATTTTTTGTCCAAAAGTTTTTCTGTTTAGTTCATATGAACAAGATACGCTCCCTGGGATACTATATATTTTTAAGTCTCCTACTGTTTACTTAGATAGAAGTCACAAAAGTAGCAAAGTCACTTCACCTTGAAGTGACTGTAACTGTTCTTTTCCCACACTAGCAACAACTTTCGATTTCATCAAGAAGCAAAAGCCCTAGTGACAGACTTCTGGCTCATGTTCACTACCTTGTATCTCTCCCCTTTCCAAGCTAGCCCTCTTTTCCATTAAGAAAAAAACGTTGGCAGGCTAATTTAAAGACACCTACCTCTGTTGGATTATTTGCATACTTCAGCATTCATGTTTCTGGAAATCATGGCAGCTACTGATTTTATTTGTTTGAACTGTTACAGTATTGATTCATTTTATTCACTTAATTTAATCAGAATGCGATTTATCTTAATTTTGATTTTGGTTGTAGAGGTTGGCGATTTGAAGGAGCTGCAGACACTAGACATTTCTACCAATCGTTTGCTAACTTTACCCGAGAGGCTTCACCTGTGCCTTTCTCTGCAGTACCTCACTGTGGACCGAAATCGTCTATGGTGTGTGCCCCGTCATCTCTGCCAGCTGCCCAGCCTCAATGAGCTCTCCATGGCTGGAAACCGTCTTGCGTTTTTGCCACTTGGTAAGTGATCATGTTTGGATGGCAAAGCAAAAAAGCCAAAGAATAGGATGGAAAGCCTTTGCTTCCTTGACTAGTAAGGATAAGGTGGTTTCCTTCATTCTGTTCGCCTTGAATATTGCCTCTCTGAATCCATTTTTGTAGTGAACAAAGCATCATTCATTCCCAGTTGACCAAAAATGTTTATTTCAGGTAGGGACCTCATATTTGATAACAAATCTGTGCTGAAATGTTGTTTAGACACAAAACGTATGTGACAGGAGAGGATTTGCTCTGAAAAAGGAATTAAAACATATGTGTTTATATTATACATTTAAGACCATAAAATTAACAGAGGATATTGAGCAATCTGGAAGGATAGCTACTGGTACAAAGATACCTGTTTAGATGTTGAATTCAATGTAAAACAATGTGTATTGGATTAGAATGATTAGAGTTGCCAGACTACACAATTTTTAAAACTTTAAAATTGCCTGAACTGCCTGCTGCGCTAGAAATGTCACCCTGGCTAACAAATAATATATGATGCACTCTAGATTTCTGTAGCTGGCCCATTTTAATATTACAATACATTTATTTTCACTGAGAATTGTATTTTGTTAGCTTGTAAGAAACAAAGTTGCCATTTAAAAAAAAATTAAAATATGAGCCCCCATAGAACCCTAAGCCACCACAGTAAGCCTCCTATGATCTTACTCATAAAAGCATTTTTTATAATGAATAATTTATGCCTCATGGCAGTGGAGTATATCATTTACTAGCCCCTGAAAGGAAATATTGCCACCATAATACAGTACATGGGGCACCTGGGTGGCTCAGTTGGTTAAGCATACGACTTCAGCTCAGGTCACGATCTCAGTGTTCATGAGTTTGAGCCCTGCATTGGGTTCTGTGCTGACAGTTCAGAGCCTGGAGCCTGCTTCAGATTCTGTGTGTCCCTTTCTCTCTGCCCCTTTCTCACTTGTTCTCTGTCTCTCTCTGTCTCAAAAATAAATAAACATTTAAAAAAAATAATAAAAAAATACAGTACACATACTATTTTCAATTAAAAATAACTGGGAAACATGAAAATCAATTTGAATAATAACAAATAATTATCCACTTTAAGATTACTTTTCCATAAATATAAATAAATTCTATACTTAGAAAATTAACAAGATGAAATAAAGCCATTTCAGAAGCCAGTTACATTTCTAAGAAATCAGAGCTTTCTTTCAAGTGAGAAAAATATCACAGGGCTCTCGGGTGGCTCAGTTGGTTGAACGTCTGACTCTTGATTTCAGCTCAGGTCATGATCTCACAGTTGTGAGATTGAGCCCTGTGTTGGGCTCTATGCTGACAGTATAGAGCCTGCTTGGGGTTCTCTCTCTCCCTCTCCCCTGCTCATTCTTTCTCTCTCTTTCTCTCTTTCTCAAAATAAATAAACTTAAATCAAGTGAGGGGGCACCTGGGTGGCTTAGTCTCATGGTTCATGAGATTGGCACTGACGGTGCAGAGCCTGCTTGGGGTTCTCTCTCTCTCCCTCTCTCTCTGCCCCTCCCCTGCTCACAGTGTGTCTGTCTCTCTCAAAATAAATAAATAAACTTAAAACAATTTTTTAAAAAAAATCAAGTGAGAAAAATACTAAATATAAGGAGATTAAAAAACTAAATGTACCTGCTGCATGAACCACAGGTTATAAAGCAATTACAGTGGTCAAGTACCAAGCTACAAATCCAAAAATCTGAGTTCTAACCTGGTACCACCACTCCATGGTGCATGACCTGGAGTAAATCACTGAAACTTTTCTGAGCTTCATTTACCGTATCTGTAAACCAGAAATAATAGCATTTATCCTGTTTAGTTTAGAGTTATTTTGAAGTTGAGTAAGATAGTTCATGTATAAGAGCTATAAAGTGGTATACAAATGCAGATGACTCAAAAGAGAAGGTACAACTTGTAGATAACCATATCCTGCCTTTTAAAAGTTCTGTCCTCAGGAGCCTGGGTGGCTCAGTTGCTTGGGCATCTGACTCTTGATCTCAGCCCAGGTCTTGATCTCAGGGTCATGAATTCAAGCCCTGTGTTGGGTTTCACACTGAGCGGGAAGCCTTCTTTAAAGAAAAATAAAAACAAAAGTTTTGTCCTTCTTCTCATATCAAGACCCTTTGTAGTAACCACCCGGACTTGTATTTACCACTTCCTAAGAGCTGCTGCCTATACCAACGCTAACTCCCTACCAAGTGATTGCTAGGACGGTAGGGTCAGTGCTGATAAATGAATTGAGGAAAGGAGTGTGGGAGGGAAGTGAAGGATGTGATGATTTGATTTGTGTGGTGTAGAACTCAGTGGTATAACATCAGCCCTCGGGGTAAAGGTGGAAATTCCATTAGAAGCAACCATGGTTTGACTGTCCGGTGTAACCAGAAACAGATTAGCTTGTTAAATCTGAAGTTGCCCATACTATTGTTGGTAGGATTATTATTACTGTCATTGTTACCACTGACCACATATATGGAGTGTTTCCATGAGTAATGCTACTGCAAGTATTTGTAAGAACAATCATGTATTGAATTAGGGATTCTGTTAGGCACGGTACAGAGGCTCTCTAATTTAATTATTACAGAACCTATTGTTCTGTTATACAAAACCTATTGACAACTTAACTTTACAGATGAGGAAATTGAGGTTCAGAGAAGTTAAGTCACCCACCCAGAATCAGCTAGTGAGCTAGTGAGAGACAGAATTGAGTTGCAAACTCTGTCTGATTCTCATCTCCACATTCTTTCCACTTTGACAAGCTATCTCCACATTCCAGGCGTGATCCCTCTGCTAGGGGACTTCACTTGGGAATATGGCCACTTCCAATGCCAAATTTGGGCAGCTATTTTGGACTCATACACTCCTATGGAAATGCTAGCGGGCCCTATTCAGTCTCTGTCTATTTGCTGCCAGAAGGTGTACCTTTGTCTCACCTGCCCACTCTGGACGTCAACCGGGTGCTCCCAGTTACTTGTTTCTAATCTGCCTTTAGCAGATCCTGTAGTAAGAAGAATCTTCAGCTTAGGCCAAAGACCAGAGTTTATCTAGCTCTCCGTTGGTGTTAGCCACTCTTCTTACTTTGCCTGGCCCCTCCCACCTCGGTGGAGTTCTTGATTCCTTCATTTTGAAGTTGTGCTGCTAACAACTTGATTTCCTTGTCGTCTTCTTTCTTCCATCACATATGCTTTGTCTCAAGTCTGAACCATTCACCCAACAACTGGCCCCATCCTGCCTCTGGCTCTGATCTGCAGCCCTGTTTTCATGTCTGATACCAGAGGTACACTGACGAGAATGCCATCCAGCTCTGGACCCCTGATTCAGCCTAGAAGCCCGTATACAATTGGACTTTTTAAACTAAATGAAATCTTGTTTACCAGTCTTTAGCCTTTGGGGGCCTTCTCAAGTGCAGCCAGTCTCCTTTGTCTTGCCTGTTCTACCTTGCTCACTGAGGCTTGTCCAACCATGGCACCTTATTATGCTGGTCATTTGCCACTCATTCTTACCTGTCGTTTTAGCAGTGGCACAGCCAAACGTGTGTTGTGGTGGTGGCAGTGGTGTTGGGTGTTGGGATAAAAGAGAAGCCAAGGGAACTTGACCACTGTGAGTGTTTGTGGTGCCGAGGAGTGGTGCTGTCTGTCAGGCTGCACGTTACAGCAGCGGATGGCAGGAGTGGCAGTGGCTGGTACACGGTGATAGAAGTGGTCGTTGGGTAGAAGACACAGTCCACTAAACACCGCCTGGCTGCTTTTCTGCTTTGGCAACTCAGTTAGTTATTTACTGGCGCATCTTCTTTGTGCGCCCTGGTAAACGCTGGCCTGGGTAAGGAAGTGGGCGTCTGTTCGTCAGCACTCAGGGTTCAGCGGTGAGTAGAGCCTTGCAGATTAATTTCTGTCTCTGGGTTTCTCATCACCCCCAAAACCTTGGCCCTGCGTTCAGAGAGGCTTCCTCTGTGCACTGTTCGATAGGGTGTCAGAGAGTGTGAGAGGCAGGCGGATCTGCCCTGGGCTCTGAGGAGGGTCCCTCCCAACAGTCGAGGTGACCGCAAGTCTCAAGCCTGGAGCCACGGACAGCCCAGGAGACGGAAGCAGTTTCACATTCCCCTGGGCGCCATCCCGGCTCACAAGGCTCACGGCCCTGGCGGGACACAGGCCTGTGGTAGGTAGGTTTGCTTTTGCCATAGGAAGATGTAGGAGCAAGAGGAGGAGGCTGTAAATTGTCCGAAGAAAGAAACAGGCTGCCTGAAGCAGTGCTCCGCCCTGGTCTCAGACTGAGTCTCTGAGAACAACTGAAATAAAGGGTTGGGAAGCACGGGTGGCCTTTCTATCTTGTTGTATTGGGTGAATCTTCATAAAGAAGTGGGTGAGACGACCAGAGAGGGCTTTGGGAGTTTGGAGACAGGGTCATCTGTGAAGGTGAGGACGTTGAATCCGAGAGAAAAATCAGCCCTTTCTCCATCTTGTTTGTGGGTTTTGTGGGGGAGGGGGAGTTGTTTTCTTTTCTGGCTTGTTTTTTAATACAGTGAAGGTGGCGTTGGAAAGGGAATTCAGTTGAGTCTTTCAGAGAAAAATAATTAAATCCGTAGCTGTCCTTCCGTGGTGTTTGTGTACTTGCTACCTTTTTTCAAACTCCTTTCTCATAAACCAAAGCTGTCTAGGGGCGCCTGGGTGGCTCAGTTGGTTAAGCGTTTGACTTTGGCTCAGGTCATGATCTCTCAGTTCGTGAGTTCAAGCCTCATGTCAGGCTCTGTGTTGACAGCTCAGAGCCTGGAGTCTGCTTTGGGTCCAGTGTCTCCCTCTCTCTCTCTCTCTCTCTCTGCCCCTCCTCTACTCATGCTGTGTGTATCTCTCTCTCAAAGATAAATAAACATTACAAAAAAATTTAAACCAAAGCTGTCTAATGGTAAGAACCATCAAGGACAGAGTCAGATGAAGCATGCAGCTGCTGGCACTGCCTTTCCTCAGAGAACGGAACTTCTCTTGGAGACTTAGCTAATAAGGACACCTCTTTACAATAGTTAGGAGATACTAGGTGGGGACACACACACGCACACGCACACGCACACACACACGCACAACCAAAGTTTTCAAATATGCGTCTCTTATGTCTAAATGTGATTCTGCAAGCACAGTACAGGAACTTGAAGACTTAAGAAACAGGTGCTAGAATATCTCTGCCTGCTGTTGGAGGTAGGAATCTTATTTCGGGGAGTTACTTACTGAATTCAGTTGCTTGCCAAAGAAGGTTGACTTAGAAGAAAAGCGATTTTTTATGGGGCCTCTTAAAAGAATGTCATGTTTCAGCCTCTTCAGAAAGCAACTATAGAAGGTGTATGTTGGATGACATAAATCACTTGTAATGCTAGTAAACCATATGACTCTTGGAGTACATTCTTTTTAAGATGAACAGATGCGTTAAGAAAGAAGGATGCTCCTATTCTAACTATACCATAATAATGGTAATTGAGTGACAGATTGGTCTACTAACAGAAGCTTTTTCCACAGTGCTTACTATCAGTGAGAACAGGGAAATGAAAGCTATGATGTTCACTAGAGATTTTGAAATGTACTTGTTGATTTAATAGAGTTCTGTACACTAGCTAGAGTTGTGACTCATCTCTGGGCTTTTGAAAGTAGGAAAATACAAAGGAAAGGGTTTCTGCAACCCTCCCCCACCTTAGGCTTTTTTTTTTTTTTTTTAAACCAGGTGTACCTGGTTTCTCTTGCATAATGAATAAGCCTGATTATTCAGTAATGTTCACAGCTTATTTAATGATGAATAATAGATATATGTACCATGAGGTTGCCCATGCACAAACTGGCTGTGGAAGGGCATCCTTTAGCGAGCCCCTAGGAAGTGCTGTGTCATCTAAACTCAATGTCAGTCACTTCTGTAGTTTAAGGAAACAAGAGAACAAAAGTTGCACCCACCTTAGCAGGTGGAACTTTCAACTATTTGAAAACAACCAACGAATTCTTTTTTTTTTTTTAATGTTTATTTACTTTTGAGAGAGAGAGAGAGAGAGAGAGAGAGAGAGAGAGACAGAGTGTGACCAGAGGGAGGGGCAGAGAGAGAGAGAGAGGGAGACACAGAATCTGAAGCAGGCTCCAGACTCCACTCTGTCAGCACAGAGCTCTGTTGTGGGGCTCGAACTCACAAACCACGAGATCATGACCTGAACCGAAGTCAGACGCTTAACCGACTGAGCCCCCCAGGCGCTCCAACAACCAACGAATTCTTAACTAAGAACATTTGGCAGATGACTCTGAGATTTATAGAATATTCTAGTACATAAACTACCATGGAGTGAACCCAAACCTTAGAGAATAACTTCCTACTAACAGGAAATTATGTGGGTTTCTAAACCAGTCCCAGAGCCATTCCTTCTAGGAGATTCTAGTAGTGCAGTGTTTATGTTCTCAGGAAGAGTTACTCTGTGTGCCACAGATGTGCTGTGAGGTAGGCGACCACTCCATTACTGCTATGGAATAATCAGAGACATCGAGCATGACTTTGATAAGGAGGTAAAACTGGTCCTTTTATCACATAACAGGAGATCACTCCAGTTTTCTGTAGAAGTTGTAGTTGTTTTTTCCTTTATAGGAATTGGATACCTCATATAGAAATAAAAACATTTATGTCAAGTATGGTGCCATTTTAGAAAGTAGCTTCTAGGCATTTTCAAAACTTACACTGAAATCCCTTCTCTCATTGCAAATGGCATATAAAAGACACAAATCTGTTAACTGTGCTTTTTTTCCCATTGGTTCTTGTGCTTGTTCGCTCTGTATCAGCTTAGAAAGTCCACAAAAGAATGTTTCCTGTTTTTTCAACGTCTATTTATTTTTGGGACAGAGAGAGACAGAGCATGAACGGGGGAGGGGCAGAGAGAGAGGGAGACACAGAATCGGAAACAGGCTCCAGGCTCCGAGCCATCAGCCCAGAGCCCGACGCGGGGCTTGAACTCACGGACCGCGAGATCGTGACCTGGTTGAAGTCGGACGCTTAACCGACTGCGCCACCCAGGCGCCCCTCCTGTTTTTTAAGAAAATATTTAAGTCCACGCAGTGAAACTACTCAAACTTCTTTCAAACCAGTATGGAAACCACTTAATAATTCTGTAATCTCAGACTTAGAGATGAATGTAAACTGCACTCTGCTGAACCATGAATGTATTTGATCTGCAGCTTGAAGAACTACTGCCTTGAGGTCATTGTTTAATGGGAATTATTTCCAAAGTTTTTAGCCTTAAATCAGTTTCACTGCTTAGAAGGTTTGTTAGTACAGACCAGCAGTCCCTGAGTTTGGAATTAGCCCTGTGTTTGAGTAGAAGTTATGATGACTGCTTTCCAAGGAGAGACCCAAGCATGCCTCTAATATCATGTTCTGTGGGGATTATTGGGTATGTCTCTAATCAAAGGCATAGTGAAACAGGAGAAAAGGGTTTGAAAACAAGGCTCAAAAACTAGTAATGGAAAAAAATGAGAGAGAATTATTCTGTCAGTTAAAGTCCATGCAGACTTTGTTTCAGGAATAAAGTTATTATAAGTCTTGTATTTCTTCGAGAAAGTAGATACTCAGTGCTCTTTTTTGAGCTCTATCTTTTTACAAGGATTAGTAACAAAAAATATTTATTCATCTTTGTGCTGCTTACTCATCTGATCCCTTTCCGCTGTCTTAATGATACCTCTGCTTTGTTTTTCTTGTATCACAGTAAGCCTTTGCTCTTGCCTTAAGGTTTTCTTGAGGAGTGAATATGATTGTTGAACATGGCTTCTGCAGCATGGGCCACACACTGTACTGTGCTAATGTGTGAAGAGTTCACCTAGTGTAGGTGAGCTTTAAATGAACAACTGTGTGTGTTTCTCTAAGTTTTGAAATAGGACTTGGGGATAGGAAAGTGACTAAATATGAAAAAGCTAGCCCTGTTTTCTTAAATACGAGTTAAAAAAAAAAAGAGCAGCTGCTCATTCTTTAAAAGATACAGATGTGACGGTGTTACAATAGCCATACGACCCAAAGCAGGCTACAGGTTCAGTACAATTCCTATCAAAATACCAATGGCTTTTTTTCACAGGACTAGAAGAAAATAATCCTAAAATTTGTATGAAACCACAGAAGACCCCAAATAGCCAAAGCAATTCCTGAGAGAGAAGAACAATGTGGGAAGTATCATTTCAAGCTGTGTCATAAAGCTATAGTAATCAAAACAGTATGGCGCTGGCATAAAAACAGACACAGAGATCAATGGAACAGAATAGAGAGGCCAGAAATAAACCCACACTTACATGGTTAATTAATTTCCAACAAAGTGGGCAAGAACATCCAGTGGGGAAAAGACAGTCTCTTCAAGAAATGGTGTTGGAAAAACTGGACAGCAAAATGCAAAGGAATGAAACTGGGTCACTTTCTTACACCATGTATGAAAATCAACTCAGAATGGATTAAAGACTTAGATATGAGACCTAAAAGCATAAAACACCTAGAAGGAAACACAGGCAGGTGACCTCTTTGTCATCAGTCTTAGTGATATTTTTTTGGATCTGTCTCCTCAGGCAAGGGCAACAAGAGTGAAAATAAATGGGATTATATTCAAACTAAAAAGCTTTTGCACAGTGAAGGAAACCAGGAACAAAATGAAAAGGCAACCTACTGAATGAGAGTAGTTGCAAATTAAATATCCGATAAGGGGCTAACATCCAAATTTATAAAGAACTCATAAGACTCAGTATCAAAAAAATAAACAAACTGATTAAAAAATGGACAGAGGACCTGAATAGACATTTTTCCAAAGAAGACATACAGATGGCCAACAGGCACATGAAAAGATGCTCAACATCACTAACCAGCAGGGAAATGCAAATCAAAGCCACAATTTGATATATCACCTCACACCTGTCAGAATAGCTAATGTCAAAAAGACAAGAAGTAAGTATTGGTGAGGATGTAAGAAAAGGGAACCCTGTGCACTGTGGTGAGAATATAAATTGGTGCAGCCACTCTGGCTTCACCAGTATGGTGGTTCCTCAGAAAATGAAAAATAGAACTATTTTACAACCCAGCAGTTCCACTTCCAGGTATTTATCCAATGAAAACAAAACCAGTAATTCAAAAAGACACATGTACCTTTAAAAAGACATGTACTCTTATGTTCACTGCAGCATATTTACTAGCTATTGTAAATAGCTATGATATGGGAGCCATCTAAATGTCCATTCATAGATGAATGGATAAGGAAGACGCAGTATGTAAAAACAATGGAATGTTAGTCATCAAAAAATGAAATCTTGCTACGTACGACAATGTGAAAGGACCCTGAAGGCATTATGGGAAGTGAAATACTGAATGACTTCACTTATGTGTGGAATCTAAAACACAAAAATTAACCATCTAATGAATGTATAAACTATGAGTTTTGTTCATAAATACGAGGAACATAGATAGCTAGAGAGAATAAACAAACTAATGGATGCCAGAGTAGAGAGGGTGGAGAGTTGGACAAAATAGGTGAAGGGAATTAAGAGGTACGTACGGTCTTCTAGTCCTAAAATAAATGTCACACAGCAATGTAATGTCCAATATAGGGAATATAGTAAAAAAGATACTCATGTGAAGTATTTTAGAAAAAGTAGTAGTAGGAAGACTAGATCTTTGAGCAGAATCTTTGCCAGCAAAGTTTTTGTGAATTTGGTTTTGGAACTTGGAGTTTTTAAAATGGTGACAAGAATGGGCGTTACTAGGGAAATCTGGAAGATGTTGTCAGTGGACTGTAAAGCAAAAATCTGGAGCTTCTATCAGTCATAGTTTTCAATAAAGTTCTTCAACTTTGGGGTGCAGAAAAAAAACAGGTATAAGTCCAGCTGGGCAACAGCTCAGGAGGGGTAACAGAGTGAAGACACTGCTCTCCATGCTGGCTGCCATGGCGATGACTGTTGTAGGGGCCCCTGTTGGGCTCAGTCAGTTGAGTGTCTGACTTCAGCTCAGCTCAAGGTCTCACAGTTTGTGAGTTTGAGCCCCACATGGGGCTTGCTCCTGCCAGCACAGAGCCTGCTTTGGATCCTCTGTCTACCCCTCTCCCCGCCCCTCTCCCGCTCATGCGCGCGCTCTCTTTCTCTCTCTCAAAAATAAACAAACATTAAAAATTAAAATAAAAAGACCCGCTGTTGTAATTCCTGAGTCTGCTGGACAGTCAGCATGAAGTCTCCTTCTCTGGCATCTTCTCTGAGGGAATTCTTGGCATTTCTTGAAATTACTGCTGTAAATCTGTAAGTCAGAACTACCCTACCAGTTATCAGGTCTTTTAAAGGAAGCAAAGGGATACTTTGTTCATCCTGTGTCTGCCTGGCAGTGTCTTGACATCACACCTGGATGCCTGGGCACAGTGCCATCCTCTGGCACCCATAGCACCCAGGCGGCTTCCTAGGTAGTATCACCTCCTACGTTATGTGGGAGTTCCCTGCTTATATGGAAATAATGTGTTTAGGGAGGCTGTCTAACTAATACCATGGTGAACCAGGCCAGCACGCTTTTAAATTCCACCTCTGCCATGTAATTGCTGTGTGATCTTGGGCTTAGAAAGACTGTTTGATTTGTCTAACTCTCAGGAACAGGGTAAAATTAATACCAACTTCATGGGACTATTGTGGGTATTAAATAAGATCTATTTAAAACACCTCTGTCGCTTGAAAATACACCATAAGCATGCAGTCAGTGTGAACTATTTTTATTGTTTCACTAGACTGTTCGAGAGGGTTGGAACTGTATGCATCTTCACTTTTGTACCCCAAGTATCTAGCACAATGTCTGGCTCATTGCTTGTAATAATTTCTTTGTCACCTGAGCTATGCAATACAAATAGAGATGCTGGGGGTGGGGTGGTGGAGAAGAGAAATAGAGATCCTGATGCTTGAATAATTAAGCCAACAGCAAAGGAAGCCTTCAGTCATTCAAATTCATTAAAATCGATTTAATTTAACAGTTGTTGATAATCTATGTATAAAGCATCTTATTATAATTCACTGTGAAATCTTACTTTGTACAAGTTGAATAGATCACAAAGAATATGATTATGTAAAAGATTTAATGGATATGTGTGCGTATGTTTACAGAAACTAACACTGTCAACTATACTTTAATAAAAAAAAACTAACACTTAAAAAAAGTCATTCTTCTGAAAAAGTGGTCAAAAACTTCTCTTTATAAAAGGCATCATGTAGATAAATTTTAAATTTGTTTTAAAGATGATTTTGGAGTGTGCTGTAAATTACTCTGAATTCCTTGTGAAGAAGCCCACGTTTTATAATTCCACTAAAGTGTAATTATGACTAATGATCTATCTGACTGGTGGAACTATGATAATTGGTGTGGCATAGACTATTCCAAACAACCTATGTAGGTCTGTTGCTTTGATGTTGTAGTTTCTGTTACCCCATCCTTTTGTGGAAGGGGATACATCATTCACCTTTTGATAAAATAAATGAGTTTCATACTGGTAAGTGTGCAGTAAACAGTTCCTATTCAGTTCTGGCCCATGCTGTCATTCCGTGCTTCCTTTTTACAGTAGAGTTAAAGGAGCAGCAACCGAGATACACAGGTTTTTCTTCCATCTTCAGCCATGTGGACTGCATATGCCAGAGCCTTGAAGTTAAAAAAAAAAAAAAAGAAAAAGAAAGAAAGAATTGGAGTTTGTGCAGGACTGCTAGCTTTTGCTAATTTCCAAGTAACAATACTTTGATCTGTGCATCTGGGAAAAAAGGGGAAACATTTTAGACAGTACCGCATTTTTAAAAGCCACATGAAAAAGTTCTTTGTTGCTTTAGCGTATATGCATATGGACAACTTCCTTGCTTTATAAGGTTGATGTACTGGGCAGTTTTTGCACAGGAACTTTAAAAAAATATTATTACCTGATATATTTATTGCAAGGTATTGGTATATTAAAATTAACGGAAGGAAGAAAACAAACCAACTCATTAGCTAGTACGTGAATGGTCTCTTCCAAAGTTATTGAGTGAAGATTTTTCTCTTTAAAGAACAGAAGAACTGTTTCAAAGCTTTTTCAGCAGAAACCACTTACATTTCAGCCTCATTATGATTAAAAATGCCATTCCATTGTGCTTGGGGTTTCGCCAGCGGAAGGGTTTTTGGCCAAGAGCATACTCTCATGAGGCTGTCACAGCTCTGCCCGTACAGCCTGTGACCTTGCCAGACCAGGTGTCTAGGTGTCTCAGCCTCACCAGTAGGCTGTGCTGAGTCAGCTAAAGCAAGAGTTGCCCACTTGTCTTTATAATCTCGGACTCCGTTTTGTGATCTTTCCTTTATATTCAGAGGAGAGAAGTAAGAGACAAAGACGTGTCGAGAACCGGTTCTTACACAAAGGATCAAGCTTGGTGCTGTAGAAGCCTGTGAGATAGGATACATATCATTGTCTCCATTTTGCAGAGGGGGTAACACACAGGGAGTGTTTCATTTCCTAGTGCCCGGGAGCAGTTAGAAAGTGGAAAGCCAGGATTCAGACTCTATCCCAACCCCATGGCCCACAACATCCGTAATTTCAGTGCTGCTCTGTCTTACTGTCTACAAGATTGTGTTATATGCAGAGTTGAAGATTCTGTATCAAGTACTCCTGTCTGTGCGGTATTTTGCTTATCACTGTGGGATGGATTTGAACACCACTGATTCACATTTTCTTCGAGCTTCGGTGGAAATCAGTTCATTCCATTATGGGGCATATATAAAAAAATTACATTCCCCAAAAGGGTCATGAGATACAAAAAGGTTTCTGGAGTATTTAAAATCTAAGGTGAGAGAACCGAAAAGTGGGGCACTTGGGTAGCTCAGTCTAAGCATCCGACCAGCTCAGGTCATGATCTCACGGTTCATGAGTTCAAGCCCAGCGTCGGGCTCTGTGCTGACAGCTCAGAGCCTGGAGCCTGCTTCGGATTCTGTCTCCTCCTCTCTCTGTCCCACCCCCACTCTCACTCTGTCTCTCTCCCTCAATAAAATCAATAATAAACATTACCAAAAAAAAAAAAATCTGAACCAAATAGCATTTTTAAAGCATTCACTCTTCATATTTTCCCCTATAAAACTAGGATAGGAAAGAAGAGGAAAGCATGTAAGAAGCAGCAAGTATCAGCTTTTATTTAACTGTGTATTATGATCTTTGCATGGAGCTCACTTAATTTTTGCACAAGCTCTTTTGGGTGTATTAGAGGGGAGAGGTGCTTCCTCTGTCATGTCCCATTTTGTGTCCTTGACTCAGAATGAATCACTGTCTCTAGAGGCTGTTGCCTCCAACTCTTTTCTGTGCAATTAAACTATAGAAAAGTGTTAGTGCCTTTTGCTGCATGCCAAGGAGAATTCTCTCTTAATTGGCCTTCTGCTGTAGGGCCACATTTCCAAATATGTCACCTACTAATAATTAGAATAATAATAACTGCCATATATTGGAGGTGTATGACAAGGATTCTGCTTGATAATTTAGAAACTTCATTAGTAATTCTCACTGAACTTAAGAGCCAGCATGATTGTCTCCTTTATATGGTTAGGGAAAACTGAGGACACTCACTTAGTAAATAAAACGGTATTCTGACCCAGATTGTCGGACTCCAAGACTGTGTTCTCACTCCATGAATTAGTATATTCTACTCTTTCCTGCTGCATAAGCTCAAGTAAACCATCTTTCTTTGAGTCCCACGGGGGCTCTGAAACTAGGGCTTTTTGCACTTTATCAATGTAGTTTCACTTTTTTAAAAAAATTCCAGGGGCGCCTAGGTGGCACAGTCGGTCAAGCGTCCGACTTCAGCCAGGTCACGATCTCGCAGTCCGTGAGTTCGAGCCCCACGTCGGGCTCTGGGCTGATGGCTCAGAGCCTGGAGCCTGTTTCCGATTCTGTGTCTCCCTCTCTCTCTGCCCCTCGCCCGTTCATGCTCTGTCTCTCTCTGTCCCAAAAATAAATAAACGTTGAAAAAAAATTCCAGAGTTTTCTATATGCCTTTAAAGTCTACAGATGTCTATTTGTGATGACGGGAGATTTGTAGGCACGTCAGAAAAGTAGTAAAGGAATCTAGAATAGGAAGTTTTTGGATAATGCTGAGGCCTTTTTCATTGCAAGTGGATTCTGGTATTTCTCTCTCTATTTTTCCCATGTGTGTTCTTTAAATGTATAGCCTTTAATACTAGTATATATGTATATACACATTTACTAAATTAGCAGGACACATTGTTTTGGCAAGTGTATGTTCTTATGCTTAAAAGAAATATTGTGTAGTGATTTAAATTTCACAGGTTACTTCTACTTTCATTTGTCATAACAACCTGGTAAGGTTGAGGGACTGGGCATTATTATGCCATTGAACATCTTGCTTGGCTAATAACTGAAAGAACAGACAGGTAAAATATGAGCAGACAGTTCACACACACACACACACACACACACACACACACACACACAAGTAAAAAATGGCCCTCAGACATATTTGAAAACATTTTCAAATATGTTCACAATCATAATTAAAGAAATGCAAATTAAAACAATGCTGAGATATCATTTCTCACCTATCAGAACGACACAAATTTGTAAAGAGGATAACATGTTTTAAAAGTTGGCAAGACTGTGAGAAAGGCAATGCCTTCATATGTTGCTGGAGGGAATGCAAATTGGTAGAACCCTCTGGAGGGAAATACCAAGAATCTACCCATCTTTTGACACAGGTGGAGATGTATACACGGATTCACGTATATCCATGTGTTTTATAGCTCTGTCCACTGAGAGATCCTAGAAGCAGTGGCACCCCCCACAGGACTGAGCATGCGTGGCTCAGATCTTGGTTTATAAACACTATACCCCAATAAAAGGAGTGGAGGCTCCTTGGAGAAGTAGTTGATTTCTGGGCTAGAGGAAGGAAAATACAAGCTGAGCTTAGAACATCTTGTGCCAGAAAGTAAGGAAGTGCTCAAAAAAGGATGAAAACCGGGGGGCCTGGGTGGCTCAGTTGGTTAAACGTCCGACTTCGGCTCAGGTCATGATCTCAGGGTTTGTGGGTTTGAGTCCCACATCAGCCTCTGTGCTGACAGCTCAGAGCCTGGAGCCTGCTTCAGAATCTCTCTCTCTCTCTCTCTCTCTCTCTCTCTCTCTCTCTCTCTGTGCCTCTTCCCTGCTCACTCTGTCTCTCAAAAAAATGAGTAAACATTAAAAAAAATTTTTTTTAAAGGATGAAAATTTGTTAGAAGAACCTGTGAGCCAACTTTAAGCTGCTCCTAATTGCCAAAGCTGGAACATTTTGACCAATACAAAATCATAATAGTATTGGGATTTTAATCCTTATGATAAAATAAATATCCATGAATCCATACTGATATCAAAATCAGTCAGATAGGGGCAACTGAGTGGCTCAGTCTGGCTAAGCATCTGACTCTTGGTTTCAGCTCAGGTCATGATCTCACAGCTTCTTGGGTTCAAGCCCCATATTGGGCTCTGTGCTGGTAGTGCGGAGCCTGCTTGGGATTCTCTCTCTCTCTCTCTCTCTCTCTCTCTCTCTGTCTCTGTCTCTGCCTCTCCCCCTCTCCCTCTGCCTCTCCTCCACTTGTGCTATTTCTGTCCCCCTCTAAATAAATAAATAAACTTTAAAAAATCAGTCAAATACATAAATGGGAAGGAAGGGAAGGCTCTTCCTTACCGAATTGCACTTAATAAATGTAGACAGAAAGATGGTATAGCATTAGATAAATACCGTGCAGTAATTATTGCAAACCAAGATCCATTGTTGGATGCTGAAATTAATATCCAAGATTTGAGGAGGAACAGGACATTTCCATAGCCTTGGGGTTGCAGTAATGTGAAGACTTGACCTGTGACTTGGAGGGGCTACTTCCAAGATGGCTCACTCACATGGCTGCTGGCCATGGGCTCAATTCTTCTCCAGAAATCTGCTGGAAGTCTCTTCTGACCAGGAAGTTGTCTTCCTCCAGAATGAGTGATCCAAGGCAGAAAGCAAAGAGGAAGCCACAATGCCTTCTGTGGCTTACTGTCTGCAGTCACATACCATTTCTGCCTCTTCTTTTTGTTAGATACCGTTAAGCCACCACACTGGGGAAGGGCATCTCTAGCCAGCAGCCCGGAAATTATTTTTTCTCCCTGAGAGTTGCCACTTCCTCTTTGTTGACTCCCAGCACTGCCATCTTTGCTTCCTCTTTTTGTGTCTTTCTCTAGTGCTAGTCCCGGACAGGATTATCGGGATTATGATAGGACTAGCAGTGGGAAGGAGGAGGCAATATGGACCCTTCCCCACCCGATGCCACAAGGAGCCCTTCTTACCTCAGTCTTCTATCACCCCTCCCACCTTCTGTAACAAAGTGTCCAGAACCCAGCTGTGAATCCATAAAACTTCTATAAGCCACTTTCTAGGGCAGTGATTGTACTGACAGTTCTCTTTTTTTCCTGTCCATCTTCATCTGTATTACTTCACACTCTCATCTCTATCCCCAAGGCCTACCACAGTGCCTGCAAGGTCCTTCGTGGGTAAGTGGGTTTTCTCTTGAGATGTAAATATACTTAAGAACACCCTAATTTAGCTCTATGGGTCCCCCCAGTCTTTCCCAAACTGCAGAACTGCAGGGGAGAGATATACTTCAGAATCCTGTTGCCTGTTTGCACAAACAGAACTCCAGAAAATTTTTCAAAAATGATGCTCTTGCTTCAGGGAGCAGAGGGTTAGCAAGGCTGCTGAGGACTCTGTTCTGTGGCAGTGAAGACAAAGAGCCCCGCCCAGTGAGTGCTAGGAGTGGAAAGGAAGGTGGTTGAATATTCTTGGGCACATGGTAGGCAGGAAGGGATGTCCTTAGCACTTGGAGGTGTCTCTACTGCCTTCATTAACTCTGTGCCTCGTCTCTTCACCGAGTCCCCCCTCCGGTCTTGGCTCCCCCATTGCCCAGCTGCTTCTGGAAAACATCTGGATTCTGTCTCTTTCGGCACACCTGTACCTGTTGCAGACCCCTCTTTTTGGGCCCCCCATTCCCGGTACATACTATTAAATAACAAAAATTCAACTGAGTCAGTTTGAAGATCTAATTGGCTTAAGTGATAACGGAGCAGTATTCCATCTAGCAAGTAGAAAGGAGTTCTGTCAGGCTGTAGAAAAGAAAAAATCTTTAAAGGCAGAGAGGGAGCAGTAAAAAGGAAATTATTAGGAAAGAATGCATTGTTTCAGGCAAGATTGCCCCGCTAAGGGGAACGGATGGGGTCTATCAGTAAATTTCCTGGTGCTGACCAGGAAATTCCATGTTGCCTGGTTAAAGGGTACATTCCGGGGTGGGGGTGGGGGAATTGAAACTGCAATTAGGTTAGGTATTAAGCCCCTGTTTGGTGACATGGCCGAGCATAAGTGACTCCATTCTGGGCCTGTGGTTTTCTTTTTAACAAGGCCCATTCCTGTCCTTACTGGCCTTGTCCACCATGCTTTCATACCTCACTAGGGGACTGAGATTTAGAGTTCCCTTTTCTTCTTCCTCTCCCTGCAGCATTGGACACTTGTTCCTTTCCTACATCAGCCTAGCTCCAGAGACTTCAGCCCAGCCAGGGCCTGATCCCTCGCCATGCCCCACCTCTGCTGTTCCCATCTCTCTGCCCGGGGCAGGTGAGACACTGGTTAATACAGGGGTAGAACTAAGCTGGTCTAGGCTGATCTGCCAACTTTCCATTGGAGGAAGATGAAACTGAATGAAGACCTACAACAAACATTATTCTTAAATTAAAATTGTTTATAAAAAGTCATAGAAGTTCTGTGTGGGAAGGAAATTTAATAATATTCAATTCCCATTTATCTCATCTTACAGTTCAAGAAATCAAGGTCCAGGTGGGTTAGGTAATTTTTCTACAGTCACGTTTTCTTTTTTTTTTTTTTTAATGTTTATTTATTTTTGATAAAGAGAGAGCACGAGCAGGGGAGAGGCAGAGAGAGAGGGAGACAGGATCTGAAGCAGGCTCTGTTCTGACAGCAGCAAGCCCGATATGGGGCTTGAACTCATGAACTGTGAGATCATGACTGGAGCCAAATTCAGACACTCAACCAACTGAGCCACCCAGGTGCCCCATACAGTCACGTTTTCTGATGCACATAATCTACTATGTGAGCTTGGTTACATATGCAGAGTTCAATGAAATCTATAACAGTTTGTCTTCCAGAATAGAAACTTTGAATTATTCTGATATTATGGATTACATTTTACATTTCACATTGTGCTAGTATATAGTTCTGGGAATTACAGTTCTTCTCTTTCTAATACAGATTTAGGTCGATCTCGAGAACTACAATACGTATACGTGGATAACAACATTCACCTGAAAGGCTTGCCATCCTATCTGTACAATAAAGTCATCGGGTGCAGTGGGTAAGGCTGATTTCGTATTTTATACTATAGCTAAACTCTTTTCCACGCTCATTTCTATTTCATTTTTTGGTCCTGATGTAACTTAGAAATAGGTGAACTTTGTATAATCATTTTTGATTTTGTCTTTGGCCTTAATATGCTAAACCAAATGCCTTTTGAAACTAAGAATATTGGGCAATCTGCAGTATTATACTTCCAGTTCAGTTAGTAAGCAAGTGGTTTATTATTTTCCAGTCAAAAACGAATCCATGTATACTATTATAAACTCAGTAGTATCAGTCACTGAAACTGGAGGAATCAGCATGAACTTAAAAGCTTCTGCACTCCACCGCAGTGACAGTTTTACTCCAGGAATAGCCCTAGTATCTAGAACTTGACCATTTCGAAATATTTAGAATGCAACATTTGAAATAGTCCCTTAATACGAATCATGATTCTGGCAACCAAAACAGATGTTTCAGTTCAAGGAAAGTGATAGGCTTTTATTTTCAGAGCAGCAATAATCTTTCCTTCTCAGTCAGGCTTTTAGAAAAGCAGTTTCAGCTTTTTATTTTCCTTTATTTTGTTTTACTTATTTTTGAGAGAGAGAGAGAGAAAGAGAGAGAGACAGAGCGTGAGAGAGGGAGGGTCAGAGAGAGAGAGAGGGAAACACAGAATCTGAAGCAGCTCCAAGCTCTGAGCTGTTGGGCCTCTGAGCCCCAGTGTGGGACTTCAACTCATGAGCCGTGAGATCATGACCTGAGCCAAAGTCGGATGCTTAACCAACTGAGCCACCCAGGCGCCCTTCAGCTTCTTCTTCTGTAAGAGTGAGACAGAACCACCTTAAGATGTTTCCCAGGGTGGTATGGGATTAATATAGGACGACTTGGCTACCAGAACCTGCTTTTAACCGGCCTAACTTTCCTCACATAAACAGCCAAAGAATATTTGGGAGATCTTTGAGGCTACTTAGCCCATATATTTCACTCCGTCCTTGTAATCCTGACACCCTGCGCAACCTGGTTCATACTATACGTAGTTCTGGCAAGAACGATGACAATAAGCTTGTACACAGAGAACAGCCACTCCCCTGTTGGCCTGGCTCCAGAGGATGGGCTCTGAGCAGTGATGGCCCCAGAGAGGGCATTCCTAGGAATAACAGCCTTCCCTTAGGAAAAATTATACACTTGTTATCTTGGAAGAGCCTTCGAGGGTGCTTCGAAGTGCGCACGTAGGCTGATGAAATATAAGCCCAGAGATGTAGTTCGGAACCTTCTGTGAAGCAGAGGTAATAGAATGTGTGGTGGAGTTTTTAGCTCGGTGATTTTTCGACAGCTGATTATGTGACAGCTGTGATACTACTCAGTCATTAATCCTAATGAGTTCTTAAATGATCTGCAATACAGCCTAATTCTTCCAAGTGGTAAGTAAAATGCCCTCCCTTACCAAGATACACAGAATGATGCAAGCAGGCTCCAAGGCTGAAGGCAGTTTTACCCCCACCTAAGCCTTCAGAGACTGCACAGAAGTCTCTACCACAATTAAGGAACAGCTTTTACTTAAGATAAAGAGCCTTCTACTTTGGTGTATAGATATGGATGTTATTGACTGTGCTGAATACGGAGACACTTTTTCATGTTTACCTTGGTATCTGGTAGCAGAAGTAGTGAATTTTATAAGAGCTCCAAATCTTTGAGAATATAAATAATAGGGCAAAATATGCAAATTATTAGCCAGTAGTCTACCTTTATTATTACTATTAACACCTTCCTGTGGAAGTAGTGGTAAGAAAAATATTCAGAGGACAGTATCAGACGATCGGTTTTGTAATATTAGTAGTTTTTGGCGTATAGGTAGTCCCACTTACAGATGAACTGTGATCCAAAAGGCATATTTAGTCTGTGGTTTTACTCAGAATGCATTTCTCACTACGATCAATTCAGGTGGTTATATTCCTAGCCAACTTATTCAAAAGTCATTTAACCCCATTTTGCACCCTCCCCAAAATTCCATGGTATTTTGTGGCAAAATGTACTCAGAATTCTTTTTTTTTTTTAATGTTTATTTTTGAGAGAGAGTGTGTAAGGGGAAATGCAGAGAGAGAGGGGGACAGCGGATCTGAAGCGGGCTCCACGCTGACAGCAGAGAGCCCCATGTGGGGCTCAGACTCACGAACCATGAGATCATGACGTGAGCTGAATGAAGTCAGATACTCAGTCACCTGAACCACCCAGGCAACCCTGTACTCAGAATTCTAATAGATGGTGGTTACTGAAGGTTTGGCAACAGAATTAAGGGACCCCCTTCACTTTCTCTGTCTTGTTGAATATATGCAAAGGGACTCCCCTATTCCAAGTCAAAGGAGGGGGGGCGCTGGGAGAAGGAGGGCAAAGAGTAGAACGAGGATCTGAGGTGAACCTAATACAAAGAGCAAAAGGGTTTTTGAGGCCTAGAAAGTGTTCTTCTTGATTCTGAACAAGGATCTTGGTTCACTTAGTTCATTCAGTGAATATTTATTGAGCGACTGCTGTGGTCATATGTCAGACAATGGCCATACAGTGATGAGTAAAACCATATAATCTAACCAGGGATCCAAATAAACAATAAATAATTGATCATTCTATTAGATTTATTAGATTCTATTATATTTATTCGATTAGAATAATTGCTAATTCTCTTTAAAGAGATGATAGTCAAGCAGAGAACCTAAGGTTCAACATGCTTGGTTCTCCACTGCTCTCACATGTTGCTTCTTAGATGCAGGCCTGGAATAGAAGGCCACAGTGGCTTCTGCTGTGCCGCACCATCTCTGAAACAATTACATTCCCTCTTCCGACGGAGAGAGAGTCTAAGAGAATTAGAGCAACAGAGCAGAATGAACACAGCTTTGGGGACTTGTGGCACAATATAAAAAAAATCTGCTATGTGTATAATTCGTATCTCAGAAGGAAAATACAGAATCAGATATAAAATTATAAACAGATATAAATACAGCAAATAACAAATGTCATACAGTTTCAAGAAACCTCAGAAGTCTCACCCAGTTATCTTTGCTGGAAATAAAGTTAGCACCTCCTTATAAGATGTTCATTTATTTGTCATATAATTATTCATCAGTAACTAGCAAGTCAGCCCTGTGCTAAGAATTGTGGAAAAAACAAAGATAACTTAGATGTTAATCCTAATACATAAAATGACTGTAATACAAAAAATAAATACCTTAAGAGAGGTAGAGTGATAGAAATGTAGAGCATGGGAATATCTTTTGTGACCTAGCCTTGAAGTTACACACGGTCATTTCTGTTTTATCCTATTGATTACACAGGTAACTCCTACTCACTGGGGGAGGAGACTTCTTAAGGGAGCGGATACTAGGAGGGGAGGTCGTGGGCGCCATCTTGGAGACTGGCCATCACAGCTTCCTTGTATCCACTGCGCTTTGCTAGTTTCATGGAAAAGTATGGTTTTTATTTTGTCTGGATCTTTCTGATTGTTACTATAGGAGTAAATGTCTTCAGTTCTTCTGTATTTTACCTACAAAGAGAAGTCCCTCCCGTTAGAATTTTAGAGAATGGTAATTGGCACATTTGCCTATTTGAGAGAACTTAATGGTAAAAGTTATCCTATACCAGTTATTTTTTTCAGTTGTCTGATCATATGCGGAAAAGAAAACTGAGCCACTGCTTTGCTTTTTCTTTTGTAAAAACAGCTGGATTGGGGTGCAGGTTGGTTAAATGACTTGATCAATAGAACCACTTAAGGTAACAGAATTGTTTATATGAGAAATGCATTCCGAGTTCCGAGTTAACCCAGCAGTCTAGAAAAATAGCCTTTATATTACAGTCTATTTTTATGTAGTGGTTGCTCCCCATCTAATAACAAGCAATATTAGATACCTGAACCACACTTTGGGGCAAGCACAAAACAGTGTAGCTACAGATAAAAATACCAAAGAGAGAGTTTTCAGTTTGGTTCCGACAAAGTAATAATTGTTTATGAAAACAAAAACGTTAACACTCCTTTCTAGTTTTAGAGGAATATAACAGAATCCAGCATCTTCACAGTATAACTTTCACAGTGTCCAGGACACAACCCAGAATTACATTTGAATAATTAAGGAAAAATGTGACCTATTCTCAAGAGACCAACCTGCTTGAGAGGACCCAAAATGTTGGCCGATGAGGATTTTAAAAGAACTATTCTCAATGAAGTAAAGAAAAATAAGTTTGCAGTGAATAAAAGACCAGGGGAAAAAAAAGAAACTATACAAAAGAAACAAATGGAAATTCTAGAGTTGAAATACAATATCTGAAATAAAAACTTGACTTGATGGGGTTAAGAGTAGAATGGGTGTAACAGAGGAAGAGGCAGTGAGCTGGGAGGTAGAACAATAGAAATCATTCAGGGGCACCTGGATGGCGCACTCGGTTAAGCGTCCAACTTCAGCCAGGTCACAATCTTGCTGTCCGTGACTTCGAGCCCCACATCAGGCCCTGGGCTGATGGCTCAGAGCCTGGAGCCTGTTTCCGATTCTGTGTCTCCCTCTCTCTCTGCCCCTCCCCCGTTCACGTTCTGTCTCTCTCTGTCCCAAAAATAAATAAACGTTGAAAAAAAAAAATTAAAAAAAAAAAAAAGAAATCATTCAGTGTGAGGAACAGAGAAGAAGGATTGAAAACAAAAATGAACACACAGCATCAGGGATCTGCCAGACAATGTAGAAAAGCCTGATAGAGGTATAATTGGTGTCCGAGAAGGCACAAATTTTTCCTCATTTTTCTCTTAACTAAGAGAAATGCCTCAAAAATGTTTGAAGAAATCACGTCTGAAAATTTCCTAAATATGATGCAAGACCTAAGTTCACATTTTCAATGGGCTCAGCGGACCCTAAGCAGTATAAATTATGAAGAAAACAATGCCTAGGCAAAGCTACTGCAAACCAAAGATACAATGAGGTAACACCTCACACCTGTCAGAATGGCTAAAATTAGCAACACAGGAAACAACAGGTGTTGGCAAGGATGTGGAGAAGGGGGAGCTCTCTTCTACTGTCAGTAGGAATGTAAACTGGTGCAGCCGCTCTGGAGAACAGTATGGAGGTCGTCGAGAAACTAAAAACAAGGGGTGTCGGGGTGGCTCAATCACTTGGGCATCCGACTTTGGCTCAAGTCATGATCTCACAGTTTGTGGGTTTTAGCCCTGTATGGGGCTCTCTGCTGACAGGGGAGAGCCTGGAGCCTGCTTCAAATTCTGTGTCTCCCTTTCTCTCTGACCCTCCCCTGCTCACACTGTCTCTCTCTCTCTCTTTCTCTCTCTCTCAAAAATAAATGAACATTTAAAAAAAAAAGAAACTAAACATAGAACTATCCTATAATCCAGCAATTGCACTGTTAGGTATTTACCCAAAGGATACAGATTCCAAGGGGTTCATGTACCTCATTGTCCAAAGCAGCATTATCAACAATAGCCAAACTATGGAGAGAGCCCAAATATCCATCTACTGATGAATGTATAAAGAAGATGTGGTATGTATATACAATGGAATATTACTCAGCCATCAAAAAGAATTAAATCTTGCTGTTTGCAATGAGGTGTATTGAGCTAGAATGTATTATGCTAAGTGAAATAAGTCAGAGAAAGACAAATAGTATATGATTTCACTCACATGTGGAACTTAAGAAATGAAACAAATGAACACATGGAAAGGGATGGGAAGAGAAGAGAGAGGGAAACAAACCACAAGAGACTCTGAATGATAAGGAACAAACTGCAGGTTGTTAGAGGAAGGTAAGTGGGAGATGGGCTAGATGGGTGATGGATACTAAGGAAGGCACTTGTTATTATGAGCACTGGGTGTTGTATATAAGTGATGAATCACTGAATTCTCCTCCTGAAATCAATATTTGACTGTATGTTAACTAAAATTTAAATTAAAAAAAAAATCAAAGATAAAAAAAATCTTGAAAGCAACCAGAGAAAAATGGCAAATTATGTACAAAGGAATCATTCAGAAGAATGTTACCTTCTCATCAGAAACCGCGAAGGCCAGGAAACAGGAGAACAACATTTTTAAAGTGCTAAACAACAACAGCAAAAAAACAGTCAATTAGCAGCCAGCACAAAAATACTTCTCAAGAATAAAAGCATAATAAATGCATTCTCAGACCGAACGAAGCTAAGCCTTAAATGAGGCCCTGCCAAAATGGCAGACTGTGTTCACACCAAGGCCCATTTTCTCTGGGTGGCAGTGTCTGTCCTTCTCCTTATCCACTTCTCCTTTCCTTTCCCTGTAATTTAAGCTGGGAAAAAAAAAACTTTTTTGCTAAAGGGAGGGTAAATCTAGTAGCTGTTCCCACAGTAATGAACATGCAAATGACATCATGTACTTTCTAAGGAATTCCAAGATGATCATTTAGGTGCTTTTGGTAAGAGAATTTTATTATTTTAACATGTTAGGTGAAATAAGTGTGACAATGCACACAAGTTAATGTGCTAAATGACATACATGTTCTGGAACATAATCTTAGTGGCACAAAGATGTCACCATTCACATAGCTTATTTAGGGTTAAATGTTGAACGGCAGCTCCGAAAACATTGAGTTGAAAGAAAATTGTATGATAATTGCCGTAAACTATCTGTATAATTAAGCCAAAAGTACTAACATTTGTGACAGATTTTAACTCATTTTTATAACTCACTTAAGGATTCAGATACATAATTTTTTTTTTTTGGTAACCGCCTTGGTATTTCATCTAAAGTGATAAAAACTACTGAGTTGGAAATCAAAGATACCAAGGCTTCATAATTGCCAGCTAATAATTATTTCATTGTAAACTGAGACATATATGGGGCTTCCATCCCTCCTTACTGGCAATTCATTTCATAATCACCTCTTTTTTTTTTTAAGTGTATTTATTTGTTTTGCAAGAGAGAAAGCAGAGAAGGGGCAGAGAGAGTGGATGAGAAAGAATCCCAAGCAGGCTCCGCGCTGTCAGCGCAGAACCCACCATGGAGCTCAGTCCCATGAATCGTGAGATCGTGATCTGAACCCAAACCAAGAGTTGGACACTCAGCTGACTGAGCCACCCAGGTGCCTCCGTAATCACTTCTTGTTGAGATGTGCAACACTAGCTTTCCAGCCTGCTCTCCCACTTGCCATTCTCTTCCATGGGCCAGACATTCTGGCCGGAGGGAACTGTGTGTTTAAGCCTGTGCGCCCTGCACATTCACAGAGCTGAATCCCTGTTCCCTTTCCCTGGAATATCACGGTGCTAATATTAATTTGGAGCAATAGATTCCTTCACGGCAACATCTAGACTGACGTTTTGATTCAGAAATCTTACCATTGCACTGTGTATTGTGGTATGCTACCAAAAGAATCACTTATTGTAAGAATAGGAAACAAGAACAGCTATAAACATTGCTTTACCTTTTCTGTGTGCCAAGGAAGTGTGCTCGCTGATTTTATCTGCGTCTTGCACATCATCTTCCCAGCATCCCTTGCGATGTTTGCCCCATTCTAGAAATGAAGAAACCGGAGCTCAGAGAGATTAAGTAAACTGCCCCAGGTCACAAAGCCAGGTGGTATAGAGTTATCATCTGCTTCATTGTCCATACTCGTAACCTCTGCACTGTGCACACTGCCTCCAACTTTGGTCTAGAGTCACCTCTGTATGTTTAAGCCCCTCTGCTAGCTCCTTGAGAGCAGAGACGGAAAATACCTTTCTTGTTCCTGCATCATTTCATGTAATAGGGGTGTAGGATATTTCATATCTGATGAGATCAAGGGAGGTTGGCCATGCCCAGCAGAAAGGTCCCCTAACTCATGTAATCTCATCCCTTATAGCTTGCATTGTTTTTTTTTTTTTAATGTTTTATGTTTATTTATTTTCTTAGAGTGCATTGTGTGCATGAGTGAGGTAGAGGTAGAGAGAGGGGGACGCAGAGAATTCCCAAGCAGTTTTTGTGCTGTCAGCACAGAGCATGATGTGGGGTTCGAACTCATGAACCCGTGACATCATGACCTGAGCCAAAGTCAAGAGTGTGATGCTTAACCAACTGAGCCACCCAGGCACCCCTGCCTGCATTCTTCATAGCGGCAGCTTGTCTCCAGCATGAAGCAGAGAAGGCATTTAATAGACGTGTCATAAAATGAATTTAATTAGCTTTTTATATCCAGTGGTGAAGAGTAGGAACTTCTGCTAAAAGAATTGTCCAAGGGAAATTAGATTCCATATAAAATGAGGATCCACTTACTTGTTAATGTGAGCCTTTTCAGCAGTTTCCTTCAGATACTTGTCTTTTTAATTATGGGAGATGAGGAAAGCATTAGGAAAAATCTGGCTTTCGGTTTTCTACACCTTTATTTGTTACTCTGTATTGTTAAATTCTTTGGGCAGTGTCCATGTATAGCTCATGCACGATTGTATTAAGAAGCAGCAGCTGTTAAGGCAATAAGAGCGTGAAGTAAATAATTCACAAATGACTTGCTTGTTTTTTACTCTGCATTTGCATTGTTTTATGGTTCTGCCCAGGGTTCTCATACTACAGTGTAGCTGTAAAGTTTGGAAGCAAATCATATTATTTTACCTTGTGTATTAGCCAGGGTTCTCCACAGCAACAGAACCAATAGGAAGTGTGTGGGGGTGAGGGGGAGAGGGAGATTGATTTGTTTTGAGGAATTGGCTCATATGATTGTGGGGGCTGGCAAGTCAGAAAGCTCCAGGGCTGGCTGGACACCCAAGGAGGAGTTGATGTGACAGCTTGAGTCTGACGGCAGTCTGGAAGGGGACCTCAGTCTTTCTCTCCTAAGGCCTGCAGCTGATTAGATGAGGCCCACCCACATCACGGAGAGTGATCAGCTTTATTCCAAGTCTACCGATTTAAATGTTCATCTCATCCAAAAAATACCTTCACAGAAACATCTGGTCTAGTGTTGGACCAAATATCTGGCTACCATGGCCTAGCCACCTTAATACAAAAAATTTAATCATCACGCTACATGTAGTATATCATCAAAAGAATCATTTATTGTGCGTTTGCCTGTGCTTTCAGACTTAGTGGCCATACTGCATAATAGCATTTTGGATATGGTTTTCTCATGTTAATTTTGTCTGTATTAGGAAAGAAGCAATGATTATAAAATAAACTTTAGATTCATGTCCTCAACTTCACAGAATGCTTCATTAGGGTAATATCTTTCTAACCCACAAAATTCTCCTGCCAACCCACAGGTGTGCTGCTACAGACTCTGGTGCTTATGTGATCACATGGGGTGAACAGAGGTTTTTGAAAGCCAGAGGGATAAAGGCAAAGTAAATAGCAAAGGCAGATCTTGCGAAAACTTTCATATAAACTCTGACATTATTTGACAGGCGAGTGTGTAGCTGGTTTTCATGAGTGCACCCATACCAGCTGTGAAATTATTGACGGTATTGAAGTATTTCTACCCAAGTTGGTGAACAGCTATTGGGCGAAGTTCCCTGAGTTCCCCAGCTGCCAGGTCTGCTTCTCCCCTGAGATCTCATAATCCACAACAAAAGGCTAATGACTAACAGAGCACAGGGCTCCAGGACCATGCTTCACCAGCATAAGACCGTTTGGGTTTTGTTTGTTTTAATAAGGTATAATTTGCATACAGTAACAGTCACCTTTTAGTGTACATTCCTGTGAATTTTAACAAATACATACAGTCATAAAGCCACAACTATAATCAGGATACAGAATAGTTCATTCACCTCAAAAATGTCTTCCCGTGTCCCTTGGAAATGAACCTCTGGCTGCCCACTCCAGCCCCTGGAAACCGTGGTTTTGTGTCCCTATACTTTATCCTTTCGAGAATGTCATGCAAATGGAATAATTTAAGCTTTTATAAACATTCATATATAGGGTTTTGTGTGAACATAAATTTTCATTTCACTTGGGTAGGATACCTGAGAATGCATTTGCTGGGTCATATGGTTAAGTGTATGTTTAACTTTATAAAAAACTGAACTGTTTTCCAAAATGGCTGTGCCATTTTGTACTTCTGTGAGCAACTTATAAGAGTTCTTGTCGGTTTTTTTTTCCCCTTTCAGACATGCTAATAAGTAATGATACCTCATTTTAATTTGTATTTCCCTAGTGACTACTGAGGTTGAACATCTTTTCATATGCTTATTTCTATCCATATATCTTCTTTGGTAAAGCATGTTCCAATCTTTCAGTCATTTTTTAAAAATTGGATTGTTTTAAATTATTGACTTTCTTGAGAGTTCTTTATATATTCTGAATACATGTCTTTCATCAAATATGTGATTTGCACATATTTCCCACCAGTCTGTGGCTTGTCGGTTGTTTTAACAGAATTAACTGGTATATGTTGTAGCACCTCATAGTACCCACCCCCGCCCCCAACACACACGACTCAAGATACATTTAATTTAATCCATAAATAAGACCTTTTCCAAAATCCTGTTTGACAGATTACTGTCATTTTCCTGTATATTCATTTCCCTAAATGTGGCCATCCTGCTGGGTAACCAAATACAGATATTTCTAATGCTTATTAGGTTGCTAGCACATCTCCTGACCCTGAGACTTGTGATGGACCCTGGTAAGCACCTCCAAGTTATTTTTCTCACACCATATGGATGACTCAGTGTTCTTTTTCCCATTTCCTTTTTATCTTTTCTCTTTCAGACTTCTTTATCTATGTGTGATGACTCAAAACAACGGATCTGTATTTGGAACTGCTTAGCTATCAGTATGGAAACTGCTAGATAGAAGAGAAACCTTGAACACGAGTGAACAGCAGCAGAACACCTATAATACAGTTAGAAAATGTGTAATAGAAACTTCAAACATTGTGGTAGATCATTGGCAAGAGAGGATATCAGAGAAGAGTTTATAAAGGAATTGGATTTGGGATGATGAGTAAGATTTGTATTTGGAGTGACAGGATGTGGAAATTTTCAGGCCTGGTGTGGCCTGTAGGCAGGAGTGGCCGTGGTGCATTTTTAGTAAAGACTAAAATGTATTCCCCTGTTCACTATATACGGGCATCAGGACTCAAAATCTCCTCCATCTGTACCTATTCTCTAGGTCAGTGATTCTCAATCAGGAACAGTAATGCTCCACTCCAGGGTGTTTGGAAATGTGTGTAAGTTGGGGAGGGAGTCGGCTTTAAGCCTGGGGTCCCTACTGACATATGTTAGGATGCTAAATGTCTTGCAATGCACACAAAAGTTCTAAACAGTTAAGAACTTGTGCCCCCACTAACTGCTAAAAGCCCTCCCAATAAGAAGCATTGCCAGTTATTTCATGCCATCACAATTATGCTTTAAATATTATTCATGCATGATTCCCAAATAAAGCAAGCTTCATTCAGCCTGGACCACTTGGTCTGACTCATATCCAACCGCATCCAGTTGGCATTTCCGCATAGATGTGTACAATTAAATGTTAACATATCTATAATCAAACTCCTAATTGCCTTATCTCTCAACTCAGTCTTCCACAATCTGCTACATCTTAGTCGATAGAAACTTCATTCGTCCAGTTACTCTGCCCAAAAGCTTTGGGGTCTTTGATTTCGCTTTCTCTCACATCCCACAACCAACTCATCACATAGCCTGTTGGTTGTACATTCAAAAATATATTCAGGCTCTTGTCACTTCTTACTACTTCTTTACTGTCACTTTGACCTAAATTACCATCATCTCCCACCTGGATTATAACAGTAGCCTTCCTACTTCTGTCTCAGCCTCCATTAGTCTATTCTCTACATAGTGTCTGGTGATCCTAGCCAAGTCAAAACACAGATCCCGTTTTGCCTGTACTCAGTCATCACTCTTGGCATTCCTTATACTTAGCATAAAAGCCAGAGACTTGGAAGTGACCTGTGAGCATGTACATGACTTGTCTTCTAGGTTACACCTTTGAATTCCTCTCCTATCACTCTCTTCCTTCTAACGTCCACTTAGCCATGTTTGCTCCTCCCTTTCTCTTGAGCACACCAGACTCCTGCCTCTTTGCACCTGTTTTTCCTCTATCTGGAATACTGTTCTCTCAGATTTCTTTTTTTTTTTTTTTCATGTTTATTTATTTATTTTGAGAGAGATTTTTTTTTCATGTTTATTTATTTTGTGAGAGAGAGAGAAAGGATGCAAGCAGAGGAGGAGCAGAGAGAGAGAGGGAGAATCCAAGTAGGCTCCATGCTGTCGGCACAGAACTCCACAAGGGACTCGATCTCACAAACTGTGAGATCATGACCTGAGCCAAAATCAAGAGTTGGACACTCAACCAATGTAGCCATCCAGGTGCCCCAGATTTCTTCATAGTCTAACACCACATGTGTTATAGCTCCCACTGAAATTCTCAATCTTAGGGTGCTCCTTAGACATATTAAGAATGGTTACTGTAAAGTTTGTATGTGATAATTCCATAACCTTACATCTTTTTTAAAATTCTTTTTTTAAATCTGTTTCTCTTGATTTTATTTTAGACAGTTTTATCTATATTGTACCTAGTTAGTTTTGAGTGCCTGCCAGATGCAGTATATAAGGAACTGTGACATTATGCTAGGCCTCAAATTGCATTATCTCCCTGTGGAGAGGACTCAAGTATGTGTGCCTTTTATCAGTTTATTGCTTCTCAGTTCCAGATCTACCCTTTTCCTTGGGACTGACACTTGTAGAATTTTTTCCTTTGTCGTTGATTTATATGAAGCTTTCTCAATAGAGGGCCCTAGAGAGATAGTGCAAGGTCAGAACAGGGGTTTCCTTCCCGCTTCCAGGGTGCTGTTTTCTGTGCAGCAACCAGCAAAAGGATGCCCAGTAACACCTCAGCAGCCTTCACTATCCAGCTGAAACCCACACTCTCCAGCAAATTTCTCTGCTGTCTTTTTCCTTTGATCAATACATGCCAGGTACATTTTTTATTTGAAAGAACCAGGTTTTGTTTTTATTTATACTTTCTATGCTTTGTTTCCTTTTCATCAATTTCAGTTCTTATGTTTTTCAATATCCTATCCATACTTTGTATTTATTTTGCTTTGCTTCTCCTAGTGTGTATATATCACACACACACACACACACACACACACACACACACATCTCCTGAAACCATCTGTACAATTAAGATCATAAACATATCCATCCCTAAGTTTTCTCATGCCCCTTGATAGTCATTCCTTCCTGCCCTCATCCTGTCTCCAGACAACCACTGATCTGTGTTCTGTTATTATACACTAATTTGTATTTTCTAGAGTTGTATATGAATGAGTTAAATAGTGTACACTCTGTTTTGGTCTGGCTCCTTTCACTCAGCATAAGGCTTTGGAGATTTATTCATGATGTAGTGTGTATCAGTAGTTCATTCTTTTTTATTGTTATATAGAATTCCATTCTATGGCTATACCACAGATTGTTTCTGTTTACTTGTTAATGTGCATATGTGTTGGTTCTAGTGTTTGACTTTATTACAAATAAAGCTGCTATGGACATATGTTAACTGCCTTTTCATGGTCCTAGACTTAAATTTACTTGGATAAATATCTAGGAGAGGAGAGTCTGGACCATATATATCCTTAATTTTTTAGGGAACTGACAAACTTTCAAAAAATGACTGCGCCATTTTACATTCCCACCTGCAATATAAGAGATTTTCAGTTCTTCCCTATTTTTGCCACTTTGGGAATAGTCAGCCTTTTAAATTTATCCACTCTAATTGTTCTGCAGTGATATTTCATTATATTTTTAAGTTGCATTTTTCCAGTGAGTAAGAGTGTACATCTTTGCTTGTGTTATTTGCCATCCTTATATCTGCTTTGACATAGTGTCTATGTACATCTTTTCCCCATTGTTTTTTTTGGATATTTGTGTTCTCATTGAGTTTTGAAAGTTCTTTATAGATTGTGGATACAAATCTTTTATCTTCTGTATACTTTGCAAATATTTTCTCCCAGTCCATGGCTTGTCTCTTCATTGTCTTAACGAGGCCTTTTAAAGAGCAGACATTTTTTATTTTGATGTAGTCCATTGTATCAATGTGTCCCTTTGTGGATCTTGCTTTTGGCGTAACCCAGATCACACCGGTTTTCTCCTGGATTGTCTCCTGGAATTTTTAAGGTTTATGTTTACATTTTGGTCTGTGATTCATTTTGAATTTTTTGTATATGGTACAATTTTGGCTAAATTTCCTTTTTTTTTTTTTTTTTTTTTTTTGCATGTGGATATACAGTTATTCCCACACCATCTGTTAAAAGTACTTTCCTTTCTCCACTGTACCTTTGTTGAAAATTAGTTGTCCTTATATGTGTGGGTCTATTTTTAGAAACTCTCCTCTATTAGTCTGTTTGACAACAACACCATATTGTCTTGATTACCATAATTTTACTGTAAGTCTTAAAATTAGGTAGTGTTAGTCCTCCAAATTTATCTTCCAAATTGTTAGATTATTCTAATTGTTCAGCATTTCTACATAAATTTTAGAACCAGAATTTCAACATATATTTAAAAAGAAAACCTGCTGTGATTTTGATTGTATTAAATTATAGATCAATTTGAGGAGAATTAATATCTTAGCAGTTTTGAGCCTTTAAAACTATGATCACAATAAATATCTTCATTTCTCAGCAGTATTTTGTACTTTTCAGTGTACAGGTCATGGATATCTTTTGTCAAATTTATCCCTAAATATTTCATATTTTTCACTCTATCATATATAATATTTAAATCTTTTTCATTTCCAGTGATTATTGCTACCATATAGAGTACAAATAATTTTGTATATTGATCTTGTATCCTCCAAACTTGCTAAGCTCACTTCATAGTTCCCGTAGTTTTGTTGTTATTGTTGTTTTGTTTTTTGGTGTTTTGTTTTTTTTTTTTTTTTTTTTTTTGGTTTTTGTTGTTGTTGTTGTTGTTTTGGTGTGTGTAGGTTCTTTTGGACTTTCTACATACACAGTAATGTCTTTGGGGAGGAAAGGCAGTTTTACTTCTTCCTTAAAAAGAATCTAGTTGCCCTTTATTTCTTTTTCTTGCTTTATTACACTGGCTGTAAGCTCTGTACAATGTTAAATAGAAGTAGAGAACAAATATGTTTGTCTTGCTGAACTTATTGGGAAAATAGTCTTTCACCAAGTATAATATTAATTGTTGTTTTGTCATAGATAGCTTTTATCAGATGAATAAACTCCCTTCTATTCCTAATTTGCTAAGAGGGTTTTTTTTTTTCTTTTCTCCCTGGAATGGGTGTTGAATTTTCTTAGACAGTTTTTCTGTATCTATTGAAATGACTTTATCGTTATTTTTCTTTTAAGTTTTAGTATAGTGATTTACATTGATTTTCTCATATTAGTGCAATCTTAATTAGTAAGATAAACCTCATTTGGTCATAGTAGCTTGATACATTGTTGAATTCACTTTGCTAAAATCTTGTCTAGACTTTTTCCAACTATGTTCAAGAGTGATGCTGGGTTTTGTTTTGTTTTGTTTTGTTTTGTTTTTTTCTCTTGAAATGTGTTTGTCTGGTTTTTGTATCAGGATAATGCTGGCTTCATAGAATGAGTTGAGAAGTATTCCAACCTTTTAACTAAAATTCAACTTCTTTAAATATAGGGCTGTTCAACTTACCTATTTCTTGAGTGAGCTTTCTGATTTTTATCCTTCAAGGACTTTGTATTAGCATAAAGTTGCTTATTGCCTTTTTATTATCTGTAGAAGTTGGGCAATGTCTCCTTTCTCATTCCTGATATTGGTAATTTGTGTCTTCTCTCTGGTTAGTCTAGTTAGAAATTTTTCAATTTTATTAATCTTTTCGAAGTTCTAGCCTTTAATTGATTTTTCTTTATTATCATCCCATTCTCTATGTCATTGATTTTCTTGATGCTCTTTATTATTTCTTTTTTCTGTTAAGGTTTAATTTGCTCTTTTATTTCCAGTTTCTTGGGTGAGAGCTCTATGTGTAACATGTTATTCCAGGCAGTAATTATAATTGTTATTATAATAACCTTTGCTGCCAGTTCTAACATCTGTCAGTTCTTGGTTGATTTCACTTACATGATTTTTCTCATTATAGGTCATGTTTTCTCACTTACTGGAAAGCCTGGTAATATTTTACTGGATGCCGGACAGTGTGAATTTTACCACATTGAGTGCTGGGTATTTTTGTATTCATACAACTATTCTTGGCATATGACACAACTAAGTTAATTGGAAACAGTTTTATCTTTTCAGATATGGCTTTTAGGATTTGTTAGATGGGAATGGAATAATGTTCCGTCTAGTGTTAGTTATTCTGCACTACTGAGATAAGACCCTTACATGCACTCTACCTAATGCATCATGAATTATGAGGTTCAAGTCTGATAAGAACAAACACTGTTTTCATCCCTGTATGAGCGGTGGGCACTGTTACCTTTAATATCTTCAGCTGGTTCTTTCTCCAGCCTCGGATAGTTTCCTCACATGCCTGGGCTGATCAGTACTCATCTGAATACTTATGGGGGCCTTCTGCAGATCTCCAGAACTCCCTCTTTGTGCATCTCTCTCCTCTGAGGTTCTCTGTCCTGCAAACTCTAGCTGCTTTGGACTCCCTGAACTCTTCGTTCCTTGTCCTCAATTTAAGGTGCCTGCCATCCTGTGACTGATTTCCTCTTCCCTGATTAAACTGTTCTCTTCAGTCAGGTCTGTGCTCAAGTGTCACCTCCTCAGAAAGGCTTATTTTGATTAATACAGCTCTCACTCCCCTCTCGCTCTGTTTTATTATAGATTTACCTTTTCACTGTCTGTCTCTGCTCACGATAGTAAGGCCCACTTCTGATCTTACATGTGTACCTAACTGGATTTCATACTCCTATGTATCAAATATCCACAAAAATGTTCATAATAGCCCATCATTGGAAACAGTCCAAATGTTTATCATTACTACACAGCAGTGAAAATTAATAAGCTATAGTTCATGTGACAACACGGATGAATCCCAGAAATAGAATGTTGACAAATGGAGCCAGACACAGAAGGTGTCTGTTCAAATAGGCAAAACCAAACAATAATGTTCGAATTTGAAATACCGGTTCCATTTAGGATATGGGTTTTTCCCAGTCAGGGGTTCCCAGAGTGGCCTTTTGAGGTTCTTTCCTTGAGCCGGGTGGAGAAATTGGTTGAGTGAAATCAGTTGAGTCCCATATTGTCTCCTCTGTAAAATCTTCCCTAATTCCCTGAACAGGTGGTCATTCTGTCTTCTCTGAACAAACATTAGAACAATTATACTGTAATTTTTACATTTTCCAAGGGAAGGAGTCATCTTGGTTTGGTTTGGTTGTTTTGGTTTTTGTTGTTTTGAGTATCTTTGGTGTAGAACCGATGCTCTGGAGACGTTTTCTGGTGGGAGGAATGAGCAAGTGCCGGAACTTCAAACATATGAGCCACGGGCTTCTGCAGCCCATGCCTGTGCCTTCCCATTGCCTGTTTCTAGTTGAGGACAGATACTATCTCCTGTTGTATCTGGAGAGCCAAGATTTGTTGGTACCTGTTTGTCATTAGTCTTGACAATGAAAAGTCTTGAGACTTAGGTAACCTGGAGGTCAGATAAGGTCAGACTCCTTAGATTTGGCAACCTGGCAACCACAGGAACAAAGCCACCTCTGCCTTCTGGTGGCTACAAGGGATAAGGCATAACTTCGTGTATTCACAAGGCTTCGCTGTGAATATTTTCCCCACAAGTTTATGAAAGGATCCATCAGAAATCAATTTGCTTTGTAGGGTTTCTTCTCCCACACAAAAATGCTGTGAAACCAAAATACGATAACTCAACAGAGTACTCTTTTTTCCTTTTAATTTTGAAAATTTCAATGAACATGCACTTGGAAAGGGTAATCAAATGAGGATAAATGGAGCTTCCAGAGAAAATTGTGGCGGTCTTGGGAAGGGAAGTTCCTTCAAAGTTTGTCCTTGCTGGAAGTAACTGGCCCTCAGCAGTGCTATAGCTGAGTTCCAACTGATGAGTTTACATTTCTGTGCCAGGCTTTATTAAGGAACCCAGGATAGCATCTGTTCACTTTGAAAAGAATTCTGGCAATTCAGCAGCGTCTTAAGATTTTAAATGTATATTTTGATTAACACATTTTTATTGGCATATATATTCTTTTCCTTTTTTGCTAATACTACTGTGAATGTGTCTTTCTGCAGCTGTGGTGCTCCCATTCAAGTTTCTGAGGTGAAGCTGCTTTCCTTTTCATCGGGGCAACTAACCGTCTTCCTCCCTGCTGAGGTGAAGGCCATAGGGACAGAGAATGACCGCGTCCTGCCTCTGCAAGAGCTGGCCATGAGGAGTCTACATCACACATACCATACTTTCCTTAAAGGTACACGGGGCTTTTCTCTTTTTCTGCCTCTTACTCAGTGAACTTGGAAATTATGTTTTATGCTGCCAAAGTACTTTGGTGTCCATTTTTTTTTTTATGGGTGGATCCAAATTTACTGTTTTAACCAGTTTTAAATGCCCAGTACAGTGACATGAAATACATTCACATTGTTGTGCAATGGGACTTTTTTTTAATTTAAAAAATTGTAATTTTATCAATGGTGATCCCTTCAGTACCCCCTACTGACACAGGAGCATTTGCTAAAATATGGTCTTCAGTCATAAAGGACAGAGGTTAAAAGTTAAACTATGAGGTTTAGGGGCACCTGGGTGGCTCAGTTGGTTAAGCAGCCGACTTCGGCTCAGGTCATGATCTCACGGTTTGTGAGTTCGAGCCCTGTGTCGGGCTCTGTGCTGACAGCGCGGAGCCTGGGGCCTGCTTCAGATTCTGTGTCTCCCTTTCTCTCTGCCCCTTCCCCAGCTCACACTCTGTCTCTCTCTCTCTCAAAAATAAATAAAGATTAAAGAAAATTTAATGTAAACCATGTGGTTTAAATGAAGGAAATTGGTATTTGGGAACATGTATCTGGTGGAAGTGAAAAGCCTGGCAGAGATACTTTTCTTTTGTGGGGGAAAAAAAAAAAATGAAAGGTCTTATCCTCAAAGCAAAGTTGGGTACCTTCCAGCAGAGTGGGTTTTTGCCATGCAGTCTGCTTACATCTGAGAAATTATACACCTGAAGGGGAGGAAATATCAGGAACCTTCGGCACTACCACCACAGCATGTTAACTCTTGGTTTGGAAAGGATTTGGCGGTACATAGATTTCAGAGGTGTTGTGATGTGGGTCTCGGAGACGCTTTGAAAAAGCTGTAGGCCATGTTAAATAAGCTACGTTTCAAGTTTTTTAAACTGCTAAATATTTTGTCTTTGCCTCAAAAAAAAAATCCATATGAAAGCATCTAACAGTCAGCCTTCTAGAAATGTCTAATACAAAGTTGAGTTGGTTTTTAATACTAGACAGAAAACTGATAATTATTCACCTATGGGTAAGTTCCATTTTTATAAATGGTTATTGGTAAGTCCAGATAGATCTAAAGGATGATAAGATCATTTGTATTTCCTTCCCAAAGATGAGTCTGTAATTTTTAGGTTTTGCCTCATTGTGACTACTTCTCTTTCTTCTGGATGTTTGCCATCGGTGGGAATCAGTGTGCACTTGTGCTCAAGATTGTCTGGGCCACTGGGATGTTTTGCTTTCAACGTTGCTTTTGTATCGCTCAGGCTCAGCCGAGAAGGAGGCCCCCTCTTTATTAATGACAGCTTTATTAATGAAACAGGGAAAAGCTTGGTTTCATTATTTTTCTTTCTTTGATTTGCTTCCCGCTTTCATTCCTTTCAGTAAATACAATTTAGCTTGAGTAGTGCTAAATGCCCAGTCGATTTTGGGAAGAACTTAATGGAAGTCAGTGTTAGTCTTTGGTGCCAGCCCTTTTTTCTTCTTGGTCTCTCACAGAACGTTTTGTAAACCCTCTCTGGGTAAATTAATGCCTTTTTTTTTATCTTTGTTCTTAAAGAATATTTGGTGTTATTCTTTCCTTGCCTCTGCCTCAGGCCAGCTTTTGTTTGCTCTTAAAAGAGCAAATTTAGGCTTCCTCTTAGTATCAAAAAAAGTTAAAAAAATCTTTCATTTCCAAATAATGCAGTGCCTATCAGATAACAGTTATTTTCAACACGCAATACTTTTTAACTAACTGAGTGGACTGAGTAACAAAGAAACGTGTTTCAAGCCCCGTGTAAGGAAATCTGATTTTTTTGTATTCATGCCTGATTTTCTCTTGTGTTCCAGATTTGAACTTTCTGTCTCCGATCTCGTTACCCAGAAGTCTCCTGGAGCTGCTGCACTGCCCCCTGGGACACTGTCACCGGTGTAGTGAGCCCATGTTTACAATTGTCTACCCCAAGCTCTTCCCCTTGAGAGAGACGCCGATGGCAGGCCTGCACCAGGGGTAATCATGCCTAAGTGGGCACCAGGGCTTACACCTGGGAGAGGGGTGGAGGCCATGCAGGGAAGTATTGTTAAGTCAGCAGCTCTCAAGGTGCCCAGAGTGCTTCCTGAGATACAGCTGAAGGAAACAAAAGCACATTCTCAGCATCACAAGAAAACTGGACTTCCCTCTATTACTTTTTTGGCCGTGTACAGAAGAGTTTTATTGCATATGTTCTTTAGAGTAGCTCATTCTTTGCCAGGAGCCTTTTCCTGCTATTCCGCTATTCACAATAGTCTTTAGGCAATAAGGAATGTCAGAACAAAATATTTGTTATATAATGGGACCAGCCCAGCCCTTCTATTTAATTGGCGTTGCTAACTGAAAGTACATGGCTGAACATTGTGTGTGTGCGCGTGTGTGTGTATGTGTTTCTGTTTTGAATTTCTAACACTTCCAAATGCCATTCTCTTGCCACTCTCTATTTATTGGCGCAGTGCCTTGAATTTGCTAAGAATGTTCACCAAGCAAAAACCCCTAAACTGGTGGTTTAAAAAAAGAAAACCAGACAATTAAAATTAGGACATCAAATGAAAAATCCCCCATTAACACAACCTTAGCATATAGATATTCTAAATTTAGGATTTTCTAAATTCACGTTTTTCAAAGTTAAAAAAAAAGAGAAAGTACTAGAACGCCTCATTTATCCATCCAGTGGTATTTTGGGTTAGTAAGTTTTTCAGAGAACTTGTTACCCCCTATTGAGTGCCAAGAAGCATTTACTTTGTAAGCATTTCTGTAGAAAGAGAGCGAGCCTGGGCGGGGTGCTGAAACTCTCTGAGCCTCAGACTGGGGAGAGAACATCGTGCTGGGTGGGGCTGTCATGAGGATGAGCAGATGATGAAGGTAAAGGCTCTTCAACAAGTGGTAGTTACCTTTACGAGCGGTGTACCCACTCCCTCGCACAACTGCACTTCTCTTTCTCTTACCCCAAATAATCCTGTTTTGTTATACTTCCGGTTCCTGTTTCCACTTTCTGTATTTTTAATGTTTTTTGCTTCGTTGTGCCTGCCCACAAGAAGCCTTCCTCCAAACCTTTCTAAATTTGCTACTTCCAATCCGAAGTGATCACATCACCAAATTTAGTGGGATTCCGTTTAGATTGGAGTTAAAAGGACTGAGTCAGAGTCTGCGTGTATTACTTCCTACACGAATAAAATTAACATGAAATAGACACAGTGGAGGAGAGCCATAGTTGCACAGGGGCAGGTGCCCGGGCCCTGACTCCAGCTCCTCCGCCCAGAGACCTTGAGCAGAGGACGTAAAATCTCTAAGCTTCAATTTTTCATTAATAAGATGAGCATCATATTAATATCTATTTAATAAGGTCATTGTGAGGATAAATGAGATCATTCATGGAAAGAGCCCAGGCATGTAATAAATACTAAATAAATGGTAACTATTTTAATCTATTTTTTTTAGCGCAGAGACTTTTAAAAATTTCTCGTATGTGTGTGTTTCTAGCAAATGCTTTTCATGTTAGTAAGATATCATCATAGGATAATCTTAACGAATTCATTAAACTATCGTAAAACCCTTATGCATAGTACAGTGTTTTGTTTTTTTTTTTTTTATAGAAGACATTTTCTTATTGAAAATATGAAAATGAAAACAATTCTGTATGGTCAGGATACCCTGTCAGTAGCTGATAAAATTCTGAATACCTTTTTCAAAAAGATAAACTTTCTTTTTATCATGGCAATTAATTTGTGAAAGTAAATTAGATCCTTCAAAAGGAGACATTTTGTGTGTGTGTTATCTTTATATGAGATTTGGGGAATTTATTCAGCATTTGAATGTTTTATTGACTGTTACTTATTTCTCTGCTACAACCTAGAATGTCAGTGTGAATAATCTTATATTGTTTCGGGACATAAAATATAATAGTATGAGTTTCATAAAATGAATATATCCAGTACATAGGACTTAAGCAGTGCCCGTTTGTTGAGCAAAGCCAGAAGTGCCTGTGTTTATAGCAAAGATGAAATGCCAAGACATAAACATGGCTTTCTGTGGTAAGTTAATGCTAGGGTTGAAATTGAGAGTTTGTGGCTTTCATTCGGTCCACCAGACTTTGCTCCTTCCCATGTTGCTATGGAGATTGTATTAAAAGCATTGACTTCAGTTTCTATCATAGTCTTTAAAGTACTTTCTTTTGTAACTGAAAACCAACTACTTGAATCTCAGTAGCCTACTGCTGAAAATAAAATCAATATTTTTAATATCATAAACTAACTCTACAAGGTCTTGATAATATTATTTTTAAGTTTTATAATATATTCAGTTCAGTTGGCTTTGCTTGTTGTAAATAATACATTGTATCAGCCAATACCTAAATCATTGTGGACATCTGGCATCATTTTAAAAGAACATATTGGATATTCTTCTAAAATACCAAGTCTCATACAAGTGTTAGTTTCAACCTAAATTTAATACAGAGTGAAGCAAAAAGAAATTATAGTATTTTTAATAAACAATAGATTCCCAAACCTTCAAATATCAATAAAACAGAAGAATGGCTAGCATATTCATGATTTTGAATCCTTATAGCACATTTGCTTTCCTAAAACTTACTGTTCACTTACTAAAATGGAGAACATCAGCATAGAGGGTTATTTATTATTATAACAACGTGTCTGGCTTTTCCCCATGCATGCGTGATTTATACAAGTTCTGTATTTTCCAATAGGAAATCAGGTCACCCAAGGTTTTTCAGGGCTGTATGTTAATTTGCTAGGAATGCCACAACATTTAAAATGCCACAAAACCGGGTGACTTAAATAATAGGATATCCATTGTCTCACAGCTCTGAAGGCTAGAAGTCTGAAATCGGCATGTTGGCGGGGTAGTTCCTTGTGACGGCTGTGAGGGAAGGGTCTGTTCCAGGCATCTCTCCTTGGCTTGGAGATAGAAGCCTGTCTTCTCCCTGTGTCTTTACATCATCTTCTCTCTATGTCTGTCTCGCTCTGTGTCTAAACTTCCCCTTTTTGTAAGGACCCCAGTGATATTGCATTAGGGCCCACTCTGGTGGGCTTTAATCCTCCCTTAACTAATTGTACCTGAAGTGATCCTGTTTCCAAATAATGTCACTGCATTACTCTGCTCAGGCTGCCATAACAAAATACCATAACTCACTGACTTGAACAACAGAAATTTATTTCCTCACAGTTCTTAGGCTGGAAGTCTGAAATCAGGGTGCACATGGTCAGGTTGTAGGGGAGAGTGTTTTTTCTTGGTTTGCAGATGGCCACTTTTTTGCTGCCTCACATGGCATAGAGCTTGTGAGCACATGCACACAGGCTCTCTGGTGTCTCTTCTTTTTATAAGGGTGCTAATCCCGTTATGAGTGCCCCATCCTCATGACCTCATCTAAACCTACTATCTCCAGAAGGGCCTAACTGCAAATACCCATCACATTAGAGGTCAGGGCTTCATCACATGAATTTGGGAGGACATACTTCAACCCATAACAATCCGTTCCAAAAATTCATGTTCTTCTCACATGCAAAATAAATTCACCCTATCCCAACACCCCCCAAATCCTAACCCATTCCAACATCAACTTGTAAGTTAAAAAAATCTCATCTTTTTTTTTTTAATGTTTTATTTATTTTTGAGAGACAGAGAGAGACAGAGAGAAGTGGGGGAAGGGCAGAGAGAGGGAGATAGAGAATTCCAAGTAGGCTCCAAGCTGTCAGTGGCCCGATTCCACAAACCTTGAGATCATGACCTGAGCCGAAGTTGGACACTTACTTGATTGTTCAGACGCCCCAGTTCAAAATCTCCTTTTAAATATCTAAATCAGGTAAAGGTAAAACTTGGGTATAATTCTTCCCGGGGCAGGACTCCTCTCCAGTTATAAACCATATAAAAACCATATAAAAATATGTTTAATTATTAAAACATTAGTAGACCAGGGGCGCCTGGGTGGCTCAGTTGGTTGGGCATACAACTTCAGCTCAGGTCATGATCTTACAGTCTGTGAGTTTGAGCCCCGCATCGGGCTCTGTGCTGACAGCTTGGAGCCTGGAGCCTGGAGCCTTCTCTGAATTCTGTGTCTCCCTCTTTCACTGCCCCTCCCCGCTCTCACTGTGTGTGTGTGTCCTCTCTCAAAAATAAAAACATAAAAGAAATTAAAAAAAAAAATTGTTAGACCAGTTATTTATTTTTATTTTGATGGGGGACAAAGTGTGTCTATTCAATTCATACATGATCATAGAAGCAAAATTAGAAAACACAATTCTGGGGGCACTTGGGTGGCTCAGTCGGTTAAGCGTCCGACTTCGGCTCAGGTCATGATCTCACGGTCCGTGAGTTTGAGACCTGCGTCGGGCTCTGTGCTGACAGCTCGAGCCTGGAGCCTGTTTCGAATTCTGTGTCTCCCTCTCTCTCTGACCCTCCCCCGTTCATGCTCTGTCTCTCTCTGTTTCAAAAATAAATAAACGTTAAAAAAATTTTTTTAAAGAAAATACAATTCTGCAAAAGGAAACTATCTCAAACAGAAGAACTTCAACCAGAAATGACCATTGGTAATAGGTTAAAATAGAATCTCTCTAAATTGACTTTTTTTTTAAGTTTATTTATTTATTTTTGTGAGAGAGGGACAGAGAGAACATGTTCACACAAGCAGGGGAGAGACAGAGAGAAAGGAAGAAAGAGAGAATCCCAAGAAGGTTCTGCGTTGTCAGCACAGAGCCCAAGGCAGGGTTCGATCCCACAAACTGTGACATCATGACCTGAGCCAAAATCAAGAGTCAGATGCTTAACTGACTGAGTCACCTGGGCACCCCTCTCTAAATTGACTTCTCAACCAAGGATCCATTGAATCAGATTATTGGTGCTCTTTATATCCTTTTTTAAAAAATTGTATTAAGAACATTTAAACATGAGATCTACCTTCTTAACAAATTTTCAAGTGCATAGTACAATAGTATTAACTACAGGCACCACATTCAGCAGCAGCACTCTAGAACTTGTTCAGTTTGCATAACTGAAGCTGACAACAACTCCCTTTTCTTCCTCCCTTCTCCAGCTTCTGGCAACCACCATTCTACTCTCTGCTTCTATGAGTTTACTTTTCTCGATACCTCATGTAAGTGAAATCCTGTCCTCCTGGGGCTGGCTTATTTCACTTAGCATAATGTCTTCCAGGTCTGTTTGTGTCATTGCATATGCCAGGACATCCTTCTTTTTTTTACTCTAAGTGATATTCCATCCTTATGGGATGCCTGGGTGGCACAGTCAGTTGAGCATCCGACTCTTGATCTCGTGGTTCATGGGATCGAGCCCCACGTCGGGCTCTGCGCTGACAGCGCAGAACCTGCTTGTGCTTCTCTCTCTCCCTCTCTCTCTCTCTGCCCTTCCCCGGTTGTGAATGCTCTCTCTCAAAATAAATAAATAAAATATTGAAAATAAATTATTTAAAAAAATATTCATCCCATATTTCTACCAGATTGTCTTTATCTGTTCACCCATCAGCGGACATTAAGGTTGTTTTCATATCTAGGATATTGTGAATAATGCCGTCATGAACATGGAGTGCAGGTATTTCCTTGAGACTCTGATTTCTTTTGGTTACATACTCAGAGTGGGATTTCTGGATCGTATGACAGTTATATTTTAATTTTTTTGAGGAGCTGCTGTACTATTTTCCATAACAGCTGCAGCATTTTACATTCCCACCAAAAGTATACAAAGATTCCCATTTCTCTGTGTCTTTGCCAACACATTATTTTTTGTTTGGTTGTTTCATTTGTTGTTTTTACAATAGTGATCCTAATAGGTATGAGGTGATGCCTCACTGTGGTTTGATGTGTATTTCCTTGATGATTAATAATGTTGAGAACCTTTTCATGGGCCTGTTGGCCACTTATGCCTTTGGAGAGATGTCTATGTAAGTCCTTTGCCCATTTCTAAATCAGATTATTTGTTTATTGCTATTGAGTTATAGGAATTCCTTATATATTTTGGATATTAATCCATCATCAAGTAGTGGGATTCTCAAATATTTTTTTCCCATTTTATAAGTTGCTTTTTCCTTTTGTTTCCTTCTGCTTTGCGGAAGCTTTTTATTTTGAAGTAGTCCTGCTCACCTGTTTTTGCTTTTGTTGCTGTGCTACTCATGTCATGTTCAAGAATTCATTGTAGGGGTGCCTGGGTGGCTCAGTCAGTTTAGCCAACTCTTGGTTTCAGCTCAGGTCATGATCTCGTGATTTTGTGAGTTTGAGCCTCACATTGGGCTCTGTACCGACAGCACAGAGCCTGCTTGGGATTTTCTCTCTCCCTCCCACTCTGCCCCTTCCCCATTCATGCTGTCTCTGTGTCTCTCAAAAATAAATGAACTTAAAAAAAAAAAAAAAAAAGAATTCATTGTCAAGACCAATGTTAATTAAGAAGCTTTCTCCCAATGTTTTCTTCTAGTTTTATAGTCTCAGGTCTTACATATAAGTCTTTAATCTATTTTGAGTTGATCTTTTTATGTATGGTGTAAGATAAAGTTTCTACTCTCAGTTTCATTCCTTTTGCATGTGGATATCCAATTTCCCAGCACCATTTTTTGAAGAGACTCTTTTTCCCATTGTATATTCTTGGCTTCCTTGTGGAAGATCAGTTAACAGTTGTGTGTGGGTCTGTTTCTAGGCTCTGTGTTCTGTTCCATTTGTCTGTGTATCTGTCTTTATGCCAATACCATACTGTTCTGATTACTGTAGCTTTGTAAAATATTTTGAAGTTAGGAAATGGGATGCCTCTAGCTTTGTTCTTTCTCAAGATTTGCTTGGCTCTGTGGGATCTTCTGTTGGCTCCAGGTGAGTTTTAGGAATTTTTTTTTCTCTTCTTGTTAAAAACGCTATTGGAGTTAGTTCCAAATAGCTCAGAGTAACTCATCCACTCATTTATTAATGTGTCCAGTTAGCAGATATGCAGTGAGCATTCCCCGCAAGCAGAGCACTCTGGGAGGTAATGACACCCTGGCCTCAGTCAGCTGCTTTCAAGCTCTGATGTAGAGTTTGGTTTTCTTCAGGAATTCTCCTTGGTCTTTTAGGCCAGAGCGATTACGTGAGAGGGCCAGATGTCCTGGTGACGGATGTGCCTTGGGATAGAGGCCTGTGAGAGGCGTGCAGAACTCATTGTCTTATGGCTTCCCTCACCTTTCAGGACAACTTAATACTCTCTTCTCCACTCACTGTAATTTCACTCACTGTAGTTTATCTCTCAATAATCTCTCCTAATTCTTATATGGTTAAATCACTTACGAAATGTTTCTCATTACCTTATCCTTGCTTTTTATGGCTATTACTTTCTTCTGTGAAACCAGTTAACATCAGTAATACTGACATTATTTGCTTACTTGTATTTAGGATTTTTTTTTTCTTTTAGCCAAAGCCTATTCATTGACCGGCACCCTCTTAAGGTGACTTAGGAAACTTTGCGCAGGTAAAATACTCTTCAACAAATTAAGTAAATTGTTCTTCACTGTTTTTCCCTACTCGTATCACTCAGTTATTGTGCGTTGACCTCTGCGATGTGCCAAACTCTGTATTAGGTACCGGGGATTCAGCCCTGACCACACCACCTGATAACTTCTTTTCCCATACATGTATTTCACCCCTGACGTCCTAGGGCATGGACTGATCAAATAGAGAAACCAGTATGTCATATTTAAGCCTGTAGGTCTGCACGTAGGATCTTCCCATGAGAAACCGTCACCATTAACATAAGTGGAACAAGCAGATACAATATGTTATGAGATAATTCTCCCTTAATTTGTGTATGAGTTTGGGATGTCATCTGATCAACTCTGTCTAATAAATATTGTTTTTCTTCTGGCTTGAATTTCTGTATGAGTCAAGGATATGCTTTTTGCTTTTTGTTTCTAATCAGGAAACACGTTTGCAAAGAAGATACCATATTTCTTATGTTTTTTTGGGGGCTCCAGAATGTGCCAACCACATTGTGATTTTTTTTTTTTAAGAATAGTGTATTTCTGTATTTTAAAACTAAGCTGAAATGCTCTTTCTCCTGTCTTGCCTATAAATAAGAGATTCTAAAGCAACAAATGTCATGTCTGATGTTCTTTGTAGAATGTACTAACCTCCTTTTCCTAACTATAGAGTTTATTGCTTAGCTCAGAATTTCTCCCTTAAAACTGTCACATCCCTGGTGCCACAGCTTAGGAATTTTAAAGGATCAAACCAGCACAAATCCATTCTTAAGGCAGTAGATTTGGTGTACTTGTAACAACTTAGATCATTAATGCAACAAGCAGATACAATATGTTGTTAGAATCTCCCACAAGTCATAAGTCCACACAGTTGGATTTTTTGTAGCACAACTATGGCACCTCCAGGTTACCCACCCCACCCTTGAGCATCATAAGGAGTTAATAATGATCAGCAGGCATTATGCTTCAGTAAGTAAAAAACAACAAAACAACAACAAAACACATTTTTATGGAGTTGGATTTTTTTGCTTACAGCCTTTATTTTTAAAAATCCAGCGGCATGAAATGTATTGTTTCTATGAATGATTTTCATGTAGCATAATAATTTTTTTTTTAAGTCAGGAGAGTCAAGTTTAGTTAGCTGATCCTCAAAAATCCACTTATCATAGTTAAGATCATTTTGTGTCTGAGTTTCATTTCAATTGTGATTTATATACATGTATACATGCTGGTGTGTGTGAAGCAAATTATCTGAAGTAGGGTTCTAACCAACTTTAATTTTTTTTTAGTTAAGGTAATACAAAGTATCCAATGACTTAAAATTTATATAGTTTCCTGAATTAAGAAAATCTCGAAAGTGATGCTTGCCTTTCATTTTCATATGAGTGTAATTTGCAAAACAGAAGGTTTTGATTTTGATGGAGTCAAATTTATCCATTTTAATTTTATAGTTAGTGCTTTTTATGTCCTAAGAAATCTTTACCTACCCCAGGGTCATAAGGATGTTCTCTTTTCCATTGGTCTGTGTCTGTCTCTCAGTCAATGCCAAACTGTGTTGATTCTGTAGTTATATATTAGCACTTAATATCAGATAAAGTGATACTTCTACTTTGTTATTCTTTTTCAAAATTCTGTTAATTCTTCTAGGGCCTCTGCATTTCCATATAAATTTTAGAAAAAGCTTATCTTTGTCTCAAAAAAAAAAAACCCCTTGTGCTGGATTTTGAAAAGAATTGCATTCAATCTATAGATCAACTTGGAGAGAATTAACATCTTTGCGATGTTGAGTCTTCCGGTGTGTGAATCCTGTGTCTTTCCATTTTTTTAAGTAGTCTTTTATTTCTTTCATCAATATTTAATAACTTGCAGCATAGAAGTCCTTAAATTTTTTGTTAAATTTATACGCAAGTGTCCCACTTTCTTTATGTGACTATAAATGATATTATACTTTTAAATTCCACTTTCCATGTGTTCATTGTTAGTATGTGGAAATGTGATTCATTTTTGTATTTCAGTCTTATGTGCCTGCAGCATTGCTGAACTTGCTTAAAGGTCTAGGAGTACATTTTGTAGATGCTTTGGTGTTTTCTATGTAGACAGTCATGTCATCTGAAAGTAGAAATAGTTTTATTTCTCCACGTTCCATTCTCTATGCCTTTTATTTCTTTTTCTTGCCTTACTGCAGTGGTTAAAACTTCAAGTACTGTGTTGATTAAGGTGTTGAAAGTACACATCCCTTATAGAGTATGAAGTTAGCAGTAGGTTTTTTGTAGATTCTAATTATCAGATTGAGAAAGATCCCCTCTATTCCTGTTTGCTGAGGCTTTTTATCATTAGTGGAGATTTTTCAAATGCTTTTTTCTGAGTCCATTGATATCATACAATTTTTTTTTCATTCACCTGCTGACATGATTGATGAAATTGATTTTCAAATATTAAACCAACCTTACATACCCAGAATAACCCCCACCTGACAATGGTGTATAGCTCTTTTTATACTTTTCTGTATTAGTTTAATACTTTGTTGGAGATTTTTCTATCTCTATTCATGAGAGAGATGGTCTATAGTTTTCTGGTTTTAAACTCTCTGGCTTTAGAGTCAGAGTAATTACTGGCCTTATAAAATGAGTTGGGAAGTGTTCTTCCTTTTCTGTTTTTCTGCAAGAGACTGTAAAAATTCCTCTTAGCTCTTCTTTAAATGTTTGATAGAATTCTCCAGTGAAATTGTCTGGACCTGGAGATTTCTTTTCTTTTTTTAATTACGAAGTCAATTTTTAATAATTACCATCCTTTTCAGGTTGGCTATTTCATCTTGGTTGAGTGGTGGTAGTTTGTAGTTTTCAAGGAATCCATCTACTCTCAGCTTACAAATTTATGACTATGAAATGGTTCATAATATTCTCATCTTTTTAATGGCTTCAGGATTTGTGCTGATAACACCTGTTTCATTTCTTATATTAAGAGAGCCTTTTGTCTATCTTTGTTAGTCTTGCTAAAGATGTATCAATTTTATTGATCTTCTTAATCCTAGTGAAATTGTTGGTTTCACTGATTTATTATTGCTTCATTCTGCTTGCTTTGGGTTTACTTTGCCTTTGGGGGATGGGATTGGAGTAGAATCTCAGATCATTGATTTGAGAACTTTCCTTTTTAACATAAGCATTACGTGCCATACATTTCTCTCTCAGCACTGCTTTCCCATGCCTCAAAATTTTTGATGTGTTGTCTTTTCATTTTCATTCAGTTCATGTAAGTTTCTATTTGAGATTGCCTCTTTAATCCATGGGAAAGTAGTCATTTGACCCATAGGTCAAGGAAGGTCAAAGAACTGTGTTCTTTTATATCCACATTTGGAAATCTTCCTGTTGTCTTTCCGTTATGGATTTCTAATTTGATTCCATTTGGATAGAGAACATGCTCTGTGATTTTTACTTACTTTAGATTGTTCTTCATAAATTGTTCTTTTTTTAGGACTTTTATTTTATTTTTTTAATATGAAATTTATTGTCAAATTGGTTTCTATACAACACCCAGTGCTCATCCCAACAGGTGCCCTCCTCAATGCCCATCACCCACCCTCCCCTCCCTCCCACCCCCCATCAACCCTCAGTTTATTCTCAGTTTTTAAGAGTCTCTTATGGTTTGGCTCCCTCCCTCTCTAACCTTTTTTTTTTTTTTCCCTTCCCCTCCCCCATGGTTTTCTGTTAAGTTTCTCAGGATCCACATATGAGTGAAAACATATGGTGTCTGTCTTTCTCTGTATGACTTATTTCACTTAGCATAACACTCTCCAGTTCCATCCACGTTGCTACAAAAGGCCACATTTCATTGTTTCTCATTGCCACATAATATTCGATTGTGTACATAAACCACAATTTCTTCATTCATCAGTTGATGGACATTTAAGCTCTTTCCATAATTTGGCTATCGTTGAAAGTGCTGCTGTAAACATTGGGGTACAAGTGCCCCTACGCATCAGCACTCCTGTATCCCTTGGGTAAATTCCTAGCAGTGCTATTTCTGGGTCATAGGGTAGATCTATTTTTAATTTTTTGAGGAACCTCCACACTGTTTTCCAGAGCAGCTGCACCAGTTTGCATTCCCACCAACAGTGCAAGAGGGTTCCCGTTTCTCCACATCCTCACCAGCATCTATAGTCTCCTGATTTGTTCATTTTAGCCACTCTGACTGGCGTGAGGTGATATCTCAATGTGGTTTTGATTTGTATTTCCCTGATGAGGAGTGACATTGAGCATCTTTTCATGTGCCTGTTGGCCATCTGGATGTCTTCTTTAGACAAGTGTCTATTCATGTTTTCTGCCCATTTCTTCACTGGATTATTTGTTTTTTGGGTGTGGAGTTTGGTGAGTTCTTTATAGAATTTGGATACTAGCCCTTTGTCCAATATATCATTTGCAAATATCTTTTCCCATTCCGTCGGTTGCCTTTTAGTTTTGTTGATTGTTTCCTTTGCAGTGCAGAAGCTTTTTATCTTCATGAGGTCCCAATAGTTCATTTTTGCTTTTAATTCCCTTGCCTTTGGAGATGTGTCAAGTAAGAAATTGCTGCAGCTGAGGTCAGAGAGGTTTTTTCCTGCTTTCTCCTCTAGGGTTTTGATGGTTTCCTGTCTCGCATTCAGGTCCTTTTTCCATTTTGAGTTTATTTTTGTGAATGGTGTAAGAAAGAGGTCTAGTTTCATTCTTCTGCATGTTGCTGTCCAGTTCTCCCTGAACCATTTGTTAAAAAGACTGTCTTTTTTCCATTGGATACTCTTTCCTGCTTTGTCAAAGATTAGTTGGCCATACTTTTGTGGCTCCAATTCTGGAGCCTCTATTCTATTCCATTGGTCTATGTGTCTGTTTTTGTGCCAATACCATGCTGTCTTGACTGCAGCTTTGTAGTAGAGGCTAAAGTCTGGGATTGTGATGCCTCCCGCTTTGGTCTTCTTCTTCTTCAATATTACTTTGGCTATTCAGGGTCTTTTGTGGTTCCATACAAATTTTAGGATTGCTTGTTCTAGCTTCGAGAAGAATGCTGGTGCAATTTTGATTGGGATTGCATTGAATGTGTAGATAGCTTTGGGTAGTATTGACATTTTAACAATATTTATTCTTCCAATCCATGAGCACAGAATGTTTTTCCATTTCTTTATATCTTCCTCAATAAATTGTTCTTCATTCTGTGACTTCCTGATGGAAGCTCAGGTTATTGATTTTAGAGCTTTCTTCTTTTCTAATACATGTGTTTAGTGTGCTGTGAGCTTCCCTTTAATACTGCTTCTGCTGCTTCCCACAACTTTTTGATAAGTTGTATTTCATTTTCACTCAGTTCAAAATATTTTTTTAGGTTTATTTATTTTGAGAGAGAGCGCACGTGAGCAAGCAGAGGAGGGGCAGAGAAAGGGAGAGAGAATTCTGACATGGGTCTCAAACCCACAAGCCATAACCTGAGCCAAAATCAAGAGTCACACGTTTAACCTACTGAGCCACCCATGCTCCCCCACTACAAAATATTTTAATTTCTTTAGAGACCTGTTCTTCCACCCATGTATTAGAATTTAATTTTTAAAATTTCAAATATTTGGGGATTTTCCATCTGTCTTTCTGTTACTGATTTCTAGTTTAATTTCCAGTTGTGGTCTGAGACCAAAGTTTGTTTGATTTCTCTTCCTTTAAATTTTTTTATGGTGCAGTTTTATGTCCTAGAATGTGGTTTGTCTTGAATAATATTACACATGAGCTTGAGATGAGTGTGTATGAATGTGTATTTTTCTGTTGTTGGATGGAGTATCTGTAAGTGTCAATTAGGTCCAGTTGATTAATGATAACTAACAACTGTATTCTCTCTGATGTTCTGTTTTCTGGATCTATCAACTACTTAAAGAGCTCTAATAGTGGATTTGTCTATTTCTTACACTTCTATCATTTTGTGCCTTACATGTTTTGATGCTCTGTTATTAGGTTCATACACATTTTACATTGTTATGTCTTTTTGGAGAATTAACACCTGTATCATGATGTCATGCCCCTCCTTATGTCTGACACTTTTCTTTGTCCTGAATTGAAGTCCACGTCATCTGAAATTGATATAGGTATTAACATGCTTTATCTTTTCCCATCCCTTTACCCTTAACCTGTCTGCCTCTGTATGTTTAAAGTGGGTTTTTTGTACACATTATATATTTGGGCCTAGTTTTTTCATCTGCTTATAGAGTCTCTTTTAATTGGTATATTTAGGTGATTTAAATTTAAAGTGATTATTGATTTAGTTAGATTAATATCTACTGTGTTTATAATTATTTTCTATTTTTTACATTCTTATTTCTTTTCCTCCCTCTTTTTCTGCCTGCTGTGGTTTTAATTGAGCATTTTACATGATTCTATTTTATCTCCTCTATTAGCATACCCATTATAGTCCTTTTTCAAAATGTGTAATGGTTTCCTTAGAGTTTACAATATGTATTTTTTGCACTAATTTAAGTCCATCTTCAAATGACTCTATATTACTCAATGTGTAATAAAGGTGTCTTGTGACAGAATATCCCACATTCCTCCCTGTCATCCCTTACAGAATTGCTGCCCTTCGTGTCAACATCCATCTGTTGTAGTCACACACTACATTGCTACCCTCATTACTTTAAGCAAGTTATACTTTAGTTCAATTGAAAATTAGAAAACTATTTTACTTTACCTTTATTCATGCCTTCTCCAGCAGCCTTCCTGTTTTTATTTAGATCTGAGTTCTGTTGTTTTCCTCCTGGCAATGAATTTTCCTCAGTTATCAGTTTGTCTGAAAAAATCTTTATTCTCCTTTACTTTTGAAGGATAATTTTACTGGGTATAGAATTCTAAGTCAGTGATGTTTTTTTCTTTGCGCACACTAAATATTTTCCTCCGCTCTTTTCTTGCTTGCATACTTTCTAATATGTCCACTGTAGTTCATATGCTTGTTCTTCTATAGGTAAGAGTTTTTTCCCACTCTGGCTCTTTTGAAAATTTTCTTATTCTTTTTTTCTAGTTTTGAGTATGATATGCCTGTGTGTCTTTTGGGGGTTGTTTTGTTCTGTTTTTGAAATTTATCCTGCTTGGTGCTCTTACACTACTGGATCTGTTACTAATTTTGTAAACTTCTTAACCATTATCACTTCAAATATTTCTTTACCTTTCTCTCCTTCTCCTTCTGGTATTCTAATTATGCATATGTTGCACCTTTAGAAATTGTCCCACAGATCTTAGATTTTCTTTTCTATTTTTTAAAATTCTCTGTCTGAAAATTCCAACATCTTTGTCATATCTGGCTCTGGTTCTGATGTTCTGTTTGTCTCTTCAACATGTGCTTTTTCTTGCCTTATGTCTTCTAATTTTTTGTCAGACATATTGTATTAGGTAAAAAAAGAACTGAGGTAAGTAGGCATTTAGCATGAGATTTTATGTTAATCTGGCTGGGAGTTGGGCTGTGTCTAATATTTGCTATGGTTGTAGGCATCAGAGGCTTCAAATTCAAATTCCTAGTTTCCTTGTTTTAGTCTCCTAACTTGACATTGGACTTTCCTGTGTACTCTTAAGAGAGTCAGCATCTTGCAGCTGTTTTATCTGTAATCCACTGTTCTTTTTAATTTTTTTTTTAATTTATTTGAGAGAGCGAGTACGATTCAGGGAGAGGGGCAGAGGGAGAGAGCAAGAATCTCAAGCAGGCTCCACACTGAGCATGGAGCTCAGCTCTGACACAGGGCTCAATCCCACGACCCTGGGATCATGACCTGAGCTGAAGTCAAGAGTCAGATGCTCAACCAACTAAGCCACCCAGGGCCCCTATTCTTATGCTGGAAACCAGTTACTCTGGTGGTATGGTGTGAGAGAGGAAAGTGTTCTGAAGTTTTATGATTATATCTAAGTATTATAGTGGGCCTGTATTTCTAGGCAATGACTTTAACAAGTTTTTCTTATGTCTCATAGCTTGTTTTTTCCACTGAGGTGGTATGGGCAGGCTAGAGGGGGCTGGAATGGCAACAGTGCCCTTCCCAAGCTAGGATAAGGTTCTGGTAAACTCTTTTCCTCTGGAAAGCAGTCCTTTGTTCTCGACGATGTTCTGGGTGTGACACATGAAAACTACTTCTTTCCTGCTCTTGACTGAGTTACAAGGGGATTTTTTTTTTTTAATTTTTACTATGACAGCCTATAGAATTTCTGTAGGTAAAACCCAAGAATATGTGTGACAATCCTAAGATTGCAGCCCCAGCATTATATGATTCTCAGGCTAGCCTGCGCTCAGCCTCCAGAAGTTCTAATGTCTTCTGTCCAGGCGAGCAAATCCAGGTGTGACTCTCCAGATTCATCCATCTCTCCAGACTCTGAGGTTGCTCTTTACCCTACACCCTCAGTCCCCTGGTGGCCAGAAGAAAAGTTGTTGGTTTTCAGTTTATTCAGCCTGTTCTTGTATGCCTAGGAGTGACGACTTCTAGGCTACTTACCAGAGATGAAACTACATGTGTCCTCTGTACATTACAGTTATTTTCAAATTTGTTGAGGTGTGTTTTATAGTTAAGGATACTGTCTATCCATGGACATTTGGTGGTGGAAGGAGAGAGTATTCTGTTTTTGGGTGGAGTGTTCTATATACCTCAATTAGATTCTTTGGTCAGTTGAGTTGTTTGGTTTTTCTGTACTTTTGCTGATTGTCTGCCTAGTAGCTCTGTCATTTGCTGAAAGCAAGAGGGTGAAGTATCCCCTCTAATTGTGGATTTGTCTATTTCTCCTTTCAGTGCTATTATTTTTAAGACTAATGAGATGATTCACATATCATACAATTTGCCTGTTTAAAGTGTACAATTCAGTGTGGATTTTACTATATTCATGGATATGTGCAGCTAGCACCACAGTCAGTTTTAGAACGTTTTTCTTATCCTACAAGAAACCTTGTACCTTTCGGCTGTCACCTCTGTGCTCCCCCATACCCAGCATGAAGCAACCACTTACTTTCTTCCTCTGTAGATTTCTCTGCCCCAGTCCTTTGGCTAGGGGGAACAAGCTTTTCTTGGCATTTTTTTTTTTTTTAACCTATGCCTGTTGGTGGTTCTGGGTTTCTACGAGCATCCTATCTAGCTATACGGGAAGCAGTAAGAAAACCTAGGAAACCCACTGCTGCCATGTTGCCCCTCAAGTCCCAAGGTCCATAGACTGTCTACCTTCAGTCTATCTTTTAGAGTCTTCCTATGCTTGTTTGTTGTGTTATGGACAGTTTGTTGTGCTTTAATTGTAAGAGGATGGATCCAGAAGGACTGGACTGTTCTATCTTGGCAGAACCAAAAGTCCCCAACCAAATATATTTTGTCACTAAAATCCAAAGGGACCCACAGGGAGTATCTATTACTTCATAGTGTAGTTCCAGATGTAAGTCTTCTGAAACTTTACCAATGCAGTAGACACCTGACCTCCTGGAGGATTTCTGTCTCACCTCTAGTACATGTGTCATATTAAGTATCACATGTGCTTGCTACTTCCAGTTTGTATTCCCCTCATCAATACAAACTGTAATGTCTTGGTGAAAGGAATGCCTTCTGGCGCTCCCACAGGTTTTCAGGAGGTGGCTGAGCAAGGGGCACCACATGGGATCCACTTTAGAGTTCCAGTTTCTCTAAACCTACAATCTCTTCCCTCCAGACTGTGCAGTGGGTTTCCACCCTGTCTCCTTGACTATAGGCATTACTGACTCAGAACTTTTTTTTTTTTTTTTTTTTTTTTTAAGGTTTATTTATTTTTGAGAGAGAGTGCGAGCATGAGTTGGGGCGGGGCAGAGAGAGATGGAGAGAGAAAATCAGAAGCAGGCTCCACCCTGTCAGTGTGGAGCCAATGCAGGGCTGGAACCCATGAACCGCGACACCATGACCTGAGCTGAAATCAAGTAGTGACTCAGAACTTTTGTCACCCATTACAGGGGCTCAGGCTAACACGTTAAATCCTGAGGCATATGTGAACACCCTCATTGGCCTGATCCAACCTTAGATTTAGTCCTGCTGGCTGATTTACTTAGAATCCATTTACATGCTTGCTGTCCAGGTTCCTGCTCATAAACTGTGGCAAGATCCTGCAACTTCTTCATGTACGTTCTCTTTCCCAGTAGCAGGCCTTGCAATTAATTTTCTGGATTGTGCTGGGATTTGACACCCCTTATTGGCCCTAAAGACCGTGACCATTGATGGTAGTGGGTCCTGAAGAGAATAGGTACTTCCTTTTTAGGTAACTACCCCAGATGAAGCCAGTGCCATATTTTTTATGGAAGGAAATGCTCATTGTCTTAGAAGGTAAAAAAGGCTGTTTCTGATGTGAAGAAATGTTTAGAGATATCAGAGGTTCAAGGTTCTTAGCTTTGTGTCTCTACAGAGGTTTCCATGTCAAGTGTCAGGGTCCTACCCCTTCCCAGCCAGTACCTTTACCTTAAGAGACTCCACATAAATGTACTTGTACCTTGCATGGTGACTTTGCAACCTGTACATTCAGGCTTCAGACGTGCCCCTCCTATAGTTTCATGGAATAAGAACTCCTTTAGGACCACTGCAGAAATGTAGATTCTCCCCCTATGCCTTGAGTGGAGACTTCAAGGCACGAAGCTTAATTGGGGGTAGGAATGGAGATGAGGGCCCGTGAGTGATAATCTCTTTAGCAGTCGGAAGAAGCCATCTTGCTCCACAATCTCTGAATTCACTGTGATGCCATAGCAATCAAGGGCCTCAGCCATTGACTTCCCAGTGCCTTACCCTCCCTTGGCAGTCTGTTTAAGTGATACTTTGAGTACTCATGATGTCAAACCATACTGCACTTTAGCAGTACCCCATTTTTCCCTAGCAAGAACGCCCTACATGCACTTACCAGCTCAATTTCAGAATTCCACCTGGATGGACTATTTCCTTACACCCCTCCTTGTAACACTTACTAAATCGGTTGGGGAACTGGCTAGAACACACACATTAGCTGGGATTTTGGAGAGAAGTGAATGGAGAAGGCCTATTTGCAGGAGCTGAAGCAGGGTTCAGAGCACCCAGAAGGATGATCAAGCACCTGGAAACTTAGAACAGTAAGAAGCTTGCCATCTTATCCTTCGGCCTGAAGGACTAGGGGATCTAGAGGCTGCTGAGAACCGAAGCCAACAGAGGGGCTGCCCAACAGAAGCTCTAGTCAGACAGGTAGATGGAGTGGGGCACAAATACCCAACCTTTCCACAAAAGCAAAAAGGTAACTGGCAAAAATGGTTACAATCAAAATTTTCAGAACTCTGGAAATTAACAAAAGGCTTACATCTGATGATTATTTACTTAAGAAAAGCAACTGATGCTCAGTAAGAACATAGACCTTTGCAATATAATAACCCATCATAACCCTATCTTGTAATTTATAACCTTGAAAATCAGGAATCTGCAATCATAGGTAAAACCAGTATTCTAGCAGCAACTGGAAAGGGGTACAAGGAGCTTCTTCAAAGGTCCAATGCCAGAGCATTGTCACTGTCCTACTTGGTGGTTCACTGATAGACCCCACTTGCCAGGCTATCTTTATTTGATCTCAGAGCCCACCAATGCAAAAAGCCTCTTCTCTGAGAGTGTTTATCGAAAGCTGTCAAACCAATTACAGGCAACTGCTTAACCGTCACAGCTGCCTGAGGCAGTATGGGGCCAACGATAGACTAACCACAAAGTGAAAAAGGGAAGTCGAGGGAATAAGGTTTCTGTGGGGGCTTTATTTAAAAAGCACTAACAAATTCCTGGAAGTCTGTATGGCCACATGCATGCATAGGGATGTGAACATGCTCAGGAAAGACCCGGGAAGGCCCTGAGCTCTCCCCTCTGGCTGATTTTGAGGCTCCTTGCAAGCAGGAAGTGAAAGCTGAGGCAGAGTTGGTGCTCCCCGGCAGTGTTGAAGTGTTACCGGAGCCATACAAGAAGGGGAGCTCTATCCTCCCATCAGCCAAACCTAGCTGGCAGCCAGTTGGTAAGGGAATCCAGGATTGATCCAGAAATATAAGACAAAAGAATCTACACAGGTGGGTCTAGCTTTGCCTTGGAGGCATTAATCAATGAAGTTGAAATGGTAGCAAAGCTTCTTTTGGAAGACCGTCAGAGCCCAGGGGAAAATGAATCAAAAACCCACAGAGAAACAAAATGACCGGTGGTTGCCAGAGACTTGGTGGGGAGCAGGTTGAGGAGGGGGGTGGCTCTCAGCTGCAAGTGAAGACAAGGAATTTCCGGAGATAAATATATCTTGATTTTGGTGTTAGTTAACTAATTGTTTAGTTTTCAAATCTCATTCAACTGTATACTTAAAACAGATAAATTTTATTATATGTTAATATACCTCAATTAACTAGGCTTTTTTTTTTTTTTCAACGTTTATTTTTGGGACAGAGAGAGACAGAGCATGAATGGGGGAGGGGCAGAGAGAGAGGGAGACACAGAATCGGAAACAGGCTCCAGGCTCTGAGCCATCAGCCCAGAGCCTGACGCGGGGCTCGAACTCCCGGAGCGCGAGATCGTGACCTGGCTGAAGTCGGACGCTTAACCGACTGCGCCACCCAGGCGCCCCTAACTAGGCTTTTAAAAAGAAGTAAAGAAAGAAATATTCAACTGCCCTAAATCCTCCTGCTATGCCTCCACTGGCCTAATCTAGTCAAAAACCAGCCATCAGGCAGCATTGGTGACAAGGTCTGGAGATATGACCTTCGTGGGCTACAGAGAAAGGCAAAGCCTGGATTAAAGGGTAGAGACCCAGAAGACAGTCAACACAGGGGATCCTGTGGAAACAACAGTAAATTATTCTCTCCTCACAGGAGGATAGCACTTCTGGTGGGAAAAGTAGGCCTCTTATAGCTGGAGAGGTCCAGAGTGGGTCAGAGGGCTCGTGACTCCGTGTGGAAAGGCGCCGATGGGAGTTTGAGACGGGATTCCTCTGCTTTGTGGGAAGAAGACCCCCAAACTCTCTTACTCAAATTCTGAAATTACCTCTACAAACGATCTGTGTGAATACATTTGTGGAATAAAGTCCTTAAAACCACATTCTTACAAGTTCTTCAATATTAAGCGTTCTAGCTAAATTTGGTGATGTTTTCTGTTACGTGATTTTTAATAACGCATTTCAAATTCTGTTACTGTTTTGTTGGCCCTCAGAAGCGGAATTCGGACCGTAACATGGAAAAAGCTTCTTTTCCCTCAGCTGCTAAGTTGGGGGATATTATGTCATTTGAAAACTGGTAAAAGAATGAGCACGCGCATACCTCACCTGATTCCAGTGCTCAGTTTTAAAAGGAAATTTACATTTCTGTTGTGTACTTTTGGGGGGCCGTGCCTAATCCTTTACTTTCCATGACTGCCTCTCATGGAAAGAATCCTGAGACTTTCATCTGGAACTCACAGTGTTCTCTCCCTTTTTTCCCCTTCCAGGAGGACAACAGTTAGTTTTGTGGCTTACTGCTGCTCCGCCCAGTGTCTGCAGACATTTGACCTACTGAGTTGATAAACACTCGAGAGCCTCAGGAGTTTTGCCAGCTTGACACTGCAGTTGCCTGTGTATCGCACACTGTTTGTATGGCAGAGGGACGGGACGGTCCAGCCTGGCGGAACAGGCCCTTACATCCTGTCCTGTCAAATGCGGGGGACTGCAAGAACTCTCTGGAAATGTCCCGATTGAGCTCAGAGCTGAAATGCCTTCACCCTTCCCCTACCCCAAGTTGGAATAGATCCTCCCCCAAATTAAGGACCCCTTGTCTTCTGTGTTTTTCTTTTTATGTGAGTATGTCTCATAAGCAAACTATGTAGTGTGATGTGCCTCCCCAAATCCTCAAAGCAAGTTTCAGTTCCCTGAAGAACTCTCTGATTTGATAATACAGCCAAATTAACTTTTGAACACATATACCTTCAAGGATACTTTTAATCTCCTCTCTTTCTTTACCCAGAGGATTATTTCCCCACAGATTATTCTCCCAGGTCTTTACCGGAGTCCAGCAAACTCCAATGGCCTCCAGAATATTGAATATCGGGTGGTGGAGGGGGTGGGGGGCGGGGGGATTGGGGGGGCTGGGGGTGGAGGGGGAAGTGCCTGAGTTGGCAGCGAAGTTTAGACTCCAGTGAAGGCCCTGCCAGGGTCCCAGCATACACCCTCTGGAAAGTTACAACCCTGTTTATAAGTCTTGCAACACATTAAGAGACTTTTGTGAGGGTTTTTAAACCTAAAAATGTACATCATAAATAAAATACCCCCATATTTTGAAAGACTATTCAGAGAAAAATGATTTTTGAAATTTTTTATTTCCTAAGAAGTTTTTTGGTTTTTTGTTTTTTTTTTTTAATATGAGAAGAGTCTGAGGAATAATTGAGGCTTCAAAAGATGTTCTCTTCTTTCTAGACGTAAACATTTACTGGCTAATGAGAAAGGGGGAGATAAAACACATCAAAATAGGTCCTCCATGGTTACTTGTTAGATGGGCTTAGGATTAAATTTATATTGACTTTGAAATATTTTCGTTACATGTGGAAAATTCCTACTCCCGGTTTTTAGCAAAGTGATTCTAAGCACAACCTGTGCACATTTGTTTAAGTACCTGGTGCGTTAGATTATCTTCGTTTTGACCCTAGATTTCTTCTGTAGTTAACACGCTATTGTCCAGATACCACTGAGAAAATACGGGAAAAGCAAGTCCAAATTCAGCCTTGGACTTTTAAAAAAAAAGATCATACACGGCAAGTCTGTGAGATTATATTCTGACAGAAGAAATGCTCTTAATGGAGGAGCCACATACTTGCTCTTCCTTTGAAAGGATAGCATTTTTATGTTGCTTTGCTGCCAGATGTTCATCTGGTTGCTGCGAAGCGATTCTTTTTTAATTTTAATTATACAGAGTCTTCTCTAACACAGAACTAAAAGGGGAACAACCAAGATTTCCTTGGTAGGAAAATTATTTTCAAAAAATTTCAGACTTGTCAAAAACTTGGTTTCTGGAATCTTATTAGCTGCCCTAAATCTGTAATGCTAGGCTCTAACAGTGCTAAAAATCCTACACGGTTCCTGACGAATGTGTGATCTTTTCACAGTCACACCACCTGCTGCCCGGAAAGCAGACTATCCACGTAGAATGGTGAAGACAGAACATTCCCGTGCGTTCCAACTGCATTTCCACTGTTCCTACTTCCTCTTGTCCCTTTCATAAGTTGGCCTGTTCAGCCTTCACATTTCAAAGGCTTTTAGTATAATAGGAACTGAAGATCTGTATCAAAATATAACACTTCTTTCATCCTCTGGAATAATTGAAGCTTTAGCGTAACCCCTACATGTACATAAGTTGGCAGCTAAAAAATGTGGCATGAAACTTCACAAATGTGATTCAGGCCTAAGTGGCTGCTGCCTCTATCATGTTAGCGACGGTAAATACATTGCAGCATCTTTCGGTGTCACCCTCTATAATCCTGTGTCTTCAAATGGAGCTGAGAAATGTGCTAACCTGATATTCAGGTTTCTTGTTGAGTTAAGGATATGTAATACCTTTGTCGTAAGTTGTTTGAAATTTGACAAAGACACTTACAATCCAAGCCTCCTCTCTGTTGCCATTGTGAACGGTGTGCTTTCAATAGCAGCAGTAGGCTAGGCAGACAACCTTCTAGGGCAGTCTCAATCTTAATCCCCGGTGCAGCACCTAGTTTAATTAATGAGCGATGGAATTTACAATCTGGCCTCCATGGTGCTTTTCATCATGAAAATTTTTGTGCTGGATTCACTGATGTCATTCTTAACCCTTTGATACTATAAAGGAATGTTGCAGACTGGAGAAAATTTGCCCATATGCTATGTATTTGAATTGAGTCCAGAGCTTTGCAGAAAATTCTATGGTTATTCTACAGTATATGTGTTTTCTTAAGCAATAGTTATACTAGGTAGATACTTGATACAGTTATAACAATGCAAAAAAGAAAAGTGACTTACTTGAAAAATGCAGTCTGTTCAGGGAAGTTTACCTCAGCAATCTGATATGTGGTTAATGGTAAATTTTTAAATCTAGGGTACCCTGTTGGGCAGAGGCCTTCTTATGACCTAGTGCAAAGGGAGTCCATTTTAAGTGACTTATCCTATCAGTGTTCTTCAAAATGCCTAATTGTGATCATACCAAAATCCTTGCTTATATAACGTTGCACAGACAAAATATTGCATCTTCAGTGAATAAAATCTATATTTTGAGCACATTTTAAAACTTTCAAAAATGATCAGTACACAAAAGAGCCCTGGCTGCTGGAGGATGCACTCCGATGAACAGAGAAGAAAGATGACCTCTTTTGTTACTTAGCCCTTCTCTTCCAGAAAAGTGAGGTATACATTAAATATCTTGGTCCACGTACTTCACGATCACTAAAACCTTTCACAACTGACTTGTCTCACTAGTTCAGTGTACATCTCACTTCTCTTCCATATTTAACAGAACAAATTACAATTGTTTACAGTTACAAAAAAAGCCTTCAGCATCACTTGGCTTACTGAGGCATTGCACGTAGCTTTCCCTGAAATATATACCTATTGAATAATCTCTGGGAACTTTCAAAGCCAATTTAAAAGATTATTAATAGTGAAATTAGGTTTCTGTTTCCTGGATTGAAAAATCAGGCCTTTTTTTATCTTTACTGCAGAAAGCTTAAACATGATGCATTACTTCAGAAATCAAAACATTTTCATTCAGATGATTTATGAACATGGATTCCTAACTGGGCCAACACTAATGCAACCTGATGTAATTAAATATTGAAATGTAAATTCATTTCACAGACTTGTAAACACTCTCTTTTTAGGAATCTTATTTTAAAATGTATCCTTACATAACCCTGGCCATTTTACTATGTCTTTATTTTTGTGGTTTCCACTGACTCCTGCTTCCTCCTAATGAGGCTCTCCTACATTTTTACCAGGAATTCAGTGAATATTTTGCCTTCTCCTAAACAGGGGAGATTTTTTTTTATAAATGCATATTTTTGGAAATTAGCTCTGTGTCTGTGTACAAATCATCCAAGTCTCACTGCCCCTACCCAGAAGGTACCTCCCCGTGTCATCAGCTAATAGACCTGGATGAAACACAAGTGTCTCTAAAAATGGGATTGATCAGAGGTCAGTGACTGTTATCCTTACTCAGGAAAAGAGATTGCTTCACAGGCTAAGATGTTCTCTTTGAAGCATGACTATATGGTTCCTTGTTGTTTGGAGACAGAAAAGTACTGGTTGCCCAGTGTGGTGGCTGGGCAGAAGGTAGAGCGTGTGAAGATCATTTCTATATGTAATTAAGAAACTTGGAAGGGTTAGCAAGCTTTTTTTCCATTCACCTTACAGTAGAGTGTGGATTATCCTTTCTACCTGTGTTCAAGAGTTACCAGGTTTTATTTCTCAAAATGTTCTTGAGACTAGAAATCCTTGATCAATCGATCGATCTATTTTCCTTCCCTCCTTTTTTTTTTTTTTTTTTTTTTTTTTGTATAATGAAAAGATTTTTTAAAACTCTGAGTCTGTCTACTGAAAAACTATGGCAACATTCACTTGGACAGTGGACATTTTCTAAAACTTATATTGTATCCAGTTTGGTTGTTCTTATAGCTATTTCTGTTTATAGAATAGTTGAGCTTCAATCATGCAGATGCCTAGAAATGTTGATGACGGTAGCTTCATTGTTTTAGCCAGATTCATTTTGTTAAAAATAAAAGAGCATTAAATACTTTGAGCCAGCAAAAATGATGGAGTAAGGACCTCCAAAAATTCTCCCCTCCATAAAAGCAAGAAGAAAATTGTCAAAACATGTCAGAATCAACTTTTTTTTCAGAACTCTGGATATTAACCAAAGGTTTACAGCAATCCAAGGAATATTTATTCAAGAGAAAAAGCTGAATATCAGAAAGAACAGTAAGCTTTGTAGCATTCTAGTTTGCCCTATTTCTATCCCCATCCCCCACCCCAACTGGAAAACCAACAATCTACAATCAAGGTAGAAGCACTTGTGTAGAAGCCACTGGAGGGGGCAGAATGGGGTTGGAACTCCTTCAAAGCCGTATTCCTAGAGAATTGTCATTATTTAACTTGTCTGGTGATTCCCTGGAAGATCTCATTTGCAAGATTGTCTTTATTTTGCCTGATCAGAGCTTGCTGGGTGTGAAAAGCCTTTTCCACAGGGACATTTATTAAAAAAAAAAAAAAAAAAAAAAAAAAATCAGAGCCAGTTGTGGCTGCCTGAAGCAATGGATAACCATTGGAGCAAACAATAGGCTCGCCAAAAACTTAAAAGGAAAAGCTGAAGAATGAGGTATTTGTAGCACTTTTGAGAAGCTCTGATATTCCTGGGAATTTGGATGGTAATGCTCATGCATGGGGCTTTACACACGCCAAGGATTTTAAGCCTCAGGAAAGACCCAAAAACATCCTAAATTCTCACCTTAGGTTGACTGAGGGCCTGCACAAGCGGAAGGTGAAGCCTAAGTCAGAGTTCCTCGGTTAATGTTGAAGTATGTCCCAACATGCACAGGAAGCCCTCAACAGACATTAGGAGAATTATTGGTTTCAGGTTCCAATCATTAGCTTACCACAAAACCACCTGAGTGAAACATAAGTGACCATCATTACAAAGAGTAGAGACATTACAGAAATGAGTCCCTACACAAACAAAACCCAGCAACTACATCAAACCTTTGGCAAAGGGTAAGCAAATCTAATTTTCAGAGTTCCCCCATTATTATTTAAAATAGAGTTTTCCTCAAAAAACTATGAGACATGCAAAGAAACAAGAAAGCACGTCTCATTCACAGGAGAAAAAGTGAATAAACTATACCTGAGGAAGTCCAGACATTGGACTTTGTAAACAAAAACTTTAAACCAGCTATTTTAAATATGTTTAAGTAGCTCAAGTATGGAAATGTCTCACCAAATGCAAAATATCAATAAAAAGAAATTATAAAATAGAACCACATATAAATTCTGGCATTGAGATACAATAAGTGAAATGAAAAAATCCCTGAAAGGTGCTCAGCATCAGATTTGAGCAGGCAGAAGAAAGAATCAGCATACTTGAATATAGGTCAGTTGAGATTATCCAGTGTGAGGAACAGAAGAAAAAATGAAAAATGAGAGAATCTCAGAGGCCCATGGGATACCATCAAATGTGCCAACATGTATAATTTAGGGAGTCCTATTAGGGGAGAAGAGAAAGATAAAGAATATTTGAAAGAATAATGACTAAAGACTTCAAAATTGGGTGAAAAACATTAATTTACATACCCAAGAAACACAGTGAGTGCCAAGTAGGATAAACTCAAGACACCCATTCCTGGGACACCTGGATGACTCAGTTTGTTAAGTGTCCCACTTTGGCTCAGGTCATGATCTTCTGGTTCATGAGTTAGAGCCCCATGTTGGGCTCTGTGCTGACAGCTCAGAACCTGAAGTGTGCTTTAGATTCTGTGCCTTCCTCTCTGCTCACCCTCTTGTCTCTTTCTCTTTCAAAAATAAACATAATTTTTTTTTTCATAAAGAGGTCCATGCCTGGACATACAATCACACTGTCAAAAGATAAAGACAAGGAAAGAATCTCAAAAGCAGCAAGAGAGAAGCTACTTGTGTGTATGGGATTCTCATCAGAAATCACGGAGGCCAGAAGGCAGTGGGATGACATAAAGTGCTAAAGTAAATGACTGTTAAACAATTCTATATCCAACAAAACTATCTTTAAGAAATGAAGGATAAAGTAGGACATTTCCAGATAAACAAAAAGAATTCATCATTAGCAAGCCTGCTCTACAAAAAAAATGAATAAACAGGGCCCTTCTGGCTGAAATGAAAGGATAATAGAAAATAACTCAAATCCACATGAAGAAATAAAGAGCATGAATAAAGGTAATTACATGGGTAAATATAAAATATAGCAAAAATGCAGTTTTTGTTTGTAACTCTTTTCCTCTTATCTGATTTTTTCTTTCCTCTCTCTCTCTCTCTCTCTCTTTTTTTTTTTTTTTTTTTGAGAGAGAGAGAGAGAAAGTGTGTGAGAGCAGGGGAGGAGCAGAAAGAGGGAGAAAGAGAATCCCAAGCAGACTCCATGCTGGGTGTAGATATGGGGCTCAGTCCCATGACTGTGAGATCATGACCTGAGCCAAAACCAAGAGTTGGATGCTTAATCAACTGAGCCACCCAGATGCCCCTTATCTTACCTGATTTGAGGCAACTGCAAATATATAAAAATGTCTATCTCTGAAAATATACATATATAGATATATCTGTTGATGGGCATAAAGTGAAAAAACACAAAATTTGTATGATCCTACAAGTACAAAGGAAGGGGGAGGGAACAAACCTACACAGGAACAAAATTTTTGTATACTACTGAAATTAAGTTGGTATTAATCCAAACTAGATTGTTATACATTAAGATGTTAGTTATAATCCTCAGGGAAATCACTAAGAAAATAGCTAAAGAATATATAGCAAAAGATACAACAAGAGAGTTAAAATGGTACGCTAGAAAATAACACAATAGAAGGCAATGAAGTAATGGAGGAATAGAGGAACAAAAAGACATAAGACATATAGAAAACAAATAGAGTGGCATATTAAATCCTATTATCAGTAATTACATGAGATGTAAATGGATCAAGCACTCCAGTTAAAAAGCAGAGATGGCAGAATGGGTAAAAATCATGATCCAATTATATGCTGCCTACAGGAGACATACTTCAGTCAATGACACAACTAGGTTGAAATTAAAAGGATAGAAAAGGATCTGTGCAAACTAAAAGCTGGAGTGGGTATATTAATATCAGACAAAATAGACTTTGAGGGGCGCCTGAGTGGGTCAGTTGGTTAAGCTTCTGACTCTTGATTTTGGCTCAGATCACCATCTCATGGCTCATGAGTTCAAGCCCTGTGTTGAGCTCTGTGCTGACAGCTCAGAGCCTGAAGCCTGCTTCAGATTCTGTGTCTCCCTCTCTCTCTGCCCCTCCCCTCTTGCACAGGCTCTCTCTCTCTCTCTCTCTCTCTCTCTGTCACTCCCCTCTCTCTCTCTAAAAAGAACATTAAAAAAATTAAATCTCTAATTAAAAAAAATAGACTTTGAGGCAAAAATTGTTACTAGAGACCAATACAATTACATAATGATAAAGGATCAATCCATCAAGAAGTAATTATGCACATATGTATACCTAACAACAGAGCTTCAAATACATAAAGAACTGATAGAATTGAAGGGAGAAATGGACAATTCAATAATAACATTTGGAGACTTTAGTGCCTCACTTGCAGTAATAGAATAACTAGACAGAAAGTCAACAAATAGAAGGCTTCAACAATACTTTAAGCCGGGTAGACCTCACAGACATCCATAGAACATTATACTCAATAACAGCAAAATGCACATTCTTTTAAAGTGCACATGGAACATTCCCTGGAGTAAATCATATGTTAGGTCATTAAACAAGTCTTAATATTTTTAATAGGATTTCAAATCATACAAAGTATGTTCTCTGACCACAGTGGAATGTAATTAGAAATAAATAGCAGAAGGAAATTTGGGAAATTCACAAATACATGAATATTAAATAATACATTCCTAATGTAGCCGATGAATCAAAGAAGGAATTACAAAGGAAATTAGAAAATTCCTTAAGATTAATGAAAATGAAGACACAACATATCAAAACATATGGGATTCAGCTAAAGCAGTACTTAAAGCAGTACATATATAGGTATAAATGTCTATGTTTACAAAATAAAGGTCTTAGATCAATTACCTAACCTGCAACCTCAAGGAACTAGGAAAAAAAAAAAAAAAAAAAAAAAAAACTAAACCTAAAGGAAGCAGAACAAAGGAATAATACAGATTTTAGTCAAAATAAATGAAATAAAGAACAGGAAAAAAATAAATAAAATTGAAACCAAAACTTCAATATATGAGTGAATAAAAAGAACAAAAGTTGGTTCTTAGAAAAAAATCCCCTTAGCTACACCAGGAAAAAAATAAAGAAGACTCAAATTATTAAAATCAGGAATGAAATGTTACTGCCAATCTTTTAAAAATAAAAGAATTATAAGGGAATTTAGATGCCAACAAGTTAGATAACTTAGATGAAATGAAGAAATTTGTAAAAAGACACAAACCCCCAAACTGACTCAAGAATAAAAAAAGATTAAATTTATCTAAAAAAGAGATCTAATTAGGAACCAAAAAGGATTGTACAAAGAAAAGTCTAAGAATGAATATATCTTCACTGGTGAATTCCATAAAATATTTGAAGGATAATTAACACCAATTTATTCATAAACTCTTGTAAGAAAATAATGTAATGCACTACATGGTTAGAATGAAGGACAAAGACAACATAATTATCTCAGTAGATGCGGAAAAAGTTTAATATTTGACAAATGCTTTAAAATTAAGATGTTTAACAAAGTAAAACTAGAAGGGAACTTCCTCAACCTGATCAATGACATCTATGAAAAACCTATAGTTAACATCATATTGGTGGCAAAATGTAAGTTTTCAGCCTAATATCAGGAACAAGACAAAGATGTCCCTCTTACCACCTCTATTCAAATTTGTATTAGAGGTTGTAGCCCAGGCAATAGGCAAGAAGAAGAAATATAAAACATCCAGTTTGGAAACAAAGGATTAAAACTATATTTTCAGATAACATGATCTTGTGTATAGAAAATCATAAGGAATACACACACACACACACACACACACACACACAATTAGAGCTAATAAAGGTTCAACAAGGTTGCAGGATACAGAATTAATATATGAAAGTTAATTAGTTTTTATACATATGCAATGAATAATCCAAAAAGGGAATTAAATTATATTTACAACAGCATTAAAAAGAATAAAATACTTAAGAACAAATTAACAAAAGAAGCACAAGACTTACCCACTGAAAACTGCAAAAACATCACTGAAAAAATTAAAAACCTGAATAAATGTAAAGAAATGCTATGCTCATGGATTGGGAGACCGCCATATTGTTAAGACTGCAATATTCCCCAAATTAATCTACAGATTCAGTGCAAATCCCTATCAAAATACCAGCTGCATTTGTTGCAGAAATGAACAGGCTGATCCTAAAATTCATATGGAAATGCAAGAGACCCAGAATAGCCAAAATAATATTGAAAAAAGGAACAAACTTGTAGGACACACACTTCCCAATTTCAAAACCTCCTACACAGCTACATTAATTAAGACTGTGTGATCCTGGCATAAAGATAGACATGTACATCAATGGAATAAAATTGAGAATCCAAATAAACTATTACATTTATGGTCAATTTATTTTTGACAAGAGTGCCAAGACAACGTAATGAGGGAATGAATAATCTTTTTAACAAACAAATGGTGCTAGAACAACTGGATAACCACATGCAACAGAATTAAACTGGACCATTACTTCATACCACCTGCAAAAATTAGCTCAAAGGGATTAAAGACCTAAATGTAATACTAAGATAAAAAACTCTTAGGGGCACCTGGGTGGCTCAATCAGTTGAGTGTCCCACACTTGATTTCATGATCTTATGGTTAATGAGTTTGAGCCTCACATTGGGCTCTGTGCTGACAGTCCACAGCCTGCCTGGGATTCTCTTTCTCTCTCTCTCTCTCTCTCTCTCTCTCTCTCTCTCTCTTTCTCCTTCCTCTGCCTGTGCTATCTCTCTCTCTGTCTCCCTCTCTCTCCCTCTCTCTTTCTCCCTGTCTCTCTCTTTCTCTCAAAATACACTTAAAAAATCTCTTAGAAAAAAACATAAGTATAAATCTTCATGATGTTGGACAAATCAAATTTCTTAGATATGACACCAAAAGCACAAGCAAAGAAAAAATAAACAAGTTATACTTCATCAAGATTAATAACTTTTGTTCCTCAAAGGACACTATCACAAAAGTGAAAAAAAAACCCACAGAATGGGAATAATTATTTCCAACTGTATATCCGATAAGGGCCTAGTATTCAGTATATATAAAGAAGTCTAACAACTCAACAATTAAAAGAAAAGAACTCCAAATAAAAATTACCGATGAGGCACATCGGTAGCTCAGTCATTTGAGCATCAGACTTCAGTGCAGGTCATGATCTCCTGATTCGTGAGTTTGAGCCCCACATCAAGCTCTCTGCTGTGTGGAGCCCATTTTGGAACCTCTGTGTCCCTCTTTCTGCCACTCCTCCCTGTGTGTGCACATGTTTGTGTGCACTCTCTCAAAAATAAATATTAAAAAAAATCTTTTTAATTAGGTAAAGGATTAGAATAACATTTCTCTAAAGAAGATATCTAAATGTCCAATAAGCACATGAAAGTATAGTCAACATCATTAGTCATTAGGGAAATGCAAATCAAAATCACAATGAGATACCACTTCACACCCACTAGGGTGGCTATAAACAAAAAGATGGACAATGGCAAGGGTTGCCAAGGACATGGAATAACTGAAATCTAATTGTTGGTGGAGATTATGAACTGTACAATGATGACTCATGTGTTTTGGAAAACAGATTGGCAGTTCCTCAAAAGGTTAAACCTGAGTTACCCTATGAGCCAGAATGTGACACCTAAGTACCTAAGAAAATTCAAAATTTATGTCCACACACAAGTGTGTACACAAATGTTTATATTCATAACAGTCAAAAAGTAGAAAGAATTCAAATGCCCATCGATGAATGAATGCATGAATACAATATGGCGTATTCATATGATGAAATATTACCAGCCATGAGAAGGAATGAAGTACTCACATCACACATGCTACAACGTGAATAAACCTTGAAAACATGACAAAAAACAGACACAAAAGGCCACATATTGTATGCTTCCATCTATGTGAAATGTTCAGAATAAGCCAATTCATAGAAACAAAGTAGATTAAGGGTTGCCAGGGGCTAGGGGGAGGGGGAAATGGGGACTGACTGCTTATGGGTGTGTACTTTCTTTTTGGGGTGATGAAAATGATCTGGAGTTAGCGGTGACGGTTGCACAACCTTGTGAATATACTAAAAACAACCGAATCTCACAGTTTCAGTGAGTTTGGGTGAATTTTATGTGAATAATATGAATTTTATGTGAATTATATCTCAATCTTAAAATCAAAGACAGTGATGCAAATTTACATATCTGTTAATGAACTAATTTTGGATAGACCAACAATCTTTCCAAAAGCCATGAATGGAGCTGCCCATCTCTATGGCAGGGAAATGGATGAAAACTCAGTGTTAACAACGTATCTAGTTTCAGAGTCTGTCCTCACTGGTTAACACCAGCATCAAGCCAATTCTGCAGTAGTTTAAAAGTTCCACTTGGTGAGTTCTCCAACTCACTTGATCCATTGATCAGTCACCACCCCAGTGTGGGCCTCTCAAACCAAAGCCCACTGAAAGTAAGACACCATGAAATTAATGTGTTTGAAAATAGAGGGGCGCCTGGATGTTTAAGTCGGTTAAGTGTCCAACTTCAGCTTAGGTCATGATCTCACGGTTTGTGAGTTTGAGCCCCACATTGGGCTCTGTGTTGACTGCTGAGAGCCTAGAGCCTGCTTCAGATTCTGTGTCTCCCTCTCTCTCTGCCCCTCCCCCACTCATGCTCTGTCTCTCTCAAAAATAAACATTAAAGAAAATATTTTGTGGCACAAAAACAGATCAATGGAACAGAATAGAGAACCCAGAAATGGACCCACAAACATGTGGCCAACTAATCTTTGACGGAGCAGGAAAGAATATTCAATGGAATAAAGACAGTCTCCTCAGCAAATGGTGCTGGAGAAACTGGACAGCGACATGCAGAAAAATGAACCTGGACCACTTTCTTACACTGTACACAAAAATAAACTCAAAATGGATGAAAGACCTAAATTTAAGACAGGAAGCCATCAAAATCCTTGAGGAGAAAGCAGGCAAAAACCTCTTTGACCTCGGCCGCAGCAACTTCTTACTCGACACATCTCTGGAGGCAAGGGAAACAAAAGCAAAAATGAACCATTGGGACCTCATCAAAATAAAAAGCTTTTGCACAGCTTAGGAAACAATCAGGAAACTAAAAGGCAACTAACAGAATGGGAGAAGATATTTGTAAATGACATATCAGATAAAGGGTTAGTATCCAAAATCCATAAAGAACTTACCAAACTCAACACCCAAAAAACAAATAATCCAGTGAAGAAATGGGCAAAAGATATGAATAGACACCTCTCCCAAGAAGACATCCAGATGGCCAACCAACACATGAAAAAATGCTCAACATCACTCACAATCAGGGAAATACAAATCAAAACCACAATGAGATACCACCTCACACCTGTCAGAATGGCTCACATTAACAACTCAGGCAACAACAGATGTTGGCAAGGATGCAGAGAAAGAAGGTCTCTTTTGCACTGCTGGTGGGAATGCAAACTGGTGCAGCCACTCTGGAAAACAGTGTGGAGTTCCCTCAAAAAGTTAAAAATAGAACTACCCTATGTCCCAGCAATTGCACTACTAGGTATTTATCCAAGGGACACAGGTGTGCTGTTTTGAAGGGGCACATGCACCCCAATGTTTATAGCAGCACTATCGACAATAGCCAAAGTATGGAAAGAGCCCAAATGTTCACTGATGGATGAATGGATAAAGAAGCTGTGGTATATATATACAATGGAGTATTAGTAGTCAATCAAAAAGAATGAAATCTTGCCATTTGCCACTACGTGGTTGGAACTGGAAGGTATTAAGCTAAGTGAAATTAGTCAGAAGAAGACAAATATCATATGACTTCACTCATATGAGGAATGTAAGATACAAAGCAGGTGAACATAAGGGAAGGGAAACAAAAATAACATAAAAACAGGGAGGGGGACAAAAGACTCAAGTATAGAGAACAAACAGAGTTACTGGAGGGGTTGTGGGAGGGGGGATGGGCTAAATGGGTAAGGGGCATTAAGGAATCCATTCCTGAAATCATTGTTGCACCATATGCTAATTTGGATGTAAATTAAGCAATAAAAGATTTTAAAAATAAATTAATTTAAAACATTTCTTGAAAATACAATCAAGTGGGGCGCCTGGGTGGCGCAGTCGGTTAAGCGTCCGACTTCAGCCAGGTCACGATCTCGCGGTCCGTGAGTTCGAGCCCCGCGTCGGGCTCTGGGCTGATGGCTCAGAGCCTGGAGCCTGTTTCGGATTCTGTGTCTCCCTCTCTCTGCCCCTCCCCCATTCATGCTCTGTCTCTCTCTGTCTCATAAATAAATAAACGTTAAAAAAAAATTTAAAAAAAAAAAAAAGAAAATACAATCAAGTGGAAAATTCTGTAAAGTACTAGGAAGCCATATTTGCTTTTTTTTCTAGTTTGCAATCCCATGTCTTGGCACCATTTTTACCTGGAACAAAAATGTAAAGGGAGGTATTCTTTACTACAGGTCCTATCTTTTAAGCATAATTATTAAATATTTGTGTTTATTTTATCAGGTATTCCAAAAACACATTAATCCAAAGCTGTTCAGAATTCTCTGAAACTGATAAAAGTCACTATTAGATATATTGGCCAAATAACTACACCCTGTTTGAGGATAGTCAGCCTAATTTAGTAAACCAAAACTATGTCTAGATTTTAAATAAAATGTAGGGATTTTTAAATTGTATGTAAGAAACAGTAGTTATATCTGGCTCTATTCAGGTATATGCTCTTTATTTTTAGTTGATTGGACTGGTAAAGAATTTAAAGAGAAAAAATGGAAAATCCAATTGTAATATTGTTAGTTTTATCTTCCTATTTGAAATAATACAGGTAAATTATTTTTTGAGCTATTACTACTGAGTTCTGTACATTGATTATATAATTAAATCATGCATAAAAGCAGTTATTAGACCATCCTAAAAGGAAAAACCTGTTCTTTTTAATTTACCTGTTCTTTTTAATTTAATTAATCTAAGACCTCCTGCAAGTATTCTCTATCCAGGTAATTTTTTCAAGATTTCATAATTCATATGAAAGTAGCCTTTTTCTAATTACAAAAGCAGGGTGCCTGGGTGACTCAGTCAGTTAAGCATCCAACTCTTGATTTCGGCTCAGGTCATGATCTCACGGTTTCGTGAGTTCGAGCCCCGCATTGGGCTCTGTGCTGATGGTGCAGAGCCTGCATGAGATTCTCTCTCTCCCTCTCTCTTCCCCTCCTACCCCTCACACACTCTCTCTCTCTCTCAAAAATAAATACATAAACTTAAAAAAAAAAAGCAACACTGCAGGCTAGAGGAAAGCAATGAAGAAAACCTTCCCATCCTAGTAACACCCTCCTCCCCCCTTCCTCCCCCCCCCGCCCCCACCAATCTTTGGATGAGCGTTTGTCTATCTTTTCACTCAGAATTTTCTATGAATCCTACACACACATGTGGATTTACCTGGATGGCATCTTAGTATACCTACTATTTTATAACCTGCTTTCTTCACATGATGTATTATAAAAATTCACATCAATAAGTACAGATATACATAATCACTGCATAGAATTACATTTCTACCAATATTATGTAACATATTATATATATTTAATATACTGCCAGACAAAAATATATTTTTGTTTCTAATGTAGTTGAAAATAAAAAAATTTTCCCCCATTTCTTTAGGACCAACTCATTTGGGAAAGCATGTAGGAGAGGGATGCTTCTTGAAGCTAGTAGAGTAGTGCATTACTAATTTCCTAAGCACACATCACCAGCTTCACTCTCTTCAACCAGAGCAATCTTGGGAAACTTCACCCTTTTATTTAACATCAAATTCTCTGGGACTAGAGACCTGAACTAGGACGTAATTCAAAAGGTACTTTTATTTGTGTCACTGTCTAGGCTGCCACCACCAGTTGTAGTTTCCGGGAAAGAGTTTTCCCCCCAAACATTTCCATATATAGATACATTTGCTTTATATATTTATATTTATGTTTATATTTAGAACAGCAATAAAAACATGACCTGGAATTTGATTAAGCTGTTGTTTGATATTAAATTGATAGCATTCACAGCCGATTCACCACCAAGATATTTAGAGTTAGCCTAATAATCTGGGGTCACTGCAAAAATAAGACCCGGGATCCAGCTTGAAGAGAAGCAGCTCACAGACAGAGCCGCATTCATGGCAAGGAGAAAATGGCATCGAAAAGACGAGGTAGCAGCAGGAGGGACGTGAGTCAGCTGCAGAGGCAAACCGCACCCTTTGGGGGAGTTTCCCGGCTCACGTCCAAGTAACAGGAATTCTGGAGACTTAGGAAGTGTGAAGAGCAAAGACATTAGACTAAGGAGAAAAGCAAGCGGGACAGGGGGCGGGGATGGGGGTGGGGGGAGAGATGATGGCAAATACCACTGTTCCGGAGGAAGGCATTTACTTAAAACAAAAGCGTGCATAATTTTAGCTGTACCCATGTTTCCTTCTCATCCTCTTTTGCTTTAACAATATGTACCCCGGTTGAGTGAAACAGAATGGAAATTTAAGGAAGGACGTTGAATTTGGTGCCTTGGATATTCTCCCCTGCCTCTGGCCCACCGCGGTGATGGTGCTGCTATGATTCCAAGGGCCCCGGTTTTGCTGGCGCCAGGTGCTCACCCCCTGAAGCTGAGCCTGCTTCTCGGCTGGGGGTGGGTGGCCTGGAGGAGGTCTTGCTGGCTCTGGCGGTGGCGGCTCCCCTGGAGCTCTTGGGTTTGGTGTTCAGGGTATTCAGGAAGCCTAGACAGAACACCAGGGAGCCCATCTCTGTTTACCCTGTAGGAGGCTAAGGGTGGGGTGGGGGATGTTCGAAGGTGAAGATAAGCCCTGAAGTTTTGCAGGTCGTTAAACAAGCCCTAATTGAATGAGATCCACGATTTCAGAAGAAATGGTGCATGATCCTTTCCAAAAGAAGCGTGCGGAAATTCTGAAACTCACTCTAAAGGCAAGCATGGAGGGATGCCCGGGGGGCTCCCTCAAGGGTCGACTGGCGACCTACTCTGATTTCAGCCCAGGTCATGATCCTGGGATCGAGCCCTGTGTTGGCCTCTGCGCAGAGCGTGGAGCCCGCATGGGATTCTCTCTCCCCCTCCCTCCCACTGCCCCCTCTCCCTCTCCTTCTCTCTCTCTCAAATTAAAAAAAAATAATAATAAATTGGCCTTAAAAAAAAAAAAGTCAAGCATGGAAATGTGACATGGAGGAACAAGATTATCTGATACCTACAAATATCAGAAAGAACATGAAATGACTTGAGTTTTGCCTGTGCCTGTGACTACCTGAAGGAGCTGTCTTCACATGCCACCTTCCTTTGGGACAGTCCTGCCCAGTCCCCTATCTTTGCATGGATCTCACTGATGGATCTGAACTGGCAACCTCATTTCAGAGAATGTGGAAAATTCCTTAAATAGAATTCATCACGCCCCACCCCACCTCACCCTCAGGTTTTCTCAGGGTTCTTCTCAGCCCCTTTGCCAAACTTGTAGGTGATGTGTGCAAATGTGGGTAATTTCTACTTCAGATCAGTTACTCTGTTTCTGTGAGATGATTCACATTATTTGTACATAAATATTTTAGTGAGTTGTAGTAGCCATAATCTGCAAAACTGCATTGTCCACATTATCAATTTTACAATCACCTCTACTCTACTTGTATTCAAGGAGCCTTCCAGAAGTATCTGAAAGTTTATTTTGGACCACTTCTACGTCATGTCTTTCACTAGCATCTAAAAGAGCCAATCTCGCTCGAGCCTTCATCTGAAAACGTGCCATCTGGCACCTTATCACCCTAAGTTGCTGAGACACTGCACACTTTTTAGTTTTAGTTAGGTGGCTCCTTTCTTTTTTAACCAGCATCTTCCTCATACTAACACTTTTTAATGGTATTTTCACTATTCGAAGTAACATAGAAAGCATTCACCTCTAAGTGACATCCTGGTTCCTCTTGATAAAAGGAAAAAAATCCAAATGGGACTGAAATCTAGAAAGGGAGCTCACCCAGACCAGCACTCAGAGGGAATTGGGTGGGGGGGGGGGGGAATTCAATGTCCACCAAGTTTGTAAAGCATTAAAAATAATTCTCCTCCCAACCCCACCCTGTCTTGTACTTAGGAAGAAAGAATGCAGGGTATAAATAATGAATGAATAGAATAAATAGATATGATGGGGATGATGTGTGTAAAAACAACTGGTCATACTTTTAGACTTGTGAAGTCAATTCTTTAGCTATGTTTTGCCCTATATAGAGGCTTAAGAATATTCAGATGTGTATCTGTTACACGAAATAATCACTTCAGTTCTAAAAATACTCTCCTGCTACTAACTCAATTAAAAAAAAGTGCAGCAGGAAAGCTTAATTAAGCTTTCTAGGTTGTTAAAACTCTGCTTCCAGAAAAAAACTATACTATTCTTAGAGTCCCCCAGTCCAATTGCAAAGAACAACTAATGTGTTATCAGTCCAGAAATGGTTCCTTTCTTGTGCTTAGCACTGAGATCATTGCATGGGATTTTAATTGAGTAAACCCAGACCGTGCTGGGCAGCTGAAGAGAACTTTGTTCTACGAGTAACATCAGCCTCAGGAGAGCAGAATTGACAAGACGCCAAATTCCTTCAAGAAATTTGGGACTAGTTGAAACCACCCTACCCCACCTTGCTTTGATGATGGCAATTGATGATAAGTTTTAATTTTTCAGCACCTGGTGTTAACAGCAGTGTGCCCAGATCCAAAACAACAACAAAGAAAGAACTAAAACATCATTTACAGATTGGCAACATGTCCCAGAACCCACAGAGGGAACAGAGAGTAGCAGGGTGAGGAGAGAAACCTGATTCCCTCTCCAAACATCATAAATGAGAAAATCCAACCTGCTGAAAGGCCACACAAAACAGTCAAGAAATGTGTTGTTTGGGGGGTCTGGGAAAGGAACCCATAGGCAGGGCTGGGAATGGCTTTAAGTAGATTCAAAGGCTGAGCCCTCGGGAGACACAGTCTGGGGACAACACGTGCCCCTCAGACGCAGGACTTGACTAAGACGCTAATAACCCACCCTGGGTTTCAGGCCAGGTGCCAAGTGGTGCAGGGCACAACCTGGTGTGGGGATCTGCACGGGACCAAGTGTCCAAGATGAGCAGCCCGAAGATCAGAAGAAAACCAAGGCTCTCCAAGGAAAACGATGAGGTATAGCTAAGGTTTCTCCATCACAGGACACACTTCAAAGTGGCAGGTGCGGTGCTGGGCTCTGGGGATTCAAAAGTGAACAGTCCAGGGCTGGGGCCTGCCTCCAGGGAGCGGATATTCTAGTAAAAGAAAATAGACAGTAAACAAAAATATACCCAAATGGATAGTAACAAAGAATGGCAAGTGTTAGGAAGGCAAACAGAAGGTACTATGAACTTCACCCTTGATCTCTGGCCCGACAGGCTCCTCCTCCTACCTGTCTCTGTCTTTGGCTCCTCCTTCTCCTTCCACTCACTAAGTGAACACAGGCCCCAAGGTGTTGGACTAAGGGTCTGCTCAGCATTCTTGTCCCGACCACTCTGCATCCACCACTGCCAAGAGCTTACACCTTCGCCTTAAAAAAACTGCCTTCTCAACTTCATCCAGGCCTGATCACGTCCCTGAGGCCTGACATGACCACGCCCCCAAGCCCAGCTGACCACGCCTCCGAGGCAGGCCAGACCACACCCCCAGGCCTAGCCTGACCAGGCCTCCAGGGCTGGCCTGCCTCCTCGGCCTCAAGAAAACTCCAGGGCTCATTAAAACAAGGTTGTGGTGATGGCAGCAGTAATAACCGCTGAATTCTGCACTGAAAATGCGCGAGTTTTATGGTACGTAAATTATACTTCAGTGAAGCTTTAGGAAACAAAGGGAAAAGTCCAACAGCACCCAGCCCTGGCCCCCATTCCAAACTTCCATATGCATGCCCTTGTCACCAGGGAGCCACCTCTGGCCTCAGACATGAATCACCCTTGACTCCTCCTTCTGAGTAACTCCCCAAGTCTAGCAAGTTGCCAGTCAGCCAACTCTCACCCACCAGTATTTCTCAAATCCAGGTCAGCCCCCATCACCACCCTTGCTGAGCCCCCACCATGACTCCACAGTGCCCTTGTAGGGCTCTCCAGTCGGTGGTTGGTAGCATGGGCACGGCCACCTAGGAGCACCTGCCCCTTTGGAAGCGTGCTTTGGGTTGTCGTATGGATCTAAGGCACTGGGCATCTGCGGGTGGGGAAGGGAGGCCAGAGAAGTTCACACATCAAACAGTCCCCCTGTTCTCCAGGACTTTAGAATGTCCTAGCCACTCTCTTCCATACAGGGAAATCCGGCCTGCTGTTACTTATCCTGATACTAAGTCATTCTTGTACTGACTTGTTCCGCTCTTTGTTTTCCTGCATTTCTTACACAGAATGCCTTCTTCTATTTTCTCGAATGCAAAATTACTCATTCTATCTAGATGTGAGCAGCTGATTCGCTCACCGTGTCTTTACAGTGAAGGAGCAGGGCAGTCCGCAAACGCTCACGCTGTCCTGCTTGGATGTGGCACCAGCAGGGACCTGCCCCCCCTCCCTGCTTCTTCCAACAAGAGGGGCTGCCCCCGGGCTCAACCTCCCTGGGGACAGGTGGTTTTCTGCACCTTTCCTGGGCCCAGGGTCTCCAGTTGCTAAGCAGCTGGCGCTCCCAGCCGACTGCTACAAACAGCTGGCACTTACAAACCAGACTTCCTGGCACCAAGAGGCCTGGGTATTCCCCTATAACAAGGCCCACGTGGGCCCTATAAAAAGGGAGAGTGATAGAAGTAGGGAGCCTCCACCAGGACACCCGCCTGCCAGGCCCCGCCCTGCTCTCTGGGGAAGGCAGGAGGATAGGGTCATTCTTCCCCTCTAGCTTGCTGACCCCGGCTGGTATGGCCTGTTCCTTAAGCTCGTGACAGTAACCGTGTGAAGCCCCACCAGAGCCCTGGGACCCGTGCTGCTATTCTTTGCTCTCTGGGTCAGATTGCTTTGGACTTCCTCACGCCCCGTCCTCAGGGCAAGCGGCCCTGCTCACCACCGCTGGTCAGCAGTGACCTCTCCCTTCCCTGACTCATAACATTTTATCCATAGCTCTCTAATGCTATAGATCACTTCCTTCTTTCCATTCCTCCCACAGCAGTGCTTCCCACGCAGGGTCCTATCATGGCCGAAATATTTACTGAACATTTGTGATGGTCAAGATACTATTCTAGCTCCTGCAGAGACTCGTACATAGGGGACGTGGTCCATACCTTTGAGAAGTTCGTAATATACTCACTTATAGCCCTTGCAGTGAAAGGACATCAGTAGAAAAGGGAGACAGAGAGAGGAAGGAGGCAGCATTTACAATCAGATAAGGATAAATGTCACTCTGTTCAAATCCACTGTGTATTCCCAGCCAGGACATCGTGACATGGTGACTAAGCTAGGGAGTCCAGGTGCTGGCCATAGCAGTCCTCCCCAGGAAGGTCCCCCTCAAGCTCAGCAAGGACAAGGTCCTGTCCTATGGGCCTCGTGAAGTCCCCTCAACACTGCCCTGTGCTGTTGGATTGGAGAAATCAATTTACTTGGGGAGGAAGAGAGTCCTCCATGAGAATCTCTGGGGTCCTCGCATCCTTTTTTCTAAGACAGAGATGGGGGGTAGGGAGTGCGGCTTTTGGCCATGACAGAGGGAAGCCCAGTTGCCACTCCTCTGGGGGACCCTTATGGTCCGGGCTGGTTGCAAAGGCCAAATAGTGTCTTCTAAAGTGAACAAATGAATGGAGGAAATGAATGAGAAAGTAAGTCCCCTGAAATAAAATGGTATATGCCATGCCCACGCGTGGGCTTGGGCTTCTAGATCACCACGTGCTCATTGTCCCACAGCATTGCTCCCCCACAAAGTAAGAAGATGGGCCAGCCCCAGGAGATGGGGGAGGGTCCCCAAGAACCTTCTTCTCTGTTCTTTGGCAAACAGTGCCATTTCCAGCCGAGGCACACTGGGCACCTGGGCAGGCTGTGGCTGGAGGAATTGGTCATGGCGTGGTCAAGGGACAAAGGGCACCTGTGTTCATTAGTGGGAAGTGAGAGAATATAGACATGATATCGTCAGACTGAGCAACATGCGGCTCCCGACTTGTAAGTGATTCTCGTAGACATAAAATGGTGGCATCAACACCTTCTGTCTCAGAAAAATAACTCTTGCACCAAAAAATGCTTCAGCCACAAAACTTTTGCTTTGTTCTGAGGCGGTTAGTGGGCCTTACAGGGCCAGAGGTTTGTGACAAGAATTTTCATCCTTGCTCTGAAAGCAATGGCGACTTTCCAGGTGCGCTGAACAGCCCTCTCAGGTCTCCCCAGGCTCCCCGCCAGCTACCGCTCTGTCTTGGATGTGCCAGGGTTAGCGTCTTAAAAATAAAGACTCCTTCCAAATGAAAGCTAGGGAGACTCGGTGATATTTCTGCAGACAAGAAAGAGGATGTTTACCCAGACCCAAGCTAGGTGACTGGATGGTTCCTTCCAGAGGCTCAGTTGTCCTTCTTAAGCCCCACCCCCACCCCAGCCTCAAACTGGGCATGTCCCCACCTTCATCCAGCACGGTGCTGCGTGTTGATCTGAGGAAGCTTTCAGCCCATCCAGGTGGACACACACACAGTCAGGAGCACCGGGATTGGATGGGCGGGGGGGCACAGACCCAGCACCTTCTTCCTTCTCATCCAGTCAAGCAATGCTGTCTGGGGCCTACCCATCCTGCCCCACGTCACACACCTCTCAGCTTAAGCACTAGCCAGTCAACGGGTCCATATGGAAGTCCAGCCTGTGCACATACCCTGCCTGGCTGGAACCTCGGGCGGCATGAGGGATGATGGCAGGCAGCTAGAGAGCAGGATGTGTGGGGCCGCTGGCCAAGGAGGGCTCAGAGAGACCCTTTGACGTCTGTCTGCCAAGACCCCACCTGGTCCCTATGGGCCCAAAAGATTCATTTCAGGCACACAGGGCCCAGAGTGCCTTGGAAACCTGCTCTTATTTTTTGTTGTTGTTTTTAATTTTTTTAATGTTTACTTGCTTTTGAGAGAGAGAGTGTGAGTGGGGGAGGGGCAGAGAGAGAGAGGGAGACACAGAATCTGAAGCAGGTTCAAGGCTGTGAGCTGTCAGCACAGAACCGATGCGGGGCTCAAACTCACGAACCACGAGATCATGACCTACGCCGAAGTCAGATGCTTAACCGACTGAGCCCCCCAGGTGCCCCTGGAAACCTGCTCCTATTAAGTAACAACTCTTTAATCGTTCTGTTTTTCTCAATAATCCTTCAACAGAGTCTCAGGTCAGACTGAGAGGCCTGTGGGTAGATGCGAAGCCCTCCTGAAGCCCATGTGCGTGGCCTGTGATACGGGCACAAGTTGCCTCCACTCAGTTCACACTCCCACGGAACCCAGGGCCGCCTTCCCTCTCCTCATGCTTCATACTTTGGAGACACTTGGCTGACACACTTCTCCTGCTGACATGAATTACTTGGACGCCTTCAAACCCCAAACAAGGTCACACAGCAAACCACATCTCCCTGTGCAGCCAGGCCTCCACTCCCGCCAACCCCAGGAACGACTTAGAAAGAATAAAATATTAGTGGCGGTATTAATGCTGCGCCCTCCCAAGACTCTGGCCCCTTCAACAGAGGCAGCCTGTCTTGTGAACGTGGTCTGGAGTTTCTCTGCTTCTTTGTCATGTGTTTACAGATAGAAAAGTGCCGCACGCGATATGGTGTAGTTTTGTGGGCACTATGGGGATAATGTCACTTCTTCAACCATTTTTCTTCACTTACTTTGCTCTGCTGAGACGGAGCCCATCAATCCATTTCGTATGGGGTTCTCCTGAGCTCCTGGCCACCACCCGCACCCCCAGAAAGGACCTGCATTTGCTGACTCTGAGGCTGTGAGTCTGGCCAAGGAGCTCCGTGGCTCCTTCCACACCACAACATGATCATTGCAGTGATAATGTCACTTAAAGAAATGAAAAGCGGTTAAGCGTCCGACTTCAGCCAGGTCACGATCTCGCGGTCCGTGAGTTCGAGCCCCGCGTCAGGCTCTGGGCTGATGGCTCGGAGCCTGGAGCCTGTTTCCGATTCTGTGTCTCCCTCTCTCTCTCTGCCCCTCCCCCGTTCATGCTCTGTCTCTCTCTGTCCCAAAAATAAAAATAAAACGTTGAAAAAAAAAATTTTTTTTTTAAAGAAATGAAAAGCAAGTTGTGTTGGCCCAATTTTACATTGAGAAGGGGTTCTGCGGGCCGCTTGAGGGTTGCAAAAGACCCTCAGGGCCAGGGGACACCTAAATGACAGTTTCCAGATCTGGTGACAGCCCTGGCACCCTAAAGAGCACCTAGTCCTGGCAAGGAGCAGAGGGAGCTCCAGAGCCCAGGCCAGGCTGGGGCCTGATGCTTTACCTGCTTCACCTGCCTCCCCAGCCACTGCCTTGTTTAGACACACCTTTAACCTGTACCTGTCAAAAGCATCACCAAGAGCAGCCAGCAGGGGTTCCTTCCCATCAACCCCCTGATACCCAGGGCCCCACTGAACAGGGAATCCTTCTAGAAGGGCTCTATGTGTGGTAAACCCCCCTCCAAGCAGGGGGATATCGGCAGGGGGTCCTCAGTGCCTGCCCTAGGGTTCTGTGAGACGCACCCAATGCCATTCTCTGGCTCTCTGTTTCTCTCTCTCTTTCTCTGTCAGGATGCAAGCCAGGGCACAAGCTAGCCTACTTGCCGAGACTCTGAAGCAAAGAACCAGTCTGAGCTGAAGACTTTGATTTTCTGGGGCTTGCCTCCTTTTTGACCAGTTTCCTCTCTTTTTAGACTGGGGGTCTATTTACCCCTTGCTTCTGTCCTTCCCCTAGCCCGTCCCCAGGCCTGTCCCAAGCATCCCTGCCCTAGCGCTCAGACCGATTGGCCCTAGGGTTAGCTCATCATCTTGGGCACCGTGATTGATTGAGAGATTGAGGCCTAAGCCAATCAGCGCACAGCATTACCCTGAGCCCCAGAACTGGTTCTCAAATGGTTGGGTGGGGGTATGTGACCCAGAGGGAGAGAGTGAGATGTGAAAACAGTTCCTCCCTCTTAACAGCAAGTAGGGAAAGAAATGTCTTTCCTTTCTCTGGATATCAGGGCATGTGGCTATGAGGCATGGGACTGCCACCACCATTTTGCCACCGTGAAGGAAGCCAGACTGAGGATGAGGCTCATACAGTTAGGGAAGGAAAGCAGAGAGAATCACAGATGGGGCCAGAGTCCCCGGATCAAGCCAGCCCTGAAGCCCACCTAACACTAGCATCTCCTTATGTGAGAACAGACTTCCCCGTGGTTTGGTTTCTTCATGGAGGTAGTTTCCTTTGCATGTAGGTAAGCAAAGTCTGGGGGCCTTCTCCGGGCACCCCCACCCCTGATACACCTACACACATAAATTCACTTTCTGGCAAACTTACCTTCTCTGAGACTAGTCCAGGTGATTCAGGGATCACTGTTGTACATTGATGCCGTGGACTGATAAGCTCGAATAAACAGTTGCATCAAAGTTATCTTTGGCCTTGGCTTTGCCCATCCTGGATCTCTTTCCCAATGCTCCTCTCTGGTCCCTGTGAAGACCCTCAGCAGAAGGACTGGAGGCTGGTCTTGGTGGTATCCAAGTGAGCTCTCTGCTCCTAGGGAGGGAGCCCAGATTCGCCACTTGACAATGGCAGGCTGTGCCTCTCTTTAGAGAGGCTGGAGAGAAGGTCAAGTGTGCCAGCCTACCTTGATTCAAATCCTAGCTCTGACTCTTGTTAGCTATTTGCCCTCGTACAAATAACTGTGTCTCTGTGCCTCAGTTTCCTCGCCTGTAAAATGGGAGTCATTCTGGCCACAGAATCAAATGAGTTAATTTTTTGTAAGAAATGTAGAACAATGCTAGAAACATAGTAAGCAGGCAATCACATTTAGTGCTTACTACTTGTAGGAAAGGAAGCTCAGTTGAGTGGGTTTCTTATTTTATATATATTTTTTGTGATACTAGTTTGCTTTCCTCCCTGGGGAGAAGTGTCTGAAGGACCCAGGCAGTGCACATCTGATGTCTCCTGGCTGTACTCGGAGGTATGAGGCTTCCAGAATTCCTAGACTTGTCAAGATTCTCATGCTCACGAAGCACAGACATGAAGGGTAGGGCAGGTTGGGGGCCGATATCTCACTACACCCAGGACACACCAATGACAGAGAGCTGGGGACCCCTGCTCTTCCTGAAGCAGAGGTCCCCAGATGACTGCGATCAAATTCCTTGCAGCCCAGCATGCATGGAGCCCAGCATGCCTGGAGCCCAAGGTAAACTGATCAATACAAACTAAAGAAATGAAGATCCCTTCCACCCAGCACCTGTGAACAAATCACGCCATCAACAATCATGGCGGCCTTGAATGGCCTGAGTGCCTGGGTTTGTTCTGTGTTCCGAATCCCCTCTGGAGATACACCTTGTGTGGAGTCTCAGCTCATTCCAGCACAAAGGTGAGGAGAATTAGTCCTGGGGAGGAGACCTACAGAGGCACACCGGGGAAGGCAAGCGGGGACATCGCACAGGGAAAGGTAACAAGGAGTCGCCACCGGAGGGAACTGGCTTGTCTGCGGCAGTCTGATGTGTCTCCACATACTGCACCGCCTCGCGCCCAAGCATCCTCTCAGAGAAGGCCCAGGAAGGCTGCCTGGCCCTCTCCTCCTCACCCCACCTGTGCCCCTCCCGCCTCCCCAGCCACGAGGCCAGGCCAGCCCAGGCGGCTCTAATTGCAAACAGGCGCCAGCCACACGTCAGCCGGAGCAGACCCGCGGGCCTCAGCCCACCACTGCCAGGCTCCCAGGAAGCTACCGCCATTTAGGGCTGAGTGTCCTTTGGCATTTTGCTTGCTCTGGACTCCAGGGGCCTCGAGGCAATGCTGTCATGGCCACTCTGCTCCAGCCCATGGAAGTCCTCAGGGGCCTGGCCATTAGCTCTAATATCAGAACTGGCTGGATCTTGGGGCCTCTTTGATGGGCCTTCCCTCTCCTGTCAGCGGGCAGCCCTTGCCCTCCCTGACACACTTCCCAGACAGTCTGTCAGTCTTCAGTCCCCTTGTAGGGCCCTCCCTCTTTGACCCAGAGGCAATCACGTGACTTTGCTTTGGCCAAGGGGCTATTAGCAAGTGTGATGCAAGTAGGGCCTTGGAAAGTGCTGGCAAATGGGGCTTGCTCATTCCGCTTCTCTGCCACGGCCAGTAGAATATGCCTAACTGGCCTGCTTATTGCCAAGACACGTGGACAGAACTAGTGTCCCCAGTTGCTCCAGCTGAGCTCCCCGCCCTCCATCCAAGACCAGTCAACAGCCAGTGGATCTCCAGACACATGACAGTCCAGAGCCTAAGTCACCAGCCTGAAGACTTTTGAGGTAAATAAATGCTCCATGCCGCTGAGTTTTGGGGTGATCTGTCGCAGAGCATAATTGCAGAATAGCAAGTGATATCGCCAGCCAGGTGGGGCACCTGTCAGTGCCATGAGGGGGACTAACCTTACCAGAGAGGAGCTAGAGGCTAGAGACAGCCAGTGTGGGGGGCCAGGAAGCAGGTGGCGCTTCAAATAAGGGTCTCCAGGCACCACCCAGGGCCGATCCTCACAAGCAGTCATTCCTGAGGTGTGCAGAAAGTGGCAAAAAATGAGGAGGCAAAGGCACAAACACCGGCAGCTTTGCTGGTCACCAACGGCAGTGCTTGGTCTAGGGACCACGGACCTTCAGAGATGGTTCAGATCCAGGCCCTGCTGCTGGAGCTCGGCTCCCTGAGGTTCTGGGTTCACCATGAGAGTTCACTAGACAGTGTCCACTCCCTTTCCTTCCCTCCTCTGTCCCAACAGACGGTGACCCTGTTCCCTTGCTGCCCTCCACCTCCATGGCTGAGCCACGGGGCTTACAGCTCAGGGAAGGAATAGCCTAGAACCTCAAGGTCTTTGTTTCAGAGCTGCCAGCCCTTCAGGCTGAAGGGAGCTGCCTCGCCCAAGGGCACAGCCCTTTCCAAGAGCGGACCATATCTAGTGACTGATATAAGCCTCGGTCCCCTCACCCCAACTTGGGACAACCCCAGCACCCGACCACCTGAAGACTATGTCACAGCTCACCTCCTCCCTCTGCCCCGTCCTGCTCAGTCACCTTCCCTTCCTTCCACCGGGACGACCCCCAGAAGATACCCTGACAACCTTCCTGTAGGCCAGTCTCCACCTCACAGGCAGTTTCCCTGGGAATCCAACTGCAGGAGGTTTCTGGTGGCAGGAGGGACTCAGTGTCTGTTTTCGTCACCCTTTTAGTCCCCGCAGAGTTAGGGAGGAGCCTGCAATCTCACGTCTTCCCAGGAAGGTCTCAGGACAGCACCTGTAGGGAATGAGGCGGACCAAACCTGCAGTGTAGGGAGATGGACACTGATGGGGCCACAGGAGAAGAGACCTGAGGTCACCAGGGCTCAGCACGGTTTGCCGGCAGAATCCCAGCTTCGGGACAGACCCACCTCACTTCAGCTGTCACCCTCCCAGGGGTGAGACATTTGTCTTTGCTAACAGTTACAGGAAATAATCTATCTAATCTTTGCCCACCCGAGGGGAGTGTATGTCAGCTGCCCTGATACCATAATAGGACTGATGTAAGGGCTATCACATCAGAGAAAGTAGGTCTGGAATGGAAGGTGCTGTAGACGGAATGTTTTTGTCCCCCATAATTCAGATGTATGTAATCCTAACTGCCGATGTGACAGTGTTAGGAGGTGTGGCCTTTGGCAGGTGATTAGTTTCATGAGGGTAGAGCCCTCATGATGGAATTAGTGCTCTCACGGAAGAGGCCAGACAGAGCTCCCTCTTCTCTTCCAACATGTGAGGTCACAGGGACAGCCATCTGGGAACCAAGAACCAAAACAGCTGGCACCTTGATCTTGGACTTCCAGCCTCTAGAACTGGGACAAATAAGTGTCTGCTGTTTCTAAGGCACCCAGTCTGTGGTATTTTGTGACAGCCTCCCAAAGAGACTAAGAGGGTAGGAAGGGGACCCTGGGGAAGTTCTCTGAGGTCCTTGGTGGCTTGCCTGTGCCTAGGGAGCCACAAGTTCAGATGCTGAGCTCCAGAGACCTACTCTGTAGTAGAAGAGACAAGTTTTAGACACACCAACTCTAATTCCATCTCTGGATACCTACTAGCACCAGGTACAAGGCTGGGCACTAGAGGGATGCTGGCCGAGCCTGCTCCAGGACCTCATGGTGTAGCCATGAACGGTGTATGTATCGTGGCAGTATAAGACTTATCTTAGCATGTGGTGTCTTAGCAACTACACAGTACCCTGTGGAGGAGAAACACCAAGACTGTAGGTATCCGAGTGAAGGCAAGATGCTGTCCCACTGTCCCACTGGAGCAGATGGGAAATGTCCATAAAAATGCTCACAGAGTTCTGAGGATGAAACTGCACAATACCAGGCATGGTCACATCCTTCTCCAACCCAACACAGGCCACACTGTTTCTGCGAGGGCTGTGACCCAAGGCACCATGGCTTTTTCCTGTCATCTCTGCAATATCAGCACCCAGCGCAGGTGGAAGTTCAGTATCTGTGTTGTTGGAGGAATGAGTAGACAAGACAGAGGTGCACGGGTGTATTAGTTAGCTCTAGCTGCATAACAAATCACTCCAAAATGTAGCAGCTTAAAACAACAAACATTTATCTCAGTTTCTGTGTCAAGAATTTCTGTGAGTTAAGTACAGCTTAACTCAGAGCCTCACAAAGCTGCAAAGTGTGGGGCAGGCTCTCAGGCCCATTTGGGGCTGGAGAATCAGTTTCCAAGTTGTCTTATAGGGCCACCAGCTGGTTGTTGGTTGAACTGATATCAATCAGTTCTTTGCCACATGGGCCTCCATATGGGGCTGCTCACAACTCAGCAGCTAGCCTCTTCCAGAGCAAGGGCTCTGAAAGTGACAGAAGAAAGGTTTGATGGAGGTGGCAGTCATCTGGTTGTCTAATGATCTTGGACATCCCATCACCTTTGCTATATCCCGCTTAGTAGAAGTGACTCATTAGTTCTAGCCCACAGGTAAGCGGGGACAATTGCCCAAACATGGGAATACCAAGAGGCAAGATCACTGGGGTCCAGCTAAGAAGTGGGAACAAAGCCTAGTGAAGGCCAGGGAGCTGGAAAAGGCCCAGTGCCTTTGGGAATAAATGCACAGGGACATTGCAGAGCCCACTCCATCATTTCTTCCCCCTCCCCCTCACTAGTGGAAGGCAGCAGCAATTGGCCATGCCCACCTCCTTGTAAATCTGGTTCCTTGCCTCATGGGGTCCTTTGGTCCTGGGTTTTAATCACTCCTCCCTAGCCTCTTTGTTCCCAGCCCTCTTCTTGCACTTGCTTCACTGTGCTGCCTCAGTTTCCCCTTTTTTGCCCTTTCACCAACCAATTTGGCAATTCTTTGTGGTAAACTTTCTCTGTTCAAAGAGCTGGTGGAGTTTCTACCCCGAGCTGTGCCCTGAGTGACACAGCGAGGAGGAGGAGGGGGCCAGCGGTCAGCAAGCTTGGAGAACTGCCCTGTGCCCGGGGCCTCCCTCAAGCTCCGATATCATGCTCCCGGGAGCCCTGCGAGGCAGGTGTGAGCATTTCACTGGCTCTCAAGTGGGCCTGGTGGTTCACAGGGTGAACCCTTGCTCCTGGCCCCTGCAGTTGCAGGCCACACCCACCGCCCCACTCCTCCCCTGCTGCGCTGTGCTGCCTGCCAGAAGAAGACACCATCTCTCATTCCTCCAGGGACGGCGGGGACTTGGAACTCCAGGGTCAAGTTGCTCCCACATTTGGGAGCATTGTGTTCAGTCTGTGAGGACGCGGAGCTGGGAATTATTTAAAGGACGTGCTGGGGTTTTGAAATCCGTGGCTGGGATTTGGGAAGGGATATAATGGAGTCCCTGCCCACTATACACCGCAGCACTTCAGGGCTGTCCAAAATGGCTGCCCCAGCGCTGGCCACAGCTTGGCTGCCCACGGAGGCAGGCAAGTGGCCAGGTCAATGGCGGGACACCGAGGGACGCCCAGCTCATCGGAGAAGACCTCAGAACACTCGTACATTTAAATCCACCCTTCAAATAAGGAACATATTTACTTGCACAATATGACTTCATTATGTTTACACACAGTTAAAACCAGAGCCCATGGGTTCACCATATACAGGGATGTTGCAAAACGATTGGCCATTTCTGAGCTTTTCTGTAAGGATTAATTGCCTACTTGTTCATTGCCTTTGTCATCCGCTCTCATTTGCCTGCAAGGAAGTCACTGCTCACAGTCTCTGAAGGTTTAAGGATAACTCAGCAGGAGAAACTTAAACCAGGAAAAATTATTCTAGTAGACACTGGTTACTCACTCAGCTTCCACTACCCCCTTCTTCTATCTCAAGAACTCAGATTGTTTCTTAGGGTGACCCCCATCCTCTCTCTTGGTAAAGGGTCCAGGGTGAGCCCCAGGAGGCATAGCTCCCTGGACATCATCATGAGTAGGTAGGAACAATGGGCCACTCTTGGGCTGGGCGTGGGGGGCCACTCAGAGGAACCACAGGGACAGAGCAAGAGCCACAGTGAAGCCCACCCTGGAGCCCCTCACCTCTGACCCCCAGTAATACCAGCCAGAGAATTTCTGAAACCAGTTTGAGCTCAATTTCCTGTTACTTGCAGCCAAAAGCACTTTGACTACTATGGTTCTATCCAACTTCTGTTCCCCCTTTAACCTGATGAAAAGTTACCTTTAAACTGTGTGCATCCTTATAGCAGATTCCCTTGTTCTGGTGTGATTCTGAATTGAACACTGATGCTCAGGCTCCCCCCACCCCCACCCATGGCACACTTGGCAGAGGGCACCATACTTCTCCCTGTCTTCATTTGGGGGTCCCCCAAAGCAGACCCCACAACAAGGACTTGGTTGTGGGTGATTGATTTTGGAGCTGGAGAAGGGAGATGAAGGAGGGAGGGTGTGGGGCCCCTGACGTGTTTCCACAGCCCTCAATGGGCTCAACCCACTGGGCCCTTAGAGAGATATGGAAACTGCCTCCATGGTGCATTTGTCCACAAGCCCCCATCCCCATGGGATGAGGAGAAGCCATTGAGAGCACGAACCTCCCCCGGCACTTCTGGGCGGTGCCTGCAGTGGGGGAGCAACTTCCCAAGATGGCAGAGGAGAAAATAGAAGTTTCCAGTAGGTGTCTCCTGCCCAGTAGGAAAGCTGGACAGGCATTGCAGTCTCTGCTCTATGCTCAATCAGGAAAGCCTCAATTTCCTTGTCTGTAAAATGGGGCTAGCGAGAGTAATAACAAATGTACTCCCTGGCCTAAATTAGGGGCTCCGCCGAGTGCTGGCTCTGTGAGTGGCGGCATGCGTCTGCTGCAGGATGGCCACTGTGTGTGACTCTGGGTTCTGGTTTCTCTCTCGCCACCCACGCTCCACTCCCTCCTCCTGCACCTGCTGGCGGCCTGTGGCTGGGCCCTGGGCTGAGATGTCCCAGAACGGGGGTGGCGGGAGAATGCCAATGGGCACACTGTCTGTTTGGTGTCAGCAGCCGGGACCTCAGCAGACTGATCTGCAGAGTCACCGACACCCACCTGTGCCCGCAGGCCACGTCACTCGGCCCTCTGGCCTGAGCAGCCACCTGCTTCCGGCCATGGGAGGCCCAGCACCTGACCTTTCCCTCCCAACATCATTTTCCATTCTGCTGCGTTTTTTGGCCAGGCCTGAAATACTTCTCTGGGAGCCGGGAAGGATTGTTCCAAGGCTTGTCATTGTTTCAAGATCAGGTTGCCTGAGCCTCAAGAATCCAACAGAAACCAGAACCTCCTCTGAGTCACTGACACCCACAATGGGGCTTGGGTGGATGGCGGGGAATAGAGGGGAGGGCAGTGGGTGGTTCCCTTGCCCCCATCTGAGTCCAGGATGCTCTAGCAGTGCCCTCCCAGCTTGCAGTGGAGCTGGGATTCTGTAGCTCAGGCCAAATGCCAAATTGGCACGAGAGTCTGGCCCCCAGCCTGGGCCTTGCTCTTCCTTAGCCAACAGGGGAAGGTGGAGGCCCCACTCGGGCAGGAAAAATGCAGCTGGCCCACCACAGAGCCGGGAGGAAAGAGGTTTCCTGGCCTGGGGTTAATGGAGCAAGGCCCACAGGAAGCTCTTTGCAATCTTCCTGGCTGGGGCATGGGGGCTGCACACCCCCAGGACCCATTGCTGCTCTGTCTTTGGAGCCCACTGCCCGGGTCTCCATCCATCACCCCAGAGGGGCAGCTCATCACTTGGGCTCTCTCTAAACCATTTTCTTGACATCTGTGTCCCACATGTACTTCGAGGAGGGGGAGGAGCTGTCCATGGGGGGTGCTCAGCTCTTCCCCCAGCCTCCTCCCCCTGGAAGAAGGAACTCTAGAAAGTTAGCTCATGGGTTGGCAGTCAACAAATGAAAGCTCTGTCCCTCATCTGCCGCACATTCCTTCAGGAACCTGGCAAACGTCTGTGGCCCCAGGTGTGTGTTGTCCGGGGTCTCAGCCCCAGACCCAGCCCAGGCTGCTTATCTGAGTATGTCACACTAAGGCACACTACTCCAGCCACATCTGTGGCCAGTGGGAGGCTGAGCACCGAGTTCAGAACGTGCCAGGATGCCAGTGGCCTCCTGGTCCTCCAAATGTCTGCAGGTGGGGTGCATAGGCCACCTGAAGCTCCTGGCTCCCTGACTAAGGAGCAGGCGGAGGGGCACTGGCTCTGAGCCAACATCCCCCAAAGCAGGGCCACCTATCCTGTCCCTGTAACTCCCTTGGCCTTTCCCGTGGTGCTGCCTCTTAGCACCTCAGCAGACCCTGACCTGCCTACCCTCCACTGGCCTCAGCCCTGCTCCACGGTCACCTGCATTGATTAAGTGCCTATTGTGTACCATGAAATGGAACAGACGCAAGCGTCAGGCCTTTTGGTCACAGCGCTGGCAGCTGAAAGATGTTTGCAGTTTATCACCCATTATTTTGATCCTTGTGGCCACCTCTGGGTACACAAGTCTATGAAATCTCCCATCTTCCAGATGAGGAAAGGGAAGCTTGCATGAGGTCACGTGGTTGTAGAATCGGAACCAAGCTGTTTTGAGCCATTGTCTTCTCCATGACACTGAGTGGGCTTTCTTTTTTTAAGGAGCTTGTTCTTGATTTGGGAGACAAGGTGGTCCCAGCTGAGACCTCTCCTGAGCCACTGAAGCTGGCCAATAACCATCCAAGCATAATCATAACTATGGGCCTTCTGGAGGACCTTGTTGGGAAGGGTCCCTGTCACAGGACGGTGGGGAGGGGTACAGCCTAGAGGAGAGTGGCCCACTGAGCCGCGCTGTAAGGGGACGGCAGGGGCAGGACAGTCCACACACACAGGGCACAGACGAGCCAGAGGGCCACACCCTGCAGCTGATCAGGCTGGACTATGGTTGAGGCCAAGGAGTGTGGCCTGAGCGACAGATAATGAATGACACATCACAGACAACTTTGATCTGGGAGATGGGCCCCTGCATGTGCCTGGGCCAGAGTAGTCTAGGGGTGTGGCAGAGGGGAAAGATGCCACTTACAAGGACCACTTTGACCATATGGAAGGTGATAAGGGCCTATAAATTGCATTTGAAAATGTGGAGGCAACCAGACAATTCGGTAACCAGCGTGGCACGTTTTACTTGTAGTCGCCATAACCGTCCTGCACAGCGAAGGTCCCTGCAGGCCTCAACTCTTTTCCCTTCCTCCTCCTGTGGAGAACAACTTGACCCTCTCAAGTGGCAGCTCCTCACCCCGTGTTCTCGGTCAGCAGGACTGGCAGGACCCCACTCACCCCTACCCTGCACTGAGCGATGAGGCAGCCCCACACCTGCCTCTGTAGGCTGTCCTGAGGACTCCCAGACTCCTCTCTGCTCGGCTATTGGCTGATGGTCAGTTTCGCTCTGTGAATTGTGAACAAAGCAAAGACTTTCGGCAGCCTGGGCTTCCTTGTTCTGGGCCACTCCACTCCATGGCTCCTCTTACCACTGGGTTCCCTTCTTCTGATCAAAATCCGCCCCCTGCAAGGATCAGAGAGCAATCATTTATTCCCCTTTAGGGCCAACATCTCAGCTTGGTCATCATGGTATCTTCAGTTGATGAACATAGCAGCTCGCAAATAGTAGGTGTTCAGTAAGCTAGAAGAAGAAGAGGAAAATGTTTCTTGAATGGACGTCTGCATGGATGGACAGATGGGTGGATGGACAGATGGATGGATGGATGGATGGATGAATGTGTGGATACATGGATGCATGGAGGAATGGGTGTAAATGTATAAAGGCTCTGCTAGGCAGAAAATCAACTGAAAATGCCTCTTGAATTGAAGACAGGTGGGGAAATGGTCCTGTTGGCTGCTTCACCTGTCCCCTCCTGGGTTCTCTGGATTGTGAGTGGCAGGTAAGTAAGTTGACTGAGTGGCCAGAGCACTCACAGTCCCAGGTAGTAATATATAGTCTGGGGCAGGGTGGATCTGGGTCAAACTGAGGCAGGACACAGCAATCCCAGTGGGACCATAGTGTGAATGGATACCGCAGACAATGCATTAGATGTCACTTTGCAGGGTCCCAAATCCCCCCGGAAAGAGTGGGGATACCAGACAACTTTTACCTCCTGGCTCCACTTTTATTTTCTGATCATCTGCCCGATGAGGCCTAGACTGGAGCAAGATGGTTTCCAGGGCAACTTCCCTGCCCACGGACTGACCCCTGGGTTTCATGGGCCACAGGTTGAAGGTACTTGGGCCCCAGGTTTTCTCAAGAGCTTCAAGCCAGCCCCAAAGGGAAGCTGCCATATTTTTATATACCTATAAAGTTTGAGGTCTTTGCAGACCTTTGCCAAATGTGTGCACATACACACACACACATATATATATAAAACATATGTATATACTATGTACACACACACACACACACATACATATATAACTTTTGTAAGAATAAGAAACAAAGTGCATTAAGCCCTGGATATCTGAGAACACTTTCAGAAGCTCAAAAGTGAATGTCTGGAACAGGAAGCTCACAGTGGTGGCCCAGCCAGGGTGCTTGGAGTGAGCTTGGCTCTGAGCTCCATAAACATATCCTGATGTGGCTGTTGTGTGGCTTTGTGATGGCAGGAGGGGCTGAGCCGAAAACCCCTTGAGGTAGATGAGTGTAATTTGGAGCAGGCCAATGGTGTCCATTAGTGGTGTCAACCACCCAGTGATTGGACACCCAGTGGGGCTGACTTACTGGCCCCCCCAATGTCCGGGCAGGACCATGGGACCAGTTCTGGCCAATGATCAAAAGTGACCTGTGACACTTTCAACCTCATGCATCTGTATGCTGGCATGAGATCTTCCAGAGGTCTCTTTCCTCTGAAATAGAAGCTGGCAAAGTTCAAGATGGTGGCTGCCCCATCAACCGGGTCTTAGAGGGAAAACAGAGGTCAGTAATCTCCCTATCAACCGTTACTGGCATGTGCCATGAGCAAGAAAGAAACCTTTGTTGCTATTAGTCACCACGATTTGGGGGTTGTTTGTGACGACAGCATAACCTAGCTTGTCCTGGCAGGTTTGAGGTCCAAATATTCTCAATAATCCCAGAAAAATCGCCTGACTCTCCTTCCGGTCATGGCCAGAATGTGCTGGATCTCAGGTTCTTGGTGGGTCTGACCTAGTTTTCCTGGCCAATCCCTAGATTGTTTCAACGCCTCCACCACCACCCCTCACTCAGAAAGCCCCCCAACCACTCATTCTGGGGTCTGGCCCCATCTGTAACAGTTGTTGCCCCGGGGGGCTGTGATTTCAAGCCAGGTTGAGGAATTGCGGTGATTGGGTGACCTCCAGGGAAGGTGTCTCCTGGAAGTGCGGGCCCCAATTGGCAGAAAAATCTGTTTTCACACTTGCCTTGTTTTTTTGCTGAAAGCTGATGGTGTCTCTCCCGTGGATATGAAGGCAGCAGGGAGAAATCTCTCTCCCTGGAATGCTCAGGGTTAAGCAGGGGGCTGAGATGTGCGTGAATAACCTTGCAGGTGCAGCCCCGTCTCCTGGTCTGTCTGAAACCCATGGGCATGCTCTGCACACCTTGTGTGGAGCAGCCCTAAGTGCCCTCGGGCCGGGCAGCCCACAAAACGAGCATCCCTCAGCTCCCAACCCCGGCAAGCTCGATGGGGAGGTGGTTTTTAACAGCCTCCTGCTTATCGATTTCTGTGCGGTGAGGTCAACTTCAGCTCACTATGCCATGGAGGGAGGCTAGAAACCAACGTTCTTTTGTCCCCATCTATTTCCTGTGGGCTCTTGGCAGTGTGACCAGCTCCTTGCTGGCTGTGTGACCTTGGGCAAATCACCTCACCCTGGCTCTCAGTTGGTCCCACATCCCTGTCATCTGGCCGTGACACACACTGAAAGCCTACAGGGGACTTTCTCAGTGGCTGACATACAGGAGCATCTTACCTCCTCACCCAGCCCCCCACCTGGGTGCGAGTCTTATCCACTCCTGTTCTGTCAGATGAGGATACTGAGGCACAAGGAGGTAAAGTAACAGAATGGAGGTCGCACAGCTGGTGGCATCGGATAAGAGAAAGCACTTAACACGGTGCTCAGCTCTGAGGATGGCTCAGTAGCTGACAGCTCAGACATGTGCTGCTGAGACCCACCCCCTTTACCTGGGGCACCACTTCTCCCAGTGTTCATGCCCCATGCCAGTTTGCCTTTGACCTTTATTATCCCCTCCCCCACCTCATTCCCTGATGGGGAGCAGCGCAAGAAGGCTGTGGCCGGCTGTGGCCGGCTGTGGCCACAGCCTCGTGGAGACTTAGGCTGGACTTCCTGTGGGCTTCGGGAGTGGGCAGAAGCTGCCAATGGAAGACTGAATGGCAAGCAGGTAATAGGGCATGAGTGAGGCCTGTTGGCCCACCCGAGGGAGGCAGGGCACCCATCCATGCAGCAGTGACCACCCCGCACACCCAGGCGGCTGCCTCTCAGGCCCGTTCCTGGGCTTTGCCTCTGCCCGTTCGGCACTCACTCTGGGCCCTGGCTGAGAGCTCACAGCTTCTCCAAGTCCTGAGTGCCTCACAGCGGCTGGCCGCTGTCCCATTTGCTGGGGGGTCCCCTCCCAGTTGCCCCAAGATGAGCACCCCGCATGTCGCAAAGCCTCAATTCATACGGAGTCCTATGTGGGGCAGGGGTGGCCTCCAGGGGTGAGCTGAGGATGTGAAAAGGCCATCGAGACAAGGAAGACAGGTGTCACCTCAGCCACACTCATGCCTGGAGCTGGTCTGTGCTGCATGATGGTGGCGGGGAGGGGGTCAGACGGAGCCTAGGTGCTGGCCAGGGACCCAGGTGTGGCGTGTACAGGCATACTCTGGTCACTTCCCCTTCTCGGGGGCCACTGCCCGCAGGACCCTGCCGCCCCCTCCCTGCTGTTAGGTGGAGAACAGTAAGAGGAACCAGAGGCTGGAATGGCAGGGCGAGGACCTCACTGAATGCAGGTCTTGACTCCTGGGGAAGGCGGCCCCGGAGCTGAGGCATCCACCCGGCCCAGCCGCTGGGGAACAACGCCCAGCGTGGGTGTTCGGCCTTCAGCAGGCACCACGCCCTTCCACCCCTCACAGCTATTTCTGCAGCTTCCTGGCTTGGTTCCCCTCCCTCCATCCCCACCCCTGTCATCCTGGGTTAGACCTGAACTGATGGGAACAGAGGCCCCAAGAGGAACGTGCAGGGTGGGCCCTGGGCCCCCTGGTGGAACAGCATGGGGGCATCAAGAGGCTCCTTCACCAGGTGAAGGCCAGATTTAACTCCCGGGATTCCAGTGAAAATGGAAAAATGAGAACAGCTGTGACTCAATCCGCCTCTCCTGCTGGAGCTCCCTTTGGCTCTTCCCTGGGCTCTGGGGGTTTCTAGTAACTTCTCCCGTGGCAGGGCCCCCAAAGAGCTATAGGGGCAGATGGCCGTGTACAGCCACTGAACTGGTTGGAGGGGCCACGAAAGCCTGTGACGGCCTCCATTTTATTTCCTCTGGAGTGAGGTGAAGGACCAGAAGGTGCCTCATTGCCAAGGGGACAAGCTGCGGGGGTCATTAAATGACACCAGAGACTCAAAGTACCCAGCCCCTGCCACCTGCCAGTGTCCCGATGGACAGTCGGCCATCCCTGGGACAGCCTGCCCCTACCCCCCGCTATACCTCACAGCAGCCACCTTGCAGACCTTGCTGGCCAAGCATGGGAAGAACAAGACCTGACATGAGGGGTTCGTGTTTTCATCACACATTCAGAAATTTATTTTATTCGTTTTCTCACAAGAGCTTGTACCTTTTTTTTTTTTTTTAAATTAAATTTTTTTTTTTTTTGAAGACAAAAAAAACAGGGCATGAGCAGGGGAGCGGCAGAGAGAGAGGGAGACACAGAAGCAGAAGCAGGCTCCAGGCTCCGAGCTGTCAGCACCGAGCCCGACGCGGGGCTCGAACACACGAGCTGTGAGATCATGACAAAGTCGGACGCCCAACCGACTGAGCCACCCAGGCGCCCCAAGAGCTTATACCTTTGCCTCTGATAAGAAATCTACTTTCTAGGGGCGCCTGGGTGGCTCAGTCGGTTTAGCGTAGGACTTCAGCTCAGGTCATGATCTCACAGCTCATGAGTTCGAGCCCCGTGTCAAGCTCGGTGCTGACAGCTCGGAGCCTGGAGCTTGCTTCTGCTTCTGTGTCTCCCTCTCTCTCTGCCCCTAACCCACTCGCATTCTGTCTCTGTCTCTCTCAAAAGTAAATGAACATTAAAAGAAATAAAAAAAAAAAAAAAAGAAATCTACTTTCTAAAAGTGAGCCTGGGATCCCTGGAGAGCCTCATGGCCACCCTATTTCAAATAGCACCACCACCCCACCGCCATCTGCCTGGATTCACCTCTGTCTCTGCTGCTTTATTTTCCCCCATAGCATCCATTGCCCCCAAACACACTGTGCATTTTGCTTATCCATCTCGTTTAGTATCTCTTCCCCTATCCCGGCTGCCAGTAGAATAGACGCTCCCTGGGGGAGTGGCGAGTCTGCTCTGTTTACTCCGTATCCTCAGAAGCTAAACTGTGCCTGGCATGCCCTAAGTGCTCAATCACTATTTCTGGAAGGAATCAAAAGGATCCCTTGCTCAGAAGAGGTGACGCTGTCTCAGCAGGTTGGGGAAGAAGGACCTTGGGGTCCCTGCCACCGGGCCCCTCCTGGCAGCTCCTGTCATGGGCTAGAATCAAGTGCACCCCTTTCCCCATCATGTTTGCAACTTGGGAGGCCCTGGGCCTGGACCCCCCAGGTGGGTGGGGGGACCTGCTCCAAGCTGCACAGCAGGTGCACTTCCTCACCCCACCCCCCACCCCCGACCATCCTCTGGCAGGTGGCGAAACTCCAGCTCCACCCTGGACCCATGAGACCAGGGTCTGCGTTTTAACCAAGTCCCTGGGTCCATACGAGTGCACATTTCAGTTTGAGAAGCCCCGGTGGCCTGCCCACAAATGCCCTCTTCTCTCCGGCTGAGGGAAATGCTTCGCTGAAACCATCCTGATTTCTTTTTTCCTCTGCAGCTACTAAAACAGTGCCCTCAGCTGAGAGGGATGAGCCTCAGCGTTACCGCAGGCGGAAACGGTGAAGGGCAAACCTGGCAATTAGCCACAGGGAGCAGGGAGCCAGAGAGCCAGGGAAGGGCAGCAGGCTAATTGCAGGGTGTGCCGGTGGCAGGGACGTGTAGGGGGAGGAGGCAGCCGCCTCTGCGTGAGCGTCTGTCGGGGTGAGCACCCATGGGGATGGCAGGGGAGGAGCGGGGTGACAGAGATGCAGGAGAATGTGTGAACCCAGCAGCTCAGGGGCCTCCCTGGGCCCGCACCCAGCCCTCCCCCACGTCTGCGAGCCGCCCAACCTGCTGGGCTTTTGTCTCTTCCTGGCTGGACCGCCCCCTCCTCCCCCCTGCCACCGGCCCCCCCCCCCCGCTGCCCTCCCCCTCAGCGAATGACACTCAAGGAGCCTACCCCCGGTACCTGCAGAGACCTGCACTGGGCTTCTTGGTAGCTGGAGGGTCAGGCTTCCAGCTGGAGGCTCTGTTTGCTCCCTCTGAATTGGTTCCAGAGAGTTCTAAGCCTTCAGAGTGATATTCACACGGGGGCTCCAGCTCCCTAGGGGGTTCCATGGAGGGGTGTGGAGGCAACCACCAGGGCAAGGAGGCCACCTTGGTGGGCACATCCCACCTTCAATCAGGCAGCTCTGCTCTTATCTGTTTTATATTATTGGAATTCTGAATGAGGCATCTCTTCAGAAATAAGTTCTCACTACTTTTTCTCTTAAGATTTTTAAAAATGTATTTATTTTGAGAGTGCGCATATGCGCAAGTGGGGAAGGGGCAGAGAGCAAGGGAGAGAATCCATGGCAGGCTCCGTGCTGTCGACGCAGGTCCTGATGTGGAGCTCCTGACGTGGGGCTCGAACTCAGAAACTGGAAGATCATGACCTGAGCCCAAATTGAGTTGGACACTTACCTGACCAAGCCACCCAGGTGCTACTTTTATTTTTTTTTAGTTAAAAAAATTTTTTTAAATGTTTATTTATTTTTGAGAGACACAGAGAGAGAGAGGGAGCGGGGGATGGAGAGGAGAGAGAGGGAGGCACAGAATCCAAGCAGGCTCCAGGTTCTGAGCTGTCAGCACAGAACCCAATGCAGGCCTCAAACCCACCAAACGTGGCATCATGACCTGAGCCGAAGTCGGATGCTCAACCAACTGAGCCACCCAGGTGCCCTGTTTTTCTCGCTACTTTTAAAAGAAGAGAGAGAAGGAGAATGTGTTAATCCCGTATACTGTCTCCTTTCACAGATCAGAGGTAAGTGGCATGCCCGAAGTGACTTGGTAAGAGGTAAGTTCCGTCTTCCTTCCTCCACTTCACAGCTGCAGAGAGGGTAACCCCACAATTGTCTCCCCGGGGAGATTACCGAAGTCTTCATTTTCGTTGCCTAAAAGAAGACGAGGAGGCTAAGTATCAGGATAGTTAATTCCCCCAAAGGCTCACAGAGGTTGGAGGTCCTTCCAGTCTCTTCTGGCTCTCTCGGCCCTGCCAATCAGTCATCGTCGGGGATAAGTACCGTGCTGGGTGCAGACACCAAGCTGCATCCCCCCCCCCCCCCGGGCCGCCCCTCCTGGGGCTTAGAATGCCACAAGGGACGCAGACAGGAAACAAAAGTGGATTTGATTTCACCTGTGATCAGCACATCCAAGGAAAATGGAACCAGTTGGGGGTCAGAGGGGGGTTAATCGTCTACTGCTCAGGCTGCCGCATGTCCCAGGGGTCTGCCCCCAACCTGTGACCTCTCTGCCATCCCAGGTCGATACAATCCGCTTCATCCTTCCTGTTTCAAGCCAAAGCCCGCTGCTTTCAGGGGCCTCCCTGTGCCCCCAGCCACAGGCCACCGCCTGCATTGAGCTCCCAGGACAGCTGCCCCTCCCATGAGGAGGGTCCCATTCTGCCTGTCCCCACACTCAGCAAACTCCCTCTGTCGTGTACCTGGGGGCACCCAGTAGGCCCTCTGTGGTGTCGAGCTGCTGTAGGATGAGCCTCTGAGACTAGTTTGAGTGTGATCCTGGGGAGACATGTAATTCCTCTGGGTCCCCCTGTCCTTGGCTGTAAAATAGAAAGTACCAGAAGATCTCTCAGTGACCCCATCTGGGCCTCTGTGGCCTGATGGCCTCCCTCCAGGGCCACTGTCATGGAGGTTGTTAAGTCATAGGCCATGTGGGGACGCTGGCAGGTGGGCCAGTTCAGCACGTCTGCCTTTGGGGACTGTCTTCTGCTCCCCAAGTGTGGTTCCAGGGGTCTGCTGTCCCAGTCACACCCCTTTTCTCTACAGCATGGGTACATATGAGAGTCCTTCTGGGAGACCTGTGTGGCCTGAGCCAAGTCTCATTGCCCCCTGGCTTGGCTCTTCCTCCCCGACCCCTCTGTATACCTGTTTCTGCATCTTCCCAAGAAGGCTGCCTGCCTGGTTGGGAGAGAAATAGCCTCTGGCTTTTCCATGTTGCCCACTTTGTGTGCCCAGCCTCATGCCAGTGCTTGGATCTGAACCCATCTGGCGTGGGGCCTGGGCTTTGTGCAGCAAGATGAGACCACTGCCCATGGGAGAACAGCAGAGCTGGGTGAAGACAGCAGACCCACCACTTCCGGGGGAGTCCCTCAGCCCCAGCCCGGGTGACCGGGAAGGGAGATATGATCAGCTGCACAAAACCCCAAGATGCAAGGCAGCCAGTGTCCTCGGTGCCAGTGGCCGGGATGCATGCAAGGCTCTCTGGGGGCTCTCCCCCTCACCCCTGCCTCCCGGGATCCTCCCCATGTGCCCGCTCCACTCACTGCTTCCTGCTCCCCCTACCCCATGGCCCCCTCTGGCCACGGGGAACAGCTGCCATCTGCTCCATGCTGGCGAGGCAGGGAACGCAGCCAGCCCGGAGCCCGAGGCCTGGGCTCTCACCATGCGCTGGGCTTCCCTGCCTCCTTCATTTGGAATGACTTTCCACGTGGAAGGTACCCCAATGTCTGGCGTCCGGAGGTGTGGAGTGGGTTCGTGGAGTGGGTTCAGCACTGGGTCACTTAGGCCAGGAGACTGGGTAACCATCCCTGGTTGTAAAGGCTCATTCCCAAGGCAACAGTGATCTTGTACATCGGTCCCCCCCTCATCTGTGGATTCACTTTCCATGGTTTCAGTTATCCGTGGTCAACCGTGGTCTGGAAGCAGATGATCCTTCTTCTGACATCATCGGACAGTAGTAGCTTAACGCAACGTCACAGTGCCTACGGCATTCACCTCCCTCTACCTCGTCACGTAGGTAGGTTATCATCTCCCATCATCACAAGAAGGGTGAGTACAACACAGTAAGATACTTGAGAGCGAGAGAGAGAGAGACCACATCTACATCACTGTTCTGTTTTATTATTAGTTACTGCTGTTAATCTCCTACTTTGCCTGATTGATAAATTGAACTTTATCATAGGTACGTATGTATTGGGAAAAATGTACGTAGTTATGTATGAACTGGAAATCCATGCTTTCAGGGACCCACTGGGGGTCTTGGAATGGACCCCTCGCAGATGAAGGGGCACTACTCCAAACCCGGGGTTGCCTCTCGGAGCACCTTTAGCCAAATCTAAGTGCTTTTCCCCAGCTAGTGCGATTAGCAGCATCTAACCCTGCAGCCCTGAGACTTTTCCTGAGTCATCCTGGGCTGCCTGGAATGGCGGTGTGGCTAACACAGCCCTTCCCTGTCACCTTCCTGCTGCATCTGTCTGCTCCACGCCTGGTGCAGGAAGGCAGAGTCACACTGCTAAGTGGGCTGCATGACAACGATCTATTTTAACATCCAGATTCCCACCCAGTTGCACCAAACTGTGTGATGACCCTGTGTGTGAATGCATGTTGCAAAGGACGTGGCAGGGCAGCTCCTCCCGCCCACCCCGATTTGGGGAATGAGGTGGGGGGGAGGTACCTGCAACATTATTTATTCCCCTGGACTTACTTTATTCCAGACTGCTCAGATAAAAGCAGACCCTTCATTGTCCCCCAAACCTGAGCTGGCCCAAGACCGAGCGTCCTCAGACCCAGGCTCCTGTCCTCCCTGCCCCCACCCTGGTCTCTAAGAAGTTTTGAAATAATGAAAGGAGGTAAGGGGGGGGAGGTACCCAAAATAAAGGCCTCTGAGGATAAAAGCCCGAATCCAGTCTTTCCACTGAAAAAAGACTTCCATTTGTTCTTAGGTAGAGTTTAAAGAACAGAGTATTGTCCTTGTGAAATGGTTTCATTTTAAGCCTTTACTTTGGGGGTTTGTTCTGGTTTTGTGCTTTCTCTCTTCTCTGTGGCAGCCGTGCATGAAAGGCTGGGGTCAGGCCAGGCATGTTGGGGGGCGGGAGCTGCCGGCTTCTCTTTGATTTACCCCAAGAACAGCAGGAAGCTCGTTCTACCTGGAGATGTCTGGCTGTCTCCTTCGGGCCGGTCCCAGACTTTGCTGAGAATAATTCCTTCTTGAAAAAAAAAAAAAAAAAAAAAAAACATAACAATTCCCATTAAATGTTTCAGATCGTCCACGCCAAACTCAAAGCTCAGAGAGAGGGCTTTGAAGGCTTTTCACCGAACAAAAATAAAACCCTTTGCAGACACTGGAGGAATATTGCTGAAATAACTCCCAGGTATATGAAATCGGCCGAGATGTGTGAGCGGCAGGACAGCAGTCCCTGTGCCAAGGTGGAGAAGATTTGATGAACAAACGGTAGAAATGAGGAACATGGCTGGGAGACAGCCTGCTTCTTGGGGGATTTCAGGGGTTTTTATGATTTGATCCAACATCGGGTCAATGTTGCTGGCCACCGCTGATTACCTCCATTAATGAGGGAAACACATCGTCCAAACAATGAGGTATCCCCATGTCGGAGGCTCGCCCCCTTCCTACCTTCCAACAAGATGGCTGGGGAGGAGTGGCCCCCACCCTGGCAGAAACCCCATGGTGATACAGGGGATGGTCTTAGTTTTCTGAGCCTGGAGCCTAAGCAGACATACCCAAATTCAGTTCACTCATTCATTTATTCCTTTACTCAGTAAACATTTATTGAACATCTTCTATATGGCAGACATTGTTCTAGGGGCTGGACATATAGCAGTAAACAAACAAACAAACAAAAATCCTGGGCTGCCTGGGTGGCTCAGTTGGTTAAGCGTCTAACTTTGGCTCAGGTCACTATCTCGAGGTCCATAGGTTCGAGCCCCACATCCGGCTCTGTGCTGATAGCTCAGAGCCTGGAGCCTGCTTAGGATTCTGTGTCTCCCTCTCTCTCTGCTTGCCACTGCCCATCCCCCACCCCCACCCCCACCCCGGCTCATGCTCTGTCTCTCGCTCTCTCTCAAAAATAAATAAACATTTAAAAAATTAAAAAATATTTCCTGCCAGCCATGCTTGTAGACATCGGCTACGTGGTCCAATAAACCTGGACAGAACATCTGACTGTTCTCTGGGGTGAACTTCTCAAACGGGAACGTGCAGACATATCATGTGGGACCTTGTGAGATGCAGGAGCAGAATCTGATCAGGAGCTGAAGAGGGTCCTGAGGCTCAACATTTCTAACAGGCTCCTAGGCGGTGTCACTGTGGTCGGCCATGGTTAGAGCACTGAGCTGTCTGGGTTCTGTTCCAGCTCTGTCATCTGCTGTGTGAGCCTGGGCAAGCGTTTCCACCACATTCTCCCTCCGTGCTCTCATCTATAAAAGAGAGGTTGAAATTGTCCCCACTGCACAGAAGTGTATTATGGAAATCAATTTCTTTTTTTTTTTTTTCCTTTCCTTAAGCGTGCTTGAAGCCTACTTTTCCGTCACTATACATAGTCTCAGCGATGCATCTTAGTAGCTTACTGTTGCCCTGAATTTCCCCATCTTTCCTGCTATACCACTACATCTGCTTGGTTCAGAAGGCTCCTTCCAGATCTGAGAAGGTGGAAGGGTGCATAGCTTTGTCCTCGAATGCCACCAATTGGAGTGGCGAAGCCTGGGGACTGGAGGATTTCTCCATAATGCTGCTGCAGAGAATTGTGTCATCCATAGCCACCTAGCAGCTGGGGAACTCTTGGCTCTTCTGCTGAAGATCTGAGTGATCACAGGCAGGGTACTTAATGTCTCCACACTTCATTTTTCTCATGGGTAAAATGGTTATTCCTAGCGCCGACTCCCAGCGTTGGTTGGCCCTCCATTTCTCTGCTTCTTTTGAGACCCAGTTTGGAAGCAGGTCCGCAAGGGATAGAGACATCTGTCCCAGGCAGGTGGCATTTTGACTTGGAGCTTCAACCCCCTGAGTGGGTGGGTTTGTGAATATGGACACTCACAGTCGTGGTCAGGTTGACAAGTCACAGGCACTGATGCCAACCTTAGTTCCAGCAGAGGTCTGAATGTCCCCAGTGGTGATAGTTCCAAAGGTGAAAGAATGAAGAGGCACACAACACGTGTGATCCACCAGGCAGGGCAGGGCAGGTGTCCAGTGATGCCTGAGATTCTTCATCTAAGCATTGAGGAGCCTGAGGACCTGATCTGGAGTCAGGGGCAGGCAGACACGGCTGCCTCTCCTAGCCTTCAGCAGACTGCCTCCCCCCACACTCAAGGCACGTGACAGGAGCCCCCAGTTTCAGTGGGAATCCAGACCTGCCTCTGACCAGGTGGGCAACTACAAAGACTGGGTAATTCATTCAAACTCTCTGAGTCTCAGGTTTTTACTGGAAAAAAAAAAATGAGAACATTGGGAGGATGGCTTCTCATGGCAGGGAGATGCCCATCTCCTGTGGCCGAGGGTCTGCAATATCACTGTGGCTGGTGGGAGAGGAGGGTTTACCTCAGAGGGTCCCATCCCAAACCCATGTGGAAGCTTCCTTGTCTACAGAAACACCATACAATATTTAAGACATACACTTTGAAAGCATTGTTTATCTGAAATTGTTTTAACCAGAATCCTGTATTTTATCTGGCAACACCCTACAGCAGACCCCACGCTCCCTTGGGGTCTCTGCCCCCAGCCCACCAACCTCCAGGAAGCCTGGCCCCAGTGCTCCTCCCCCACCCTGCTCCTGCCCCTCCCCAAGCCCATGTGCCCCTCCTCAGTTCTGAGAAGAGGATGTTCTGTCTTTTGCTTTGACACTACTAAGACACAAACTCTATGCTTATCTTGGGCTTCCTTTTGGATTTGCAAAAAGCTGTCTTGGATTTTTGATGTTGCTGTTAAACACATTGCCTGTGTTTTGCTGCTTTCATTCCCGCTGTAACTGACAGTATTTCTATTACTCCTGAAAATAATCAGGGTGTGGCCACCTCTGACTGGCCACAAGGGAAAAGGTTGGATGTGAGGACTTGAAGAAAGAGGCAGTTCAGGGATTAATCTTTTGAACCACGGTCTGTCTGCACAACCAGCCGACGAACCAACAGCCAAAGCTGCCATTACTGTCAGGTGCAGTGGGGGGATGGGAAGACAGGGAGTTGGGCTGGCAACCCAAGGGGATGGACCAGCTTTACATGTCTTAAGGACTTCTGGTTTGGAGTCTGGCTGTGTGCATGGGTGAGGTCCATTTAAACATACAAAGTAATTAATAAGTTCCTTTTGGAATAGGAAATGCTTGCATGGCAATTTTTTACTCCAAACAGTACAAAGTGGAATTTAGTGAAACCTCTCTCCTACCCCATCTCCAAGCTCTTTGTTTATTCTCTGGAGGCCAACATAAGAGCCAGGGTCTCTTGTCCAGCCAGACACAGATCAAGCACCCTCGGGCACATTTGCTTCTTTGTGCTTGGGTGTGTATTGTACACAGGCTGTAGCTTATGATTTTTTTTAACATTTATTTATTATTTTTGAGAGAGAGAGAGACAGAGCATGAGCAGGGGAGGGGCAGACAGAAAGAGAGACACAGAATCCGAAGCAGGCTTCAGGCTCTGAGCTGTCAGCACAGAGCCTGACACGGGGCTCGAACCCACTAACTGTGAGATCATGACCTGAGCCGAAGTTGGATGCTTAACTGACCGAGCCACCCAGGTGCCCCAAGGCTGTTGCTTACAGTGGGCACTATTCTGCTTCCTTCCCTCACCCTCCTATCTTGGAGAGCATTCCATCGCTGTGCCCCACCCCCCACCTGAAGTCATCCTTGATGTGTGTCATCCAAGGCAGCAGGGAAGGTGGGCTCAGTGTCTGTCCTGGGAGAGGGCCTGGCATCAGACGTCTGTGAAACACTCGGATGGGCCCTGGGAATGCTGCCTTCTTCCTGGAACTATTGATCCAGATCACTAATTAATATTTACAAGAATAATTTAAAACTTAACTTTGCATTCAGAAGAGAGTCCAACCCAAAGCATAGCTTTAAGATTCCATCTGATCTTTGTTGATGTACTTAGAGCTGTTTCTACACACTTTTAATTAGTGTATACACGCCAACTTTTGTTTTGCCCCCCTCATAAACATTTCCCTGTACTAACATAAGATCATATCTTTTTGATTTGCAATGGAAAAACTGTGTCACGACTTTTTTCCATCACTCAAGCATCTATGGAGTGGATATTATTGCCAGGAGTTTTCTCACTGGTGTTTGAATACAAAAAGGAATGTGAAATATGTCGTCTGAAAACTGATTAACTATTAAAATGGCTCAGCTCTCCTTTGCTCTACATGTAAAGATTAAACGTAATAACAGTCATGTAGCCCCCTCTTCTGCTTCAGAAAATGGCAAGCGGAGAAACAGCCCAGCCCATTCCATCTTCGTCACACATGCCCTTCCTCGCAGGCCCTTGGCGTGGAAAGGATTAGCAAACTATGTCAGAGGACAGGAGCCAAAACTCACACCGCACACTAGCCAGGAAAACACTCTCCTCTCCAGGCCCTGCCCTCTCCCCACCAGACCCAACACCACCGGTGCCTGATAAGAAATCACTGAGCAGGACAGTGGGTGTTTTGGAAGCTAACTCTTCCCCTTCATGAGGTTTGCTTAAATACTTACTGGACCAAGTTGGAAAAGAGAGTATATGGTTCCCCTTTAGAGGACGATGAGGCGGAATCTTCAGGACAGATTGCCTTTGGACATTTTATTTAAGAATGAATCTCTGGGGCGCCTGGGTGGCTCAGCTGGTTAAGCATCCAACTTCAGCTCAGGTCATGATCTCATAGTTCGTGGGTTCGAGCCCCGAGTCAGGCTCTGTGCTGACAGTTCAGAGCCTGGAGCCTGCTTTGGATTCTGTGTCTCCCTCTCTCTGTGCCCCTCCCCAGCTGGTGCTTTGTGTCTATTGCTGTCTCTTTCTATCAAAAATAAATAAACATTAAAAAAAAAAAAAGTTATAAAAAAAAGAATCTTGAGCTTGGTGCAGACGTAGGCAACAGGAGATGGGATGTCACAGCCCTTAACACTGGAGCTGGAGAGGCATCACCCAATCAGAAGACATAGCAGTGAGTGAGCTGGTGTTGGATCCTGGAGCCCGTGGCCTAGAGGTGGGGGGAGGGGCAACAGGTGTTAATGCTTTAGATGTGGGCACCTGGGAGGGGCCCTGGAAAAGGACTGGGGCAACTAACAGTGGGAGTACCAGCAGCCGTTATGGGGCCATGATCTGGAAGGGTGGCTGGGTTAATACCCAATACCCAATACCCATCGCTGGGCGTAGTGGCTGGACACTAGTCCCAGGTGTAACCAAAAGTATGGGCTCCCATAGGTGGCCCTTACCTTCTTTCTATGCACCTTCTCTGGGACCATCCTCAGCAATCCTATGTCTCGCTCAATGGTTCAACTCCATAGCAGGTTAATAAAAAGGAGGTAATATACTGAAGACATTAGGGGATCCGGGAGAGATTGTCACCCAGTGTTCAGCGAAGCATAGTTCTGCAGGAACCATGCCCGCTCCTCTACCCTCAGTGGCCTCATGCATTGTCCTTTTCTCCCACACAGCCTCCGAAGACCTTCCTAGTGGTCCTGAGTAATTCTGCTCTGACACCAGCAGCTGTATAATTTATGGTTCAAACCAGGGTGCTCTGGAAGTGAAAGGGGGGGGCTTTTAGCAACCACACCAGGTCCAAACCCAGCAAACCATGAACTTCCGTCTCCTGGGCTCTGACTTATACACCCCACGTGGTGCCACAAAAGCCAGTGGTTTGCTAAATTGGTTTGCTATTTCCCCCCATTCTACTTGGAGGCAAGAACACCTTTCTCCCTGTGGATCGATTCGGCTGCTAAGAAAATATTTCCTCCCTAGCCTTCCATGTATGTTGTCAGAAGGAAGAAAGGAACTTTAAAAATGGACGTTTTATGGGCAGTCTTTGTGTCCCAGGAGCTCCATGTTCAATCTCATTTAACTTAAGCTTCACAGGCCTGTGGGAAGGTGGGAATGTCCCCATTTTATAGACAAGGACATTGAGACTCAAGGAGGTCCTGGCTTATTGATGGAGGGGCCAGGATGTTGAGCCAGCTAACTAGTTCAAAGAGGACAGTTTACCAATTATCTAAAAGGGAAGAAGGGAGGTATATTCGGAAGGCCATCTACCCTAAAACGAGTTCTTCATAAAGGACTCAATGTCATGCCCATGACACTTAACCTTTTCCTTCACAGGCCTTTTTCTTTTTCACGTTTGACCCTTTTGAAGTTTTTTTCATCAGTGGGCCATTTCTGCCTGGTTTTGATAGCCACATTTTTATTTACATGCAAATTCGCAGCAAGCAGCTCGCATGTGAATACTATTCTAATTATTATACTTCTATGGCTCATCAGAATGCTGTATCGTAATTGGCTGCAAGATTGCCGATAACCCACAATAGCCTGATTTGGAGCTGGACCAATTTTTGCATCTGCCTAATAAAAGGAAACGGGAGACCGGGAGAGTGTTCACCTACTTTATACGTGTTTCTTCAAGGTCAAATAATCTTTTATTCCCTTCCCAATCTACATATTCATAAAGACCTTTGTACAATTAATGAGACGGAAGATTAAATGGTTGCAGATTAAGACCAAACCCTACTGTTCTCATTAGAGTAAAAGTTACTTAGTCAATCAGATTAGAATTCCAAATTCAAACCAGCTAACCCAGGGGTGTAACAATGCCAAGACGCACGTATCGCCTTTCAGTTGGCAGCTTGCACACAGCCACTGGAGCCTGGGGGTGGGAAAGCCAGGATCCCTGGTGACTATCTCTACCTGTGCAAAGATGCTTCTCCCAGACATAGACCCCAGTTGCTAAGTGCCCCCAATGGTAGATGAATAGAGGAGAAGGGAAGGAATCCTATTGTATCACAACAAGGCAACGTTGCCTGACACGGTTGGTAATAGAAGAAACAAAGTCTCCCCGTGTTGGTTGGGTTGTAGATTTTCCTGGGACTCCTCCTCCAGGAATCTTAAGGAGTTTTGACACTTAATGAGACCTTAATGGTTGAGGTCTTGGATACAGAAAGATTTAAGATGACGTCCCTTTTGTTGGGGAGCTTGCAACTTCCTTTGGGATGTCAAGATCCATACATCTGAATAGATGACAAACGGAGATGGGTTTGAAGCAGAATCTTCACTTGTTCCTCAAGGCCTCATCCAGTAGTGTTTCTCAAAGTGCAGTTCTGGAACCTGTTTCCCAACAAGCTGGGACCTGGCCAAAGTGAAGATTGCTGGTCATACCCCAGTCCAGCTGGTGAGGCCTGTACATCCTTAGATTTGACAAGCCCCAGATCATCCTGATGCACACTATGGAAATCACTGGCTTGGAATATCCATGCACGAACTGATTCAGAGAATCCACTAACTCCTAGATATAAGATACGGCATTTTATTTTTACATGTGCTCATCTGGGAAGACTTTGGTAGTTTCCACCAGGTTCTCACAAGTGGCCATGCATCCCAAAAAAGGGTTGTAACCCCCTGCATAAAGGAAAGATATTAGGAGAACAGAAGTTGACCAAGCAGGGGACACTGGTGACCACATAACCCAGGACAAACTATAGAGCCTCCCCTGTGCAGTGAGGTGTTGGCCATTCTTTCCTTCCAACTCCGTGCAGGTGCAGGTGAGAGTACCAGGTGAGTACACAGGAGAGAGGGTAACAGGATGGCCTGGATAAGAGCTCTTCCCAGCAGAGGAGGGCTTATTTGGTCCAAGGAGGGTATTCTGGGTGAGGACGCAGAACAGTCTCCCAGCTGGGAGCGCGGCCTGCCAGCCCTGAGCCCCGAGTCTTTTTCTCCATCTTGGTTAAGCACGCCCAGTCCCCCTGCCTATCACTCTACTGTTTCTCCAAACTTGGAGCTTGGTCCCATTTGCACCTGGAGCAGACAGTGCAGTTTTCCTGGCTTTGAGTGCCTCCCCCACCCCAAAGAGCATGGAGACTTATTCCAACCTTCTGTATGATTGCTAATGAGATCACGTCTGCCTCTTGGGAAGGGGCGATTATCCTGCTGTACTGGGTTATTACGCTTTACAAGTGGTGCCCGGCCTGCCCGGCTATTTGCCCGCCCCAGGCCACACACACCTGGCTGGGCCAGGGCAGCTGCTGGGAGCCACTCCTCGGCAGCTGGCTCATTAGCAGACATGGCCTGCGTGGTGGGCAGAGATGGGTGGGGGATAGCGCCCAGGCCTGTCTGGGCCTTGGGGCCAAATCACAGTGTGAATGGCACATCCCCCCACCATGCCACTCCCAACCTGGCTAAGCTCTGGGTACCGAGTAGAGGACCTGCAGGCCCTCAAGGCTGGGGAAGAATCCCTACCCACGCAGAGGCCCAAGTGTACTGGACGGTAGGGTCTTCATCTTGCAGAAGGCCCCCTACCCTGTCCAGTGTGGAGGAACCTCATCAGAGCCCGCAGGAATAGTAAAGGGACGCACCAACAGTCTCTCAAGCATGAACTTGGCCAGGAGGCTTGTCCTCCACTCAGACATGTTGCTGCCCCAGCCTGTGGACCCTAAACGCCATCCCTGAAACCACAGTCCAGCTTTCCCAGATTTCCCTGACGGTCCCTTTCTTGCCCTTGGTTTGGTTTGCTCCCAGTCTGGGATCCAGGAAGATAGCATGTAGGGGGCAGAGGAAGAGGGACGGGCACAGGAGCATTCTGGCAGCTCTGGGGACATGACCAGCACCCACAGGAGGCCTTGGCAAGCTGGGAGGGAGGACCGGAAATCTCACAACAGGGGCCACACTGTCTCGTCTCCATCGCCCCTCCCCGCGTTAACCTCTGTCCACCCTTGTGTGCTGCCCACCCATCCCGGGGCTGTGGGGGCTGCCAGCTTCCTGTGTCCCCACACCTGTTCTTGCCACAGCTGTCAGTGGGCCTCCAGGGGTCTGCGGTAGGGGAAGCAGCTTTCAGGAGGTCCACGTGGATGTCCTTGTCCACACCCGGTGAAGGGAGGGTCCTCACGCTGTGGTTGAGCACCTGTCCTCCAGCTTTTATCTCGGTCCAAACCCAAAGCCTCACATACTGTCTTTCCGGGAGGGCAACTGTGAGGGAGAAGGAGAAAGCAGGCAAAATCGTTTTCTACATCTGGGTCATAGTCTTCAGCATCAGGGAAGGGGTACCCCCAGATAACCTTCACCCCCCACTTGCCTAGAAAGTCAGAGGCCAGAATTGCACTGTCCAGAGCACATCCCTTCTGAGCACCTGTGCCCATCTGCTTGGGTTGCTCCAACAAAATAACCACAGACAAGGAGGCTTAGATGGCAGAAGGCTGTTTTCTCACCGTTCTGGAGGCTGGAAGTTCAAGATCAAGGTGTCAGCGGGTCTGGTTTCTTCTGAGAACCCTGAGGGAAGGATTTGTTCCTGGTCTCTCTCCCTGCCTTGTCGAGGGCTGTCTTCTCCTGTGTCTTCACATGATCTTCCTTTTGTCCATGTCTGTGTCCAAATGTCCTCTTCTTATAAGGACACCAGTCATATTGGATTAGGGCCCACCTCATGACCTCATTTAAATTGAATTACCACTTTGAAGACACTATCTCCAAATAGCATTATGTTCAGAGGTCCTGGGAGTTAGGACTTTACCATATGGCTTTTGAAGAGGGGCATAATTGAGCCCCTAACAGACTCCCAAGGACCTGCTATTTCTCTGGGGCTTGATGGCCCTCAGAACGCAACTGGTCCTTTTCCTGGGAGGTCGACAATCAATGATGAAGGAAACAACAATGGAACCAGACTCAAGGAAAACCACTCATTCATGAAGTTGGAAGATCCTGGATCCACCTCATCTAGCCTCCTGCTCCAGTGGGCCACCAGTTGATCTTTCTGGTGAATCTGGAGCCTTTAACCTTCTTTGGGTCGAAAGTGTGAGGTGAGAAGCACACACGCAACCTGACTTTATGAAGCAGGTGCCCTTACTCCTACTTTCCTGAGTAGCAAAGTGAGGCGCAGAGTTATCCTGGAAGTGGGAGAGATCTAAGGCCTGGACCCAGCCTAGCTCATCCTGGTGCTCACAGTCCTACCCAAGAATTTGAAAAAAACGTAGGAAATTTTTAAAAAATCTCAAGGTGGGATAGGCTTTTTAAAGCATGACAGAAATCTAGATGTATTTAAGGAAAAGACTGATAAATTTAATTACCCAGTAAAGTTCTTTCATGGCCAGGGAAAAACACATGTAAAATGTAGCAATTACCACTTTCCTTAATGTATAATGAGCTCTTCCAAATCAATAAGAAAAGGCCCAACAACCCTAAAGAAAGATGGGGGCCAGGGAGGGAAGAAAGAAAGAAAATCTATGAACAAGAAATTCACAGAAGAAATGTAAGTAGCTACTAACATGCGAAGGATCAACCCAAGAGCCCTCACAGTTAAAGAAATGGAAATCACTTAAAGAAGATGTGGTGTATATATACAATGGAGTATTACTTGGCAATCAAAAAGAATGAAATCTTGCCATTTGCAACTACATGGATGGAACTAGAGGGTATTTTGCTAAGCGAAATTCGTCAGAGAAAGACAAATATCATATGACTTCACTCATATGAAGAATTTAAGATACAAAACAAATGAACATAAGGGAAGGAAGTAAAAATAATATAAAAACAAGGAGGGGGACAAAACAAGAGACTCTGAAATATGGAGAACAAACAGAGGGTTACTGGAGGGGGTGTGGGAAGGGGGATGGGCTAAATGGGTAAGGGGCATTAAGGAACCTACTGTTAAAATCACTGTTGAACTGTATGCTAAATACCTTGCATGTAAATTTAAAAAAATAAATAACATGGTTAAAAACAAAAACAAAACAAACAAATAAATGGAAATCACTGAGTCTCCTTTTTCACCTATTGGGGGGCAAAATAAAAAGGTTTACGATTCCAGTATTGACGAGAGGGTGGGAAAGGGAAATTGTTCTGTATTTGGGGAGGGAGTATAAGTTGATGGAACCTGTTAGGAGGTATCTAGGATCTGGCAGAATCCAAACAAAACTGGCTTTATAAATACCATTCTCCTCAGCAATGCTGCCACGAGGTACAGGTATCTCCTGCTTTTTGAAAGTTTGTGTCACGCCGCTTCTCTTTTACAAAAGAACTGCATTGGAACCTGTTTTTGAAAACCAAAAGAAATATGAAAGGATTTTTGCTTCTACTCAAAAGCCACAAACAATATTCAGTGTTTGTTTTGCAGAAAGCCCTTACAGAGGCCGTGCTCACGCCAAGCAGCAAGGGTGGCCCCACAATCCCCCCTCCCTGGGAACTACAGTCAGCATCTCAGCAACAAGCCGCCAGAGCCTTGAACTTTTCTGTGAGCATCTGTTTCTTATCTCAATTTATTTTGTGCGTCCATCAGCATGGTATGTCCAAAGGTATCCAAAAAGAAAGGTTTGGGGGGGGGGGGTTGGGAGCCCTCCAACAATTTTCCATATAAATTAATGTTCATTGCTTCTTTGCTTTACACCGTTTTGGCTTATGAAAGGTTTCACAGGAACCTGGAATCAGGAAAAACTCTGATTTCGGATAGTGGGGGAAACCTGTATCTGCCCACAGATTCTTAAGAATGCTCATTGCACTAGCCTTTGGAATAGTAAAAAAAATCTAGAAATAGCCTCAATGCACTGATAGGGCAATGACTGGATGAATTATATCTTTCGCTCCCTGAAATGTAATTCCACTCAGGTGTTAAAGGGACCAAGGTCAGGGCGCCAGGGTGGCTCAGTCGTCTAACTGTCCTACTTCGGCTCAGGTCATGATCTTGTGGTCTATGAGTTTGAGCCCCATATCGGGCTCTGTGCTGACAGCTCAGAGCCTGGAGCCTGCTTTGGATTCTGAGTCTCCCTCTCTCTCTGACCCTTCTCGCTCATGCCCTGTCTCTCTTTCTCTCAAAAAAAAAAAAAAAAAAAAAAAAAATTAAAAAAAATTTTAAAGGGACCGAGGTCAATTCAGAAATTCTAGCATACGGATGGGAGTTGGGGGTAATCCAGGATATATATGTGTGTATATATATATATATCCTGTATAAAGTATATATATATCATATAAATATATATATTCTGTATAAACTTTATACACACACTTTATTTATTTTGGGACAGAGAGAGAACACAAGCAGGGCAGGGGCAGAGAGAGAGAGAGAGAGAGGATCCCAAGCAGGCTCCACACTGTCAGCGCAGAGCCCACACAGGGCTCGATCCCACGAACTGTGAGATCATGACCTGAGCTGAAATCAAGAGTCAGAGACTTAATGAGTGAGCCACCCAGACGCCCCATCCAGGATATATTTATATTAAGTGAAAAGGTGGAGTGCAGCCATGAGGGGAAGCCGCCTCCCATCAGTGTGAGAACATGAAGGAGAAAGGCTCCCTCAGGGGAGGAGCCCCGCTGGGAGAAGCTCACCTGCACTATGCCCTTCCCTCTCTGTGTGGCTCTCAGGCTTTTGGGTGCATGGGGAGCCCCTAGAGGGTCTTGTTGGAATGCCCCTAGCATGTCTGAGTCAGCAGGTCTGGATGTGCATTTCCAACAGGTTTCCAGGGACCACATTTGAGAACCACCGCTGTCATGAACTTTGGTGCCATATGGGGTTCTGGTTTTATAATTCATTAAATAAATAATTTATAAAAGTAATCCCTGGCCCAGGACGAGTGCTGGGCTGTGTCTCTCCTCTACAACCCACGCCAGCGACTGATTTTCACCTTGTTGGTCAGGAAACCGCTCACTGCCAGCGTCTAAACTCAGTCTCCTGCCTTCATCAGCACACTCCCTCCCCCAATGGGGCCAAGCCCCATTCGGAATAAATCTCCCACCGTCCTGCTGGAGACAAGGAGCAAGGGGACCCCATCCCTGGAGACTTTTAAGTTCAAAGCTCCAAATCCTGTCACTGTTAGAGCAGCCCCTTTGGGGTCATGTAATCCCAAACCATGGGATCAGTGTCCCTCACCCTTCCCCCCAAGATAGAGAAAGGCAAAAAAAAAAAGGAATGGTTGACACCTGTCCCTGTGGAAAGGTGACAACTTCACCATGACAAGCTGGAAAACTCAGCCTGATTCCCAGGAGCCTGTGCGCCCATAGACTCTTGGCTATAAAACCAACAGTGAATTCTTACACTGGGAAGGAGCCTCCTAAGTAAAGCCACGTTTAATGAGGAAGACGGGGTCCTCCTTCAGAAGCCTTGTTCTGTGTGATGAATGCCGTTTGGAACCTCCCTGCTGCGACAGTGAAACCAGGGTCCCCGAGACAGCCCCCAGGTGGCCCCCAGGATGAGGTGCCAGCGGCAGTGACCCAGATTCCCTGCTCAGAGAGGTTGTGGGTGCTCGCTGCCCGTCTCCCTCCTAAATAAGTGGGATCGAGTCACTCCCACAGCCCCCTCCCTTCCGGCACCCTTGTGAGTCAGAGCCCCAAAAAGGACACACTGCAGATCACAAACACACCTGCCGAGTGGAGTGGCAGAGTCCCATTGGCCACCCTGTCCCCACAGATGCTGTTCCCAGCACCCCCACCACGTGCCTTCAGCAGATGCCCTCTTTCCCTCCTCTCTCCCTCTCCGCTCTGCCCACCAACCCTGTGACCTTGTTCCCCTGTCTCCATCCTTTATATTCTCCCTCCGTTTCTGTTTTCAAAAGGGGGAGAAAGCATTCTGGTTATGAAGCATTTCCAGGGCTGTCTAGGTTTGCCAAGTGCTGGGTCTTTTGTCTGCCTTTGTCTCCCTGCCCCCGCCTGAGTCGGGGTAACGTTATTATCTCCCCTTGACAGGTGAAGAAGTGCTGACCGTGGAAGGCCCCATGCTGGCCAAGGTCAGACTGGGCGCAGCCATGGGCACTGAGCGGGGAGCTGGGGTGGGCGTGCAGGGGCTGGGACCCCGGCCTGGGGGAGCGGGCTGTCCAGAGACACCAGCACCGCTGGAAGCTCGGAAGAGAGTAGGACGTGAATGCAAATCCTACCGAGCAGAGAGGGGAGGGTCTGAATTGAGAGGCTCTGAGAATAAGAAGGGCAGGCAGTGGATGAGTCAGGGTTTAATGCCTGGCACTTTCACCAGACCCTCAACCCTCCCATCGTTCCCACGATCCTCATTTGAGTCTTAGAAGCAACCGTGGACAGAATGGGAATATCATGGAAACCAAGGCTCCTGGGCACAGGACCGTGTCCCAGAACACTCGGCTCATCCTTGGTGACCTAAGTGAGCTTTCCCCAGTGTCTTTCTCCCTATGGCACAGTCTCTCTAGATGCTCTGTTCTGGGCCCATGATGGTCTGAGGGACCCCACTGTGGAGTAGCCAAGCAGAGGCAGACCTAGCAGGTATCAGAGTTGACCTTGACCGGCCAAGAGCCGACTCCACCTCCACCTCCTGCCTCCCTACCTGGATTTTGCTTCAGGCAGCTACTACACTTCCAGCTTCCCTAATAGCTGGGACCTGGGTGTGTTCGAGGTCACCACTGTGACTGAGGTTGCCAGTGAGTTGCCCATGATAGGATGCTGGGGTGCTGGGGAAGAGCTGGTTCCAGACAGTCACCGCCCTGTCTCCCAGCTGCTTCCTGCTCTTCCTGTCTGAGTGCAGAAGCGAAATCCGGCCTGGGGTGGCCGTGCGGTGACTGGGGATGGCAAGGCCCAGAACCCACAGGAGTCTGGGACCCTGGTGCCCCTCCCAGCACCTTCCCAGCACCGCCAGCCGTGTCTGCTTCTGGACTGGTTCTGTGAGAAAACGCAACTCCCATCAGGCTAAGTGGCTGTGATCAGCTGTGTTCAGGGGCAGCTGAACAGAATCCCAAGTCCCAAAGGCCGTGGCGCCCATCAGAAAGGAGGGGTCCCCTGGTTACCCACGGCCTCTCTGTCTCGAATCTGGCTCTCAGAACCTTGCGCCTGCCCCTTTCTCCACCGCACGTCCCAAAGCCTGGCTCTGGCCCTCACCCCCTCCCTTTCGCTGCCAGGAGCTGTGAGCCGTGCCCACCCACTCTAGTTCTGCCTGTTCAGCCACAGTTCTCTCCACCCCATAAAGTCGCCAGGCATCTTTATGAAAGTCTTCCATAAGAACTCAATCCCAGGCAGACAGGGGGACAGTCCAGCAAATCTTTACCTCTGCCCTGCCCTCCTCAGTGGTCAGACTCGACCGTCGCTGTGTGATCTCAGGACAGCCCTAGGTGACTGGAGGCTGCTGTTTGCTCCTCCCAAGGCATCGATGAGGCAACAGTTGATGAAGTGACTTGCTGGGGACGTGTGACTGGTGAATGGTGGAACCAGAACCACAGGTGTTCCCGACCTGTGGTTCTCAAAGGAGGGTTCCCTGAGCCCACATCCAAATTGCTGGGCACTGCCTCGCCAAGCAAATTCCAGGTTTCGCTCCAGACCCATTGAATTAGGATCTGTGGGGGAGGGGAGGTACCCAGGGAATCTGTATCCCTAAGCATCCCCCACAGCCCTGGCACGTTTCTGGTGCACCCCAAAGTTCAAGGACCTCCCCAGTGTGAAGGTCAGATCTGCAAGGTTATCAGTTGAAGCCTCCACCCTCTGGTTCCAGTTGATGACTCTCAGCCAAGCCCTTCAAGAAATGGAGGTTCCCACTGGGGAAGGAGTGAAAATTCTGATGGCCAGGCTGAACTTCAGACCAACAAAAACCAAGTCTCTACGGGGGGATCCAGGCATCAGCAATTTTTAAAGTTCCTCAGGTGATTCCAAGGCTGAGAACCAGCTGTCCCCACACTGTGTGGGTCCCTCGCAAATTAGCAGAGACATCAGTATCCCCTGGAAAGCTGCTAAACACAGATGGCCAGGCTCCACCCACAGAGTTTCTAATTCAGCAGGTCTTGGGAGAGCCCAAGAATTTATATTTTCAAGTTCTCAGGTGCTCCTGCTACCGGACTGGGCACCACACTCTGGGACCCACTAGAGTAGAAGAAAAAAGGGGCAGAGGTAAAGCTAAGAAAGGTTCCATTTGGCCATTAAGCTATGACTTGCTCTACTGAGCGGGACCCACCTGTCTTATTTTCCTAAGTGTTACATGTGGCTCCCCAGGGATGGGTTCTCCAAAATCCACCTGCTGAGGATGGGAACCTGTCTCTTCTAACATAATTACAGCCATATATGTGGAGAATTGGGACCTACATCCAGGACTCCCAGAGATGGCTGGGCAGGTTGTACACTACACAAATCCAGGGGCCACCATGCACGTTGGTGTGAGCTATGCCTCCCAGTATTGTCAAGCCTGACAGGCTTCCTGTTGAAAGCTCAGAGTGTCACCATGGAGATTTCCACACAGTGCCTTGGAAATTTTGTGCCTACATTTGCTTTAACTTGTCTTCCCTCAGCCCCTCCCCATTTCTGCAGGAGCTTCAGCGCCCTGTGTGTACCAACCCCGGGACGACTTGGGCTGGGACTCAGCTGGCGCGTGTGGGGCGGGGGCCTCTCCCCTACATGAGGCCATTAGACGCCTCCATCTAGAACCAGGTTCTCCCGGAACCCTGTCTGCTTCGCCTGGCTGACCCTGGCACAGGCTGCCCGGCTGGGGCCGGAGCACATGACCTCCCTCCTCTGCCACTTCATGCTGCTGATTATCCCTCCTCCACAAGGAGATAAACCTGCTTGAGGAATTTGTTTTCTCTGACAACAACGCAGCATCCCACAGACGGCAGGCTGAGTCACCAGTGTTGGTTTCCTCTGAGCCCGCCCCCACCCTCACCCCCATCCCACCCCCACACCCTGTGGCCTGTTTGGGCTTCTCCCTTTCATGAGGCACTTCCCGGCCTGATATACGTGTCCTGGGTGTTGCTGTCTTGTGATTAGGGCCCAGCTGCCACTGCATTCCTTCCATGACACTTGGCCGGTGTGGGTGGGTTGCCAGGAGTGGGCCGGGGGATCTTATCAGAGGATGTTCTGTTTTGGGGCCCAAACACAGGGAGGGCTTGCTGGCCCCGGTGACATGCTGCCTACCGACTTGCTTCTCCACAGGGACAGAGGGCAGGTGGGCAGGGCACCCAAGGGGGTGAGCATCTAACACACCGGGGGGGGGGGGGGGAGCAGGGCCTTTGCCAGGTATGAAGTAGTCAGGGAAAGAATGTCCAAACCAGCTGATGCCTCCCACATTTCTATCTCCAGCCCGGCCCTCTCCCCTGAACTCTGGGCTTATAAATCCAACTGTCTCCTCCCCAGACCAGCACCCCTGGTCTCTACCCCCCCAAAGCTACTCCCCCTAATTCCTCAGCGGCTCTGTCCTTTCTTAGCTCAGGCCGAAAGCCACAGTGACATTCTGGACTCCCCTATCTCTCTTACTGCTTATATCCAAAGCTTCCGCAAACGCTACCTGCCTTTTTTCTGCACACCTGAGTCTGACTATGTGACTGTGAAATGTCACCAGTGACTCTGGCTGGGGCTGCAAAGGTGCCATGAGAAGCCCTCCCTCTCTTTCACCTTCTCCCTGAAGACAGAGACAAGAGCCTGCAGTCACAAGGCAGAGGCAGCCCATGGGGACACTCATGGTCCTGAGGGGGAAGAGAGAGCTGGTAACATCTCTCTTCAAGCCCCGTACTCGGGGCAAGGCCTAAAGAAGCCCCCTGAGTGGGCCACCTCTGGAGACTTTGCACGAATGACTGCGTCAGTTGCTGTGGTCTGGCCAAGAGGACCACCTGTGGTTGACCTTGGAGGTCATTCTCCACAGTGCCCTGGGCCGGGCAAAGCCGATGCGGGGCAGCCCAGGAGGACCTCGGCTGACCAGCCTGAGCCTAGCCAGGTGCTGACAGAATGATGTCGGTCTCGTTGAAGACGAGTCCCACATTTTGCTCGATCCCAGAATGGGAGGTGAGAGTGTCAGAAAGGGAGGAGGCACCCGGACCGGGTTCCCTGGCAGCCGCTGAAGCTTTGGAGCTGCCACCAGCTGCAATTAGTTGCTGCCACCTTTAATTTCATGTTGAGAAGCCACGGGTGATGGAAAAAGAAATTGGTCCCATGGGCAGAACGCTTTTCCGATATGCATTTATTAGCAGAGTTTCTGAAGGTGTCATGAGCCGAAAGTGAGGCAGCTGCCTCTAGAAGTGAGCCCCCAGGCAAGGTGGGAATGGTGGATGGGAGGTCAGGAGGAGAGATGTTTGGGGGGAGGGGGCGCGTGGGGGGCGGGTGGGAAACTTCTGCTAGGAAGGGACCTTTCTTTTAAAGTTGGGAACCATGTTGCCTCTATCTTTCTCCCCTGGCAACCTCCTGGCCTGTCCCTCCTTTTGAACCTTCAGTGCTCTCTGAGGGCCCATCTACATCATGAGCCTGGGAATTTTGGTCCAGGTTCACGTTTTTCACATAACCAATGTGTGTCTAAAGAATTCTGTGTTAATTAGCTTTGCTATAAATCAAAGGCAGTTTTAAGTGCACCAAGATGGTTTGACATTTTAAGATAATTCTACAACAAACTATTTTCAAAGACTCTCAGAACCCGTTATACTCAAGTTCATGCCTCTTCTCCGGAAAGCAGCCTGGGAAACATGGCTGGGACATTTTATGATTCGCACCATCACAGACATTCTCACTGTGGTTTCCAAATGCCACCTCCCAACCCTTTTAGCCATGGAGCTACCTCTTCAAATAAAATCCTTCTGAGAAGCTGAGCAAATAGGACAGGGGAGTGGGGAGCAGTTTCCATTGAATCGGGGTGGAGAACTCAAAGCCCCACCCTCCTGACACCCCATACAGTTCCCTATGTTGCCCTACGAAGTCTCTAACATCCCATGGACACCTCAGTTTGAAAGCATTGCTCTCAAAGTGCCATGAACATTCTCTCTCACCTTCAGTCCTACCTCCAAGAGTCTAGAGCCTCCTACTGGAGCACAAATGTGTAGCACAGCTTTGTTTATGACAGCATTTTTTAAAAAAAGGAAATCAACTTAGCTCCCTGCCCTCTGCATTGTCAGTGGAAAATATAGGAAGAAACTAGACTTCTGCCCCTCCTCAGCAGTAATGAGGTATCCCTCCCCCTCCCCATGGGGTAGTACCAGTGGAAGCTAAATGAGAAACTAGAATTCTCACCCTGGACCAGCAGTCACATGGTACCCCCTTCCCTCAAGTGTTAATGGAGGCCAAGTGGGGGAACCTAGACTTCTATCATAAAGATAGAAGCAGTAGTGAGGTAATATCCTCACTTTTGCTGCTGGATCAATTTCAGAAGAAGCCAGCTAAAATCAAAGGCCTAAATAGGATCCAGGATCTCACCACAGAATACCTAAAATGTCCAAGTTTCAATTGGAAGTCACTTATACCAAGAACCAGGAAGACTTTTAACTCAAAGAAAAGAAGACGTTCAACACATGCCAAACTGAGATGATAGATCTGTTGAAATTGTCTGACAGGGATTTTAAAGCAGCAATTATTAAAAATGCTTCTGTGAGGGGCGCCTGGGTGGCGCAGTCGGTTAAGCATCCGACTTCAGCCAGGTCACGATCTCGCGGTCCGTGAGTTCGAGCCCCGCGTCAGGCTCTGGGCTGATGGCTCAGAGCCTGGAGCCTGTTTCCGATTCTGTGTCTCCCTCTCTCTCTGCCCCTCCCCCGTTCATGCTCTGTCTCTCTCTGTCCCAAAAATAAATAAACGTTAAAAAAAAAATTAAAAAAAAAATGCTTCCGTGAGCAAATTATAAGCACACTTGAAACAAATGAAAAATAGAAAATCTGAGCAAAGACATAAAGAAGTGCCACATGGAAATGTTAACACCAAAAAATCCAATAACTAAAATAGGAAACTCATTGGAGAATGCAGAATGGAGGGGGCAAAAGAAAGAACCAGTGAATTCGAGGGTAGAATGAGAGAAATGACCCAGTCTGAACAACAAAGGGAGCATGGACTGAGATTAAACAAAAAAAACTGTGCAGAGCCTCCGGGATCTGTGGGATCATAACAACAACAACAACAACAACAACAACAGAATTTCACATTATGTCACTGAAGTCACAGAAGGAGAAGAGAAAGCAGGCTGCACTTAAAAAAGTGCTTGAGTAAAAAATAGCTGAAAACTTCCCAAATTTGGCAAAAGACATAAATATATAGGTTCAAGAAACTGATCAAATGCTAAAAAGGATAAACTCAAAGAAATATTGGTATAGACATGTTACAGTGATACTTCTGAAAACTAAAATATAAGGAAAAATCTTCGAAGCAGCTAGAGAGAAATTACACCTATTATAGGAGAAAATTCAATGACAGCAGATTTCTTATTTAAGATAAAAACACACACACACACAAAACAAAGGACACCAAAAAGAAGTGTCACAACATTTTCCAAGTGCTAAAAAGAAAAAAAGTCACAACCCAGAATTCTATGTGCAACGAAAGTATCCTTCAGGGATTAAAGGGAAATCAAGACATTCTTAGGTGAAGGAAAACTAAGAATTTGTCACTAGAGACCTAAAAGAATAGCTAGAGGAATTTCCCTAAACAGAAAGGAAATGATAAAAGAAGGAATCTTGGAACATTAAGAACAAAGAAAGAACGATGGAAATATATAAAACACGGGCAGATATAATACATTTTTCTTTCCCTCTTGAGTATTCTAAATTGTGTTTGACAGGTTTTTTTTTTAATTTTTAATGTTTTATTTATTTTTGAGAGAGACAGAGAGACAGAGAGAAAGAGAGAGAGAAGGCGAGGGGCAGAGAGAGAAAGGGAGACACAGCATCTGAAGCAGGCTCAAGGGTCTGAGCTGTCAGCACAGAGCCTGATGTGGGGCTCAAACTCACAAATGGTGAGATCATGACCTGAGCCAAAGTTGGAAGCTTAACTGACTGAGCCACCCAGGCGCCCCTGTGTTTGACAGTTTAAGCAAAAATTATAGCACTGTCTGATGTGGTTCTACATGTATGTAGAGAAAATATTTAAGACAATTGTATTATAAACATGGAAAGGTAAAGGATGTAGAAGTAATTAAGGTTTTAAAATTTCATCTGAACTGGTAAAATGTCACCAGTAGACTATGATAAGTTAGATAGACACAATGTAACAACTAAACCACTAAAAAAACTGCACAGAGATCCACAAAAATACTACAGATAAATCAAAATGGGACTCGAAAAAATGTTCAAGTACCCACAGGAAAAGGGGGGAAAATAGAGAAATAAAAGAGAGAACGAATAGAAAACAAAATTAAAATGGCAGACAAGCCCACAAAGGTCAATAATTACGTCAAATGTAAATGTTGTAAATGCACCAATTACAAAACAGAGATTGGCAGAGTGGATTTAACAGTTTGACCAGACTATATGCTGTCTACCAGGAACTCGCTTCAAATATAAAGATGTAAGTAGGTTGAAAGTAAAAGGACAGAAAAGCATATGTTGTGCAAATATCACTTAAAAGAAAGCAGAAGTAAAAACTAATACCAACTGCTGGGTACATTATAAATAACAGGAACTCTCGTTCATTGTTGGCGAGGATGCAAAATGGTAGAGCCAGTTTGGAAGACACACAGTTTCTTACAAAGCTAAACATGGTTTTACTGTACAGTCCATAATCATGCTTCTAGTTATTTACCCATCAAATTTGAAACTTAATGTCTACACAAAAGCATGCATGTGGGTGTTGCCAGCAGTTTTATTCAGAATTGGCAAAAACTCGAAGCAACCATGAAGTCTTCAATAGGTAAATAAACAAACCATGGTACATCCAGACAATGGAGTACTAGTCTGTGATTAAAAAAAAAAAAAAAAAAAATTTTGTTGTCAAGCCACAAAAATGGATGAATCCTAAATGCACATTGCTAATTGAAATAAGCCAATGTGAAAAACTGTATAATTCCATTTATATGACTTCTGGAAATTGCAAAATTATAGATACAGCAAACAGAACGCTGATTGCTGGGGTTTTGAGAAGGAAGAGGGTTGAATAGGTGAAAGACAGGGGATTATTTTTAAGGCTGAGAAAGTATTCTGTATGAGACTATAATGGTTGATTGCTGACACTGTGCATGTGTCAAAATCCATTGAACTTTATAGCACAGAGTGATCTTTAATGTATGCAAATTATTTAAAATTATTTAGGAGGTCAAGACATCCCAGGATGGAATGCATACTATGACAAAACAATATAATTGTATTACAAATGCATGAAATAACATCCCTGAAGGGGGTGGGGGAAAGGTGCTGACCTAAGAAATTTTGGGAATGAATGGAAATCATACAACCAACGGCGATAAGAACTGTATACCAGCACTGTACTCTCATTGATCAAGTTGTTTCCCATGGAGGTATGGGTTAAAAACTCTGAAACAAATATGCATGTATACTGGAATTGAATAATTAAATGAATGGCTGGGTGGATGTTGGAAGTCAGGTTTCTCACTGTTGGAATGGAACATTACAAAGGGAGGAGGCTAGGATGATCCATGGGGCCACGTATTAGAGTTGGAAGTATCAGTGTGAACTTGTGTTTAACCTAATATAAATACAGATGTACACATATAGAAATATTTATAGATATGTGCACACACACAGATTAGTATAAATATGTCACAGAGCACAGGGACTATAGTCAATAATATTGTCATAAAGTTGTATGGTGAAAGATGGTAACTACACTTTTTGTGGTGAGTATTGCATCTTGTTTTGAATTGTCAATTCACTATGTTGTACACGTGAAGTGAATACAACATTGTATATCAACTATACTTCAGTAAAAAAAAAAACACAGGTTAGTATACACACATGGATTTCCCTGCCCTCTCAGTCAAGAGGGCCTAGAAGTATTGACATCCCACGAGCACACCTAGTGCCCAGATCTTGGTTTCTAATACCATTATCCAGTAAAAGGAAGCAGAGATCCCCAGAGAAATGGCCACTTCTACAACCGGGCATTCTCGATGATCTTTGAGCATCTTGTAACACTAGAAAGTAAAGTACTCAACACCAAGCTGACACAAAATAGTACACAATGATAGAAGTATGTTAAGGGACACAAGAGACAACTGAAAGGACTCCCAAGATGGAAAGCTGGAACAATTTGAGCAAGAAAATAAATTAGTATTGTATTATAACCCAGAATGTGAAATAAATATCCTTGAGTCCATAAAATATAAAAGTGACTGAATACATAAGCAAACAGAGAATATAGGCAAATGTTCCATGCAGAAGAAATCTAAATAATTTATGTAGACACTCTGCCCTCAAAGAGCTGGAACATAACTCTCCATTTCTTAGGCATGTGTTGTGCATAGTAATTTCCTTTTCAAAGAGGACAGTGTAGAAAGGGTGAAGTGGGGGTAGAGTAGCTTTGTAATAAAGAAACTTGACAAACATGATCTCAGCCAGGTGGTCAAGGTTAACATCAATGATAAATCAGGACGCCTGGGTGGCTCAGTCAGGTGAGTGTCCAACTGTTGATTTTGGCTCAGGTCATGATCTCATGATTCATGGGATCGAGCCCCGTGACTGGCTCTGTGCTGACAGCGGGGGAACCTGCTTGGGATTCTCTCTCACCCTCTCTCTCTCTGTCCCTTCTCCACTCCTCTCTCTCCCAAAATAAATAAACATTTTTCTAAAATAACAATAAATCATGTTGATATATAGAATTACATTCTAACCACAATGGGATCAAACTATGAATTAACAATTTGATAAAAGAAAGATAACAGGAAAATCTCCAAATACTCAAAAATTAAACACACACTCTTAAATAATCTTGGGTCAAATAAGAAATCTCAAGGAAAAATTTTAAAACATATTGAACTAAATAAAAATGAAACTACAATATATCAATTTGTGAGGTACAGCTAAGGCAGTGCTGAGAGGAAAATTTATAGCATTAAATGCTATAGTAAATAAAAGGATAAGTCTCAAGTCAATAACCTAAGCTCCTATCTCAAAAACAAATACAAAGAATAGCAAAAATAAATCAAAGTAAGCAGAAGGAAATTATTAGGTTATGAGCATAAATCAATGGCATTGAAAACAGAAAAACAAGAGAAATTCAACGAAACCAAAAAGCTGGTTCTTTGAAATGATCAATAAAATTAACAACTTTCTAGCAAGACTGACTAGAAAAAGAAAAAAGACACACACAAATGAATAATATTGAGAAGAAAATATCATTACAAACACTGCAGACATCAAAAGGATAATAATAGGATAGCATGAACAATTCCAAAGAGGTAAATTTGACAACTTAGATGAAATGGACCAGTTTCCTGAAAAGCAAAAATTATAACTCATCCAGTATGAAATAGGTCGTTTGAATAGACCTGTAGCTATTTAGAAAATGGATTCTTAATTTTAAAATATCCATAAAAGGGATCTCCAGACCCAAATAGTTTCACCACAGAATTCTAGCAAAGCTTTAAGGAATTGACACCAGTTTTACATAATTTCTTCCAGAAAATAAAAGAAGAGGACATACTTCTCAATTCATTTTATGAAGCTAGTATTACCCCAATACCAAAACCAGACAAAAACAGTATAAAAAAATAAAACTACATACTAATGTCACTCACCGAATATAGTTGCAAAATTTTAGCATATAGAATTTGACAATTTAGGAAGAGAATTATACACCATGATCAAATGGGATTTATCCCAGATATGCAAGGCTGGTTCAATATTCAAGTATCAATCAATGAAATCCACCATGTCATAGGCTAAAGACAAAAAACCATATGATTATATCAATGGACAGAGGAAAAAGCATTAGACAAAATACAATACACAGTTAAAAGCAAAATAAAACAAAACCTCTCAGCAAACTAGGAATAGAGCTAATTCCCTCAGTTTAATAAAAAACACCTACAGAAAACCTACAGCTAGTATTATACTTACCCATGAAAGACTGAATACTTTTCCACCAATGGCTGGAAACAAAGCAAGAATGTCCACTCTCACCACTCTTATGCAGCATAATACTGGACGTTCTATCCACAGCAGTAAAGCAAGAAAAGGAAATAAAATGGATACAATTTGTAAAGGAAGAAATAAGAGTGTCCCAAATTGAAGAATATTAAATAAAAGTGACACATCTTAATTGCACACAAAAAATAAAAAATGCACTTATTTACAAATGACATAGAAAATTCCAAGGAGTCTACAAAAAAAAAAAAATTAGAACTATTAAGTGAGTTCAGATAGGGTACAGGATCGAAGATAATTGTGCAAACATCAATTGTATTTCTACATACTAACAATGATCACTAGTATTTAAAAATACAACACAATTTACAATTGCTCAAAAAATGAAATCCTTACATGCAAATTTAACAAGACTGAAAAACTTACATTCTGAAAACTACAAAATTCTGTTGAAGAAATCAAAGATCTAAAAAAATGGACACACAGACCAGATTTATGGGTTGGAAAACTCAACATAGTAAAGATGTCAGTTCTTCCCAGTTTGATACACGGATTTAATACAGTTCCTATCAAAACCGCTTACAAACATTTTTTGTGGATATTGACAAAGTTATCCTAAAATTTATATGAAAGGCAAATGAACTAGAATAGCTAAAACAATTTTGAAAAGAAAAGAGCAAATTATGAAAAAGAAGAGTAACCAAAACTGTGCAGTACTGGCAGAGAATTAGACAAATAGATCAACAGAATAGAACAGAGAACCCAGAAATAGACTCACACAAAAATGTCCAACTGATTTTTGACAAAGATGTGAAAGCAATTCAATGAAGTAAGGGTAACCTTTTCAACAAACGGTGCTGGGGCAGTTGAACATCTATAGGCAAAAAGTGAACTTGGAACCAAACTTCACACCTAATTCAAAACAGATCACGGACTTCATGTAAAATGTAAAGCCCTAAATCTTTTAGGAAAAAAACACAGGAAGAAATCTTCAGGATTTAGGGTGAAGCAAAGCGTTCCTAAACTTGACACCAAAAGCCTAATCTATAAAAGAAAAAACTGGTGAGGCGCGTTCAACTCTTGATTTCGGCTCAGGTCATGATCTCACTGAGCCCCGCATTGGACTCCGCATTGGGCGTGGAGCCTGCTTAAGATTCTCTCTTTCCCTCTACCCCTCCCCTGCTCAAGCTTTCTCTCTCTTTAAAAAAGGGAAAAGAAAAGAAAAAAAAACTGATAAATTGGACTTTGTCAAAATTGAAATTTTTGCTCTACAAAGGACCCTGGTAGGAAAATGAAAAGACCAGCTAGAGACTGGGAGAAAATATTTGCAACCCACATATCTGACTGAGAATTGGTATCTAGGATAATATATAAAGAACTCTCAAAAAACTCAACAGTAAAACAAAGCAAAACAAAAGCTGGTTCGAAAATGGCATGAAGAGACATTGCACCAATGATGCTCAACATCATTAGGCATCAGGGAAGTGCAAATTAAAACCACAATGAGATATCACTACATACCTGTTAGGATGACTGAAATAAAAAATAGGAACAACACTGAATGTTAACAGAGAAACTGGATCACTTATACGACGCTGGCAGGAATGGGAAATGGTACAGTCACCCTGGAAATCAGTTTGGCAGTTCCTTATAAAACAAAACATGTAGCTGCTATACAACCTCATATTTGCACTTTTGGGCATTTATCCTAGAGAAATCAAATTTATATTTCCATAAAATCCTGTACACAAATGTTTATAGCAACTTTTTGACTTTTTTTTTTTTTTTTTTACTTTCAGAGAGTGTGTGTGTGTGCATGTATGCTCGAGTAGGGGAAGGGTGGGGGCATGGGAAGAGAGAGAGAGAGAGAGAGAGAGAATGAGAATATGCCAAGCAGGCTCCACACTTAGTGCAGGGCCCCACTTGGGGCTCAGTCCCACAACCCCAGGATCATGACCTGAGCCAAAATCAGGAATCAGTCGCTCAACTGACTGAGCCACCCAGGCACCTGTATAGCAGCTTTATTGGTAATATCCCCAAACAACTGGATGTCCTTCAATGGTGAATGATTTAGCAAATTGTGGCAGATCCGTCCCATGCAACAGTACTCAGCAATAAAAAGAAGCAAAATACTGATACATCCGACAGCCTGCATGCGTGTTCAGGGAATTATGCTAAGTGGAAAAAAAACCAATCCCAAAGGTTACATTCTGTGTGCTGGTGTGCTGTCATTTATATAGAGTTCTTGAAATGACAAAATTGTAGAAATAGAAGTTAGGTCAGTGATTGCCAGAGCTAAAGGACCAGGGATGCGGGGAGCCAGGGGTGGGGATGGGAGGGAAGTAGGTATGGCTGAAAGAGGACAACAGGAAGGCCCCTTGTGGAGATGAAAATGTTCTCCATTTTGACTGTTGTGGCCAGTGTCAATACCCTGGTGGGGATGTACTCAGTTTCGAAAGATGTCACCACTGGAGAGAGAGTGGGTAGAGGGTCCCTGGGATTTCTCTGTAGTATTTCTACACACGCATGTGAATCTACAATTATCACAAAATAAAAACTTTAATAACAAGCAATTTTTTTTAAGGAAACAGTTAAAGTATCTTTTGTGAAGAGCCCAGAGATACGGACTTTGCATCATTCATATGCTGCGAGGTAAGCCGCTGATACAAAGAAAAAGAGGGATCTATGTGACGGAGCATCAAATCAGTTGGGTGAAAACAGCAGGGCATAGAAGCCTATGTACGTGTGATTCTTTTTTGACAAAAGATGATAAAATTTAAGTATTTTGCAAATACATAGAAAAGGTCTGGGCAGGTACGCTGTCAAGTGCTCACAGTGAGAAACGAATTGGTTGGGGATCACACTTTTAACAACAAACTTGTGCTAAACAAACCAACAAACAAAACACTTTATTTTGTAGATTAAGAAACTGAGGTTTAGCAAAGGTAAAAGCAGTGGCCAAGGTCACCGAGCTGGAAAGAGGTTCAGAGCTTGGCTCTAAACTCAGACCTTCTGACTCAAATCCAGAGAGGCTAAGGCAGGAAATCGGCAGGCTGGCTCCTTCAGGCGTGCTGCTGTGCACTGGACCGTCCTCAGATAAGGAGCTCTCCGGAGAGGAAGAGCCTGGGACAAAGAAGATCGGCACGGATGTGGTGGACAGGAAATGGCGCCAGCTGGGGTTTTCCCAGTCTCCTGATGCAGACAGCACCAGGAACCCAGTAGAAGGGCAGGCGGGCCAGGAGTGTGGATTTCAGAAACCGCCAGCCACTGTATTAGGCTCTGCACAGGGTGCTGGGCAGCCAGAGTCCCCTGCTCTCCAGGGTCTCACCAACCAGGCAGGAGAGCCATGGCAGTCCAGTCACCAGGGTGCCATGAGATCCTGAAATCACAGCTGCTGGAGGCCCCGGGGAGCCTCAGAGAAGAGGCTGGGTCCCTGAAAAAGGATGAATAAGAGTGAGCTGGGTTGAGTGGGAAAGAAGTGGTTTTCCAAGTGAAAGGATGGGCATGGACCAAGGCATGGAAGCAGAGGGTAACCTGTGGCTGAAACCAGAAGTGGAAGCATGCCACCAGCAAGCTTGGGGGCCCATGTTGACATTCTCTTGTTCTGCAGGCAGTTGGGAGCCATCAGAGGTTTGTGCTCAGGAGGGTCACAAGGTCAGTGTGCGTTTCTGGAAGCGAGTCTGGCAGCCGGGTGGAAGGAAAGGGGAAGAGGCCCAGGAAGTTTGGAAGGCCTGTGCTGCAGCACGAAGGCACCCTGTGATAACGTGGAAGCCAGGGATCCAGAAGGGCAGGAATGATTTTTTTTAAGAAATATAATTGAAATATATCTGAAAAATACTTTGCCGGCAGAATGAACAGGACTTGGTGTGGGGAACCTGTGTTGATCTTTGGTGACCCAGCAGTCAAGCCCCCATCTCTGCTCATAGAGCCATGATTTCCTCTGGTGACATCTTGGAGAGGTCCTCAGTCAAGTGGCCCTGCCACAACCCAGGCTCCGCCATCTTTACCTCAGGCCATGAGACTTTGACTCTTGAGAGGGGGAGGCAGATGTGAATGGAAATGGTGAAATCTGTGCCCCTTCTCCCACTACTGAAGAGTTATGAGTCTGCATCTCCAGTCTTTCCTTCAAGTCCAGAACCTTCCTTTTCTATGCAGCCCCTTCCAAAGGGTCTTTTTTTTTTTTTTTTTTTTGGTGGTGGGTGGGGTATGGCCATGTGGGAGACAAGATGGAATCCCCCCCTTTTTTTTTCCATTCTAACTGCCCTAAGAAGATTCTTCAGAAATTCTCCTGGGTCCTGTGGGCTTCTTTCTTCATTCTTTCTATGTGGTCTGATTTCTTCTAGGTTTGAATCATCTATTAATGATGACTCATTCACTCAACGCACATAACTCAAAAATTAAAGAGTTGCCACGGCCCAACCTCTCAGACTATGTCTCTGTTGGTGGTTTCAAGGGAATATTGTATCCATTCCACTCTCTGAGGCACTGGGTCAAGATGGCCTACTTGACTACAAATGAATAAGCCTGTTTAAATATTTATGACAGCCAATTATCCCAAGTACCTGAGCATACCTGAGTGGTAATGCCTATGTCTTGGGCTAAAAGTTGCCCTGGTGGGGAAGAGACCAGAAGAACAACAATCTCGCCCTTGGAAGACCTCTGGTGGGTAGGGAATTTAAGAGGGCTGGGGTGTGTTAAACACCTTCTCTGTACCTGGAACAAAGCTAAATGAACTAAGCGTCTCACATACATGATCTTAAGTTCTCACAACAACCCCGAGGGAGACAGGTCCCTTGCTATCTTATTTTACAGACAAGAAAACCAAGGTTCAGAGAGGTCAGACATGAGCTAAGTGGCTGGGTATAGGTAAGAATCCAGGGAGTCTGATATCAAATGATGTACTCTCTACCCACCACATAGACCCCCAGTGAAGGGAGGATTCGAGAGGAGAAAAGGCAATCTCAGTGTTCCAAATCCTGCTGCCCAGCCCAGGTGTGGATGTCTAAAGCACATCTAGGAGGATCAAGCTTTGCATTGTACAAGAAAATGATCATGCTGAAGAAAGCTACTCCCAGATGCCTTACTAAAGCAATTGTAATAAAGAGGAGGGGAGGGACACCTGGTTGGCTCAATCAGTCAAGCATAGGACTTCGGCTCAGGTCATGATCTCGCAGTTTATGAGTTCGAGCCCCGTGTCGGGCCTGGGCTGACAGCTCAGAGCCTGGAGTCTGCTTCTAGATTCTGTGTCTCCCTCTGTCTCTCTGCCCCTCCCCCACTTACGCTCTGTCTCTCTCTCTCTCTCTCTCTCTCTCAAAAATAAATAAACATTAAAAGATAAAAAAAGATGGGGCGCCTGGGTGGCGCAGTCGGTTAAGCGTCCGACTTCAGCCAGGTTACGATCTCGCAGTCCATGAGTTAGAGCCCCGCGTTGGGCTCTGGGCTGATGGCTCAGAGCCTGGAGCCTGTTTCCGATTCTGTGTCTCCCTCTCTCTCTGCCCCTCCCCCATTCATGCTCTGTCTCTCTCTGTCCCAAAAATAAATAAAAGTTGAAAAAAAAAATTAAAAAAAAAAAAAAAAAAAAGAGGAGGGAAGAAAGCCTGAGCATGGGAGATTAAGAGAGGCCTCCGACTGCCAGGGTTCCATCAAGCTCTTCCCGGCATCAGGAAATCCTGGGAGTGCATTTCGATCTCGGGACCAGGTTATACCCTATTTCAGAGCATCTGACCTGCTCACAGTGTCTGCTCTCCAAGTGCTGAACCTTCGTATCCTCCCACCTTCCAGGTAAGGGTTCTGGCAGCCACATCTACACACACAAGCCTGCCTCCGGGCCCCAGAGGCCTGGATCAGGTGTGAACACTTAAACCAGTCTGGACCAATTAGTGCTTGGCTGAAAATGGCTGGTCTTTTGAAGAGAGGGAATATAAACACAAGTGCTGTGCAATGACCATCTTCCACCTACGGCAGGCAATGCAGAAGATGGGTTGGTGGGAAGAAGTAGAGGCAAGAAGAGGTGTGGCCCATGACCGAGACAGACAGGAAGTAGCTTCCCTGGCACTTTTCTAGGCCAGTTCCTACTTCTCCCGAGGCCCAGCCTGTCTGATTTCACATTCGATTCCAAGGAAGCACTCAATTTCCTTCTAATACATTTCATGGGTTTGTTTGAAGTGGGATTCTGTCATTTTTGACCCAAAGTGTCCTGTCAGTCCCAGGTGAGGAGGATGTATCGTTTTGACACACTAGACTTCTACTCTTCAGGGATTCTCCCCAAGGATCCCAGAGAAGCTGGGGAGAGAGGGAACCAGCCCTCTTACACCCAGTTGTGGTTGAACGCCTCATCCCGACACCAGGTGAAGTGAAACAGTTAAGCTCCAAGGACATTTATTACAATAATTAAGCCCTATCAAAATTAAGCAGGCATCACTCTCCCTATGATAACTGAACCTTTCAATGTCAACTCCAAGGACTTATACACAGCTTCTGGGTGTAATTCATCTGTTGAGACTGTTCTGTATTAACCTACTAATCTATGTATGGCTAATGACTCAGGACTTCATGTTGACCTTGACTTCACTTGAAGGTTTTCCTCATCGCTGCCCTTGCAAATAAAAAGCAGGGATTTCAGGTGAGTGGCTTGTCATAACACTTTTTTTCCCTGTTACAACTTAAGTTTGTAAAGCATTCTGTTTTATCTTTTGCCCATTATCCCACAATCCTTCCTTGGATCTTTCCCCCCAATTCAGGGAATCCATGGTCCCTGGTGCTGGCTCTGCTGAGCCCTCCACTGTGACAGTGACACATTTCACTTTTCTTCTGTCAGTGACTCCCCAAGACCCAGCCATTTCTGTGCTCAACGACACATAGACAGGCAAACCAGCCTTCTCCTCATTTCATGGGGTGGGGGCCCTCCCCGGGCTCTGACTCCCCTGTATTGTCAGATCTCGGCTGCGAATTGAAGGAAGACCTGGGGAAGCCAGTGGTGGCAAAATAGAGTAGGAGAGGGAGAGTGCAGAGGATGCACAGGGCTGTTCTGTGTCACTCTCTCCCTACCACTTTTCCAGAGGAGTGACCAAGGGGGCATATCCACTGCTGCCTGCAGCAAGGAGCCTTCCCCTTTTCCTGCTAGGTCCCAGAGGTGGCTATGGCACAGATGGTCCCCAGCAGCTGCGTTTGCCAGGGTTGTAGATCAAGGCACCAGCACTGCTCATGCTGTGACCAGAGGCTTGAAGACCACCCTGGGTCCAGTTTGTGTAACCTCAAAGCAAAGCCTTTGCCTTTTATTGGAAGCCCCATGCAAATCCCAAGCCTCCAAAGGCATTTATTAAGTGCCTGTTTCTTCTTTGTCTACTTCGATGCTAGACCAAAGAGCTTACATTTTTAAATTTCACGGACTGATTTATACCCTGCCCATTTCCGAAACGGATGACAATAAAACCACAGGTACAGTATGGCCAGGAACATTTACTCAACAAAGGAGGGGAACAAAAGCAAGGAATTATGCCCAGCCTCAGCCTTTCAGGAAGGAAAAAAAAAAAATCTAAGATTTTATTCTCTGGGTGTCTTTTAAACTTCCCCAAGATGTAAGGGCTACTTTCATTTATTTCTGGAAAGCTCCTCCATCCCCCCGCCCACAACAGAAAGGCAGTGCCACCCCCCTTCGTGGCCACTCTCTGAGGGCCCGGTCCCACTTGGAGGAATCGTTCTGTTGCAGGCTGGCAGGCAGCAGCCAAAGCCGAGGTGGGTTTTTTGTCCTGTCATTTGGCAGTCTTCTTGGCTGCAGGCACAGAAAGCCTGGGTAGGATTGTGTTTCTCAGCTGAGTCTCCAACATTGCCGACAGGTCGTCCGGGCTGTGCCCTGGCCTGGTTTGCAGGGCATTCTCATCTCCCTTGTGGAAATAAAGGTGAAAAACGGGAGGGAGCGCCTTGCCCCCCCCATGGCAATTCACTTTGCTAGGCACCAAGGACGCCAAGATGAACACAGCAATCTGTGCCCTCGTAGGAGGCAGGCAAAGACCCAAATAGTGTCCGGAAGTGAAAGGGGAAGGGGGAAGGAGAGGCGGTGGAAAGCGCTGAGTGTGGGCTTCTGATGGAGCCCACCCACCACCTGCAAAGCTCCTGCAGGAGCCCAGGGTGCGGGGACAGCAGGGGGGACAGGGCCACTGTGCTGGCATCACCCACTCGGGTTGAGACGCTTTGGGGGCCCTGGTTTAGATTCCATTCCCTTCTGTTGACTCTCCTTGGCCCTTAAAGACAGTAGACACAATGCTTTCCTTTGTTTCTATCAGTAGAGCATCAGGAGATCTGTGATCACAAAAGGGGCCCAACCAACACTACACGTGTCCTCCTGTTTCGTGGCCATTGCTTGAAGGCACACAGGACACAATACAGGGTTTGAACTTTTGTTCTGTTCTGCCATCTACTTAATAGGCTTAGTCCCTTCGGATCTCCTCGAGTCTCATTTCTCTCTGCTTGTAAGATGGGGATAAACTATAGCCACTGCCCAGATCTTGGAAAATTAAGTCAAATAAGAAATACATAACGATAATTAAAATTATTATTGGGAAATTAATGGAGATTATTATATTATATGTAATTATTAAATTAATTATAAATTATTATGAAGTTACAAATGGGAAATTAAATAAGCAATACATACAATAACTCACATATATGTGTATAAGCATTCATATCCACACACACACACACATGCACTCACTGCACTCCGCCTCCTGCAGAATTTGGGGTGTTCCTGAGCTTGGCTCCCTGGCAGGGGCGTGACTCAGGTTCTTACAGGAGGACACCTGCCCTGGGGCCTGCTTCTCTCCTCGCTTCCCCCACCCCACCCCTGCCTGGCAACAGCTGAGGCCAACTGGGATGGGCCAAAGTTCCGGCAGCTGGCCCTGGACGGGAACTTGGAGGCCTGACCACGAGCAGGGTGCTCCCTGTGTGGGCCCCAGACCTGGAACGCCCGCTTGTGAAACCCTAGCCAGCTGACCTTTTGGGCAGGGTGTGAAGCGAAGCCTGGCTGTGCCATGGAGGCCTGGGATGGAGGCGGTGAGCAGTGGCGGGAAACCACGCCCCTCTCCACCCGACACTGTGTGGCCGTGTGCCCTTCACCTTTGGCCTTTTAAGCCATCTTCCTCCTGATGAAGTTTTGGGGTGATTGGTGGGGTTCGTGGGGTTCAGAGCTGACGCTCAGCAAAGAATTCTTGAAGACGTCTTTGGTGCAAAAAAGGTGATTTTATTAAAGCACGGGGACAGGACCCATGGGCAGGAAGAGCTGCGCTGCAAGTGTGGGGGGTGATGTGTTATGGAGTTGGGGGACACAAAGTCAAGAGGGAATATCCAAAAAGACTTTCACAGGCTAAAGACTGACCGGAGGCCGAGCTATTGTCAAGCTAAGGTTGTTTTTCCCTCCAGCAAAACATAAACATTAAGACAGTAGGGAGTTCCTGGACTTTAGGCCATTGATGGGATTGGCTTTTTCTTGTAAACTGGTGGAGACTCTTTGTTTTTTGCCCTGTCCTGTTTTGGGTAGCCGGGAGTGTCCCACCTGAGCACCTGCACTTTGTCCTCAGCTTGCCCCAGGCTCCCTCATCGCTCCCAGGCCTCCTTCTTCCTTCCCTCCACCCCCAAGTGTATTGCCACGGGCAAATAATAACAATAACAGTAGCAGAGACATTTACTTAGCTCGCACTGTGGGCTGCACAGGACTTCTCCCTCCTCATGGTCACTGTCCCCAGGTCCCTCCTGCCTCACTGACGGCAACTTCTCTCCGGCTGGACCCCCGCACCTCATAGCTGTAGTCCAACACAGCACAGCCCGCCCAAGGGCTCACTGAGGGTCCTGCGGCTCTCCGGCCCCCACCCCACTCTCTCTCCTGCTTAGTACTTTCCACCACCTGACTTGCGACAAATGTACGTGGTTGCGTTTATTTATACATGTCTAGAATATAAGTGCCAAAGGGGCGGGCTAGGCCTGACAGGGAGGGAATACTCAGAAAATAGACATTAGATGAATGGATGAGGAAACAGAGGCTCAGAGAGGGTGAGTAACTTGTCTAATGCCACAGACAGAGCTGGAAGGTGGTGGAAGGTGGGCTTAAACTCCATGGTCTCTGAGTCCTGGAGACCCCAGTGTCTGAGGTGTCATCCCCACTCCTCTCTGCCATTCAGAGGCCCCCTTCCCTTGCTCCACACACCTCCACAGGGGAAGCTATTGATGACACCCTCTCTCCTGCTCCCTACTCGGGTAGCATCACTCAGGGACACCCCTATAGACTGAGGGGCCCCACCAGCCCAACTGGTGGCCTTTCCCCAGCAGACAAAAGCTGCTGAAGAAGAAAATGACCAAGTTACCCATTAGCAGGGAGGGCCCAGGCAGGAACACGAGAGAGCCTTCTCCCGCCGGCTCCTTCCAAAACCCTGGAACCCTGTGCATTGGCAGCCTTTTGAAGACAGGCAAGACAGCTGTACCTGTCTTGCAGATTGGGAATCTAGGTCATTCTGCCGTCTCCTTTCCTCCTCTGGAAGACAAGCAGGATTTCTCCTAGGGTCTCAACATGAGAGAGGGGACCATGGGGGAAAATGTTTTAGTAGAGCCCACACCCTGCCTGCTGCTGTCATGAACATTTCATCTTGGAGCCGATATAATTTATGAGATGCAAATGGATTTAGCATTAAAAAAAAAAAAAAAAACACTTGGAAAAGGTACAAAGTGCACCTCGCACCTCACACCCTTGTGCTGAGGCGTGTTTGGGGCTTCATTAATCATCGCAGACAAAAGAGATTTAATCTGAGGCAAGTCGGTCTAGAGAGTGCCCGCATCTCTCACCGAGCAGGGAGCAGCGGGCGCTGGCTGCAGGCCTGGCCTCCGGTGCAAGGCACTCGCGCTCAGCTCTGGTCTGAGTCACGCAGTAGATGAAATTACAGAGGTTCCTGCACATGATGAATCAGAAAGCAGGATCAAGCCAAATATTTGGACAAGCCTTGCCCTGCGTGGAGCAGGAGGGAGACTTCGCAGCCAGCAAGCAGCCTGCCAGCGGCCTGCCCAGAGATCATTTCTGACAAAGTGCCGCCATGGGGCAGGCCGCTGCTTAGGAGGGAATGTGCTCTGATCCAGAAAAGCACCCTACAGTTGGATCAGCGCTGGAGAAAGGGGCCCATGAGCATCCCAGGGCCGTGAGCCCTGATTCACTCTCGCCCTTAGGAGAGGGGGCTCATCAGCTTGGCAGTGTGCGGGATGGGGGGGGCGTGGGAGGAGGGAGAGGACGGTACACTTTGAGTCACCCCATCTGCCTTCTCTCCCCAGGAGTCATCACAGTGGCAGGTAATGAGTCTACGTGGCCCTCCCACCACTCCTGGGACACGGGCAGATATGGTGGCCACAAATGGGGAAGGAAGTGAGGCCCTGTGCCCCACGGCCAGGCTTTACCGCAGGGCTGACTTTGATGAGAAGCCTAATTGCTACCTTTTGTAGCTTCAGAGCTAGGAGTTTTTCGAGGCTGTTCGGAATAATAAAACCAGTCATAACAATGCTACCCTAGGTTTGTCTGGAATCTTTTTTTTCTTTTCGGTTAACTTTTGAAAGAGCTCAACCATTTGGGGGTTATTTTAAGCTAGCTTCTCCTCTTTGCAGGGAAGCTCCCAGGAACAACACTAGTTTGCTTGGAAGAGAACAAATTCTGACACGCAAACAGTTGGTGTTGATGAATAGTGGGGGTAGCTCACGTACGCTGTGGGCTGACTGTGTGCTAGGCCCCAGCTCGATGCTTCCTGTGAGAATGTCCTGACAGAGCCTCACGGGAATCCCTACAAGGTGAATGCTATTGTTTTTGCATTTTGCAGATGAAGACATAGCCTCAGGTTGGTGATATAACTTACTCAGGACCATGTAGCTAGGAAGTTGCACAGCCAGAATTTAAATCAGATGCCCAGATTACAGCCTGCCTCTCAGCAGCTCTCCTAGCATACAAACCCACGAGCAAAATGACCATGGGAACAGGTACAAGCAACACCTATAGTTCGAGCCCTCAACCAAGTGATCAGACCTCAAAAAGACCAGACTTGAGGGCCCCCTTTGGAAGCCTAGCCTGACCTCAAGCTGAAGAAGGCTGAGGGGAGCTGGCTCCCTCAGGGGCCACACAGTCCTCACAGCTTAACCAGAGTCTAGCCCACATGGGCCGGCCTGCTTCCTGGGAGAGACAAGACTCAGCAAAGATCTTCCTCCCCAGACGCCCTCTGAGACAGCAAAGCTGCTGAGCTGACATCGGGGAACAGAGAAAAGGCCTGCATTCCAGAGTCACGGAGCCCCAGTTCCGGCCCTCACTAGCTGCGAGACTATTTCCATTACCCTTGCTGTGTAAAGCCTCAAACCTTGGAGGCAGAAGAAACCTTTTTTTTTATTATGCTCACAGTTTCTCTGGGTTGAGAATTCAGTTAGGAATACAGAATGATCCATTTGCTTGGTAATATCTGGGGCCTCATCAGGTCATGGGTGGACAGGAGCTAACTAGTAATGCTACAGATAGCTGGGGGCTGGGATCGTCTGGAGACATCTTTGCTCACACGTCTTTGCTGAACGTCTGCTCACATGTGTCACATACTGGCTATTAGCTGGGACTGCAGCTGGGACTGTCACTAGAACACAGAAATGTGGCCTCCTCACATGGCCTGGGCTTCCTGACAGCATGGTGGCCTCGGGGGAGTCAGAGCTCTTACATAAAAACTGTATTCGTTTGTGGGGCGCCTGGGTGGCTCAGTCAGTTAAGCATCCGACTTCGGCTCAGGTCATGATCTCGCGGTCCGTGAGTTCGAGCCCCGTGTCGGGCTCTGTGCTGACAGCTCAGAGCCTGGAGCCTGCTTCAGAGTCTGTGTCTCCCTCTCTCTCTCTGCCCCTCCCCCACTTACCCTCTGTCTCTCTCTCAAAAATAAATAAACATTAAAAAAAAAAAAACTGTATTCATTTGCAAAAACTGCCATACCAAAGTGCCACAAACTGAGTGGCTTAGTACAACAAAAATGTATCGTCTCACAGCTCTGGAGGCTAGAAGTCCAAGGCCAAGGTGTCAGTAGGGATCCTTCTGAGAGTCATGAGGGAATAATCTGCTCCAGGCCTCTCCTTGGCTTGTAGATGGCCCTCTCCCCTCCTGTCTTCACATCATCTTCTCTTTATGTATGTCTCTGGGTCTAAATTCTCCCCTTTTATAGGGAAATCAGTCAAATTGGATTTGGGCCCACTCTACTGACTTCATTTTAACTTCATTGCCTCTGAAAATATCCTATATAACTACCCAGAGGTAACGAGGGATAGCACTCCAACATGTGAATCTGGGGGGTAGGAGAAATTCAACCCATAACAACAACTCAGGGCTCCAAAGGGAAGTGTTCCCAAGGGAACCAGGCAAAAACCCACATGGTTTTTTCCGAGTAGCCTTGGAAATTGAACTTCATGCTACTGGTCACAAGCAAGTTCAGCTCAGATTTAAGGGAGGGAATAGAGACCCCACCTCTTGGTGGGATGAAGGTCAAAGAATTTGTGGACTTTTTTTTTTTTTTTTTTGCAACAAGTATTATTTCTCTTCCCCTTTTATAGGCAGAGGAAACAAATCTTACAGCCTTGAGTATCTTGCTCAAGGTCAGTCACTGGATGCAGGGCCAGTGTTGGAGGTTACTGTGGATATGGTTTTTTTGTTTTTTTGTTTTTTTTTTTTAACGTTTTATTTATTTTTGAGACAGAGAGAGACACAGCATGAACGGGGGAGGGGCAGAGAGAGAGGGAGACACAGAATCGGAAACAGGCTCCAGGCTCCGAGCCATCAGCCCAGAGCCCGACGCGGGGCTCGAACTCACGGAACGCGAGATCGTGACCTGGCTGAAGTCGGACGCTTAACCGACTGAGCCATCCAGGCGCCCCGCTGTGGATATGTTTTAAAACTCCCCCAGTGTCCTTGCGCAAGTTACTCAACCTCTGTAAGCCTTGATTGTCGCATCTGCAAAATGGTGATATTAATACCCAATTCATAGAGTTGTTTCAAGGATTGAATGAGGTAAGTTATATAAAACGCCTGCACAATTGTAGGAGCTCAGTCAGTGGTAGTTTCTCTCCTTCCCCCTACCCTCCTCCTCTTCTTCTTCCTCCTCCTCCTTGTCCTCATCCTCATTGATCTTAGTGGTGGAAACATCATGACAAAAGCTTTGGGGGATAGGGCAATGGAAAAGCAACCAGATCAGAAATCAAAACCCCTGGATCTTAATTTCATTTGTGGATGTTTACAGCTGCTAACTTTTATTATGGGCTTATGATGTATCCAGCACAGAGCTGAGCATTTTCCCATCTGATTCCATGTAAGCCTCATACCAGCCAGCAAAGAGCAGAACTCAAGACTTTAACCCATGCTCCAATGCACTGAGCCTCTATGCTACCCCACTTCTGACCTACCATCTGTAAGCTTTTTCCAGCTGTAATAATATATAACCCAGAATAATGTAACAACCCATGTAATAACATAATGATCCATGTTCTCATGTGGGCAAAGATTCAACTTCATTTATTTTTCTACACCTGAATCTATTTCCTGTCTTCAATCCCTATTTCTCCCTGATGACAAGAATTGTAACCTAGTCATTTTCATAAAACCCAGTAGAATTCAGTGATTTCTCAATTTAGGTTAAAGCTCGTTGCAATTTAGGGTTTCCTCCCTGGGATGACATTTCCTTTCCACAGGGGATTTATGGATCTTCTTGTCCCGGATATGCCTGGTTCATGATGGTGATAGAGATGACACTAGATTTTCCTAATTCCTGTTTCGTTTCCCTTCTCCTTGGCACAAAGGAAGACTGCATTTCCCAGCCTCCCTCGTAATTAGGTTGGGGTCATGCAATTAGTGTTGGCCAAGGGGCTATGAGGGAGATAGCATATGTCATTTCTTTGCTAAGGGGATGCAAAACCCCCTATGTGACTTGCCAGTTTGCTCTTCCCCTGCTGAGGACACCCCAGATGTCATAACTAAAATACAGCATGTTGGACCCCTGAGTTGTCATTTAGAAGGGAGCTACTCAGGAGGAGCTTCAATGGATCAGACTCATGAAAAATGAAGAAAGAGAAGCAAACTTTTATGTACCAAGTTTCTCTGGGTACTTGTTTGTACTAACAAACTATAATTTGTCTCTATAGTCTAGTCTAGCCTGAATAAGAAAAGAGTCATCCTAGGCCTGCCTCCACTGAGATACACACTGTTCAATGTTAACTGTCAACATTGATTTCCACTGTTAACCAGCACTTCCTCATGTCAATGTCCATGGGATTGAACACGTCCCCATCTTGCCTCTGGTTTGCATGGCTGAATCTGCCACTGATGACTGAGTCTTCTTGTCACACACCCAGCATCTTTGGGGCCACCAACTACCACTGTCTGCTTACCACCATATGCATCTTGGGGGTATGCAGGGTTTTGGCTGCTCTCCCAGTATCTGTGGGGCTGCAGGAAACCCAACCCAGGCTCTCACTCAAATGTCCCCACACCCATCTCTCCTCGACTGCTCTCCTACTAGGAAGCTGGTGCAATATTTCCCCAAATTCATCTAGGGGGTTCTTTATCTTCCCCTGAGCCTGAGCCATGTTGGTAGGACAGAGAGAAGTGCAGGTTTCTCTGGCCTTGGGAACTTGAATCTGGCCCACATGGCAGGTGGGCTTATTTGGCTTCCTCTGTCCTTTTTCCCATTCTACTCTTTGGGGAATAAACTTTATGCTGCAATTTCTTAAACTTCTTTAGTTTCTCTTTGAAACTCAGCAAACCTTTTTCGTTTTTTGTTTTTTTCCAAAAAGGCTCACTCTTTGTAAGGGTCACTTTTATGTGTTAACTTGACTGGGCCATGGGATGTCCTGACACTTGGTCAAACATTGCTTTGGGTGTGTCTATGAGGATGGTCTGGATGAAATTAACATTTGAATCAGTAGACTGAATAAAGCAGATTGCCTTCCCTAATGTAGGTGGGCCTCATCCAATCAGTTGAAGGTCTGAATATAGAACAAAAAGACTGAGAAAGAGGGAACCCTTCCAGCTTGATTATTGAACTGGACCATCATCAGTCTTGTTCATTCTTTAGACTGGAACTTTCAGCACTGGTTTTCCTGGTTCTCATGCTTTTAGACTCAGGCTAGAATTACACCATTGGCTCTCTTGAGTCTCCATCCTGCCAACTATAGATCTTGGGGCTTTTCAGCCTCCATAATCACATGAGTTGATTCCTTATAAATCTTGATAGATGTATATGCATGTATATATCTCCTACAGGTTCTATTTCTTTCTCAGGAGAATGCTGACTAATAAACACTCTTGCATAGCAAGATTCACAAGATTATTTTCTATTTTATAAGGTTTAAAAGTTGGTTTTGAAATTGCACAGCCAAGAATTCGATTCTTGGGTATTTGTATTCTATTGCACCTTCTCTTTCCCAGGGAAAGGAGATCTGTGGAAGGATCAGGGCAATAAGAAAATGGTGATGGTGAGGAGAGGTGGAAGGAGGACACTGATTTTTTTTTTTTTTTTTTGTCTCTAAACATGACTGTGCAGCAGTAAAGAACATTTGCATCATGCTGACTCCACTTACAACTCGCCAGAGCCAGACATGTGGAAACTAGCTGTCTCTAACAAGTAAGGAAAGGGGCTTAGGAAGTTCAAGTGCCTTGTCTGGGATCAAGGGACAATGCCTGGGCCTGGAGAGGGTGGTCTTTCTTCAGCATATGTATCAACACAGCTAGAAAAAGAAGCTTCCACAAGGAGAAAGTAAAATCAAATGCACGGAGGCAGTGCAAGCTGAGGCAAGATCTAAGCGTGTACTGTGCCCAAGGAAACCTCAAGAATCCTCACGGCTAACGTGTTTATGGGCAGCCATTGCTTCATGAGTCAAAGACAGAGAAAGGAGGCTCCAAGAGCATAGATACTCTGTTCTGCTCAGTTCTGTATCCCTGGGCCCTAGAACAGAGTCTGGCCAATTTGAAAGTCTGGCGCTCAAATGATATTTGTCAAATGAACGAATGAAGTAAGAGAAATAGGATCTACTCTCAGGTTCCTTATCATTTGGCTGAGAAAACCAATTTCATGAAGAGGGAAAAATAGGAGAGCTAAACCCGACAAAAGAAACTGTAAGCAAACATGGATACAGTGAAGAGAAAAAAGTCAGTACGCGGGTCAGGCTGTCTGGTTATCGTAAATGCCACACATCTGTGTCAAGGATGGCCTCTGTGCGACTGTATCGAAATCGTGATGCCTGGGAGTTCCATTTCCTGTTAGTAGCTGGTAGGAGAACTCCTAAGGAGAGGCTCACTTTTTTGGGAAAAGTATGTTTTTAAGCGAAATAGGACAAAGAGTGATTCTAAAGAGTGTGCTCAAAGCTGAAGTGACTGCTCCAGATAGGGAGGAAGTGTTGGGAGTTTCCAGGAGGAAAACCTCACAAGGCAAAGGCCACTAGGGTCAGACCCTGAAAGGAGAGGGGAGGGGTGTGCCAGAGGTAGAATAAACCTCACAGCAGGGTGAAGGAGAAGGCACTCTAGAGAAGACTTTTGTCTTCTGAGGCTTTTTCAACTGAAAACAATGTGTGTGTATGCACTGCTCTGTACTGGGTGACGCAGACCCTTTTAAGGAGGTCACAAAGTGTCCGGAGAGGTTGGAATTCTTGCGGTAATGGCAAAAGATGCAGGACTTCTAGTTCCTGGTGAAAGTGGAGCTGACACAGAGTCAAATGCACATGACTACACCTCCCCCACAAGATTGGTGGGAGGGTTAATAATGTAAGCATTTAGTGCCTGCAACATTTGACTGCCAAACACTTGCTTGATCTGAAGGTGCTCTGGGCCACGGTGAGGTGGAGTGGGGAGTGGGGGGACTTAAACAGGTTCTAGAGGAACACAGGAACTGAACATCAGTCCATTCTCTATAGTGTCTAGCCCAGTCATGGCAAACTCATGGCATAGAGGTTGCCATGTTTCCAGGCTGCGCCCAGGGCAGACATTACTAATGGATTGCAGCACTCTCTCTCTCGAGGCCAGACTCACACTGAGAATCCTTCTCAACATTGCACTCCATGTAGCTACTACCAATGGATTGTTGTCTTGGGAGAATAAATCAATCTGCCTTCCTTGGCTTGAGCCAGAGGCCACAAACAGGCAGGCAAGGAGATGAGCTGGATATGGATGGAGATATGATAGTGGTTTTTTTCTCACATAAGACTTTTATTTTTATTTTTTATTTTTATTTTATTACAGAGAGAGAGTGTGTGTGTGTGCACCTGAGAGAGGGAGGGAGAAAGAGAGAGAGAGAGAGAGACAGAGACAGAGACAGAGACAGAGATTGAATCACAAGCAGGTTCCATGCTCCCGTGTGGAGCCCAACACAGTGCTTTATCTCTCGACCCTGGGATCGTGACCTGAGCTGAAATCAAGAGTCAGATGCTCAACCAACTGAGCCAGCCTTTTATTTTATTTTTTATTTTATTTGAGAGAGAGAAAGAGAGCAAGTAGAGGGGGAGAGAGGCAGAAGGAGAGAAAGAGAGAGAGTCTTACATAAGATTTTTAAAAGTTTGAATTACTTAATGCCATTTTTCATTTATGAAATTTCACGTATCCACATTCCTGGCTTCTCTTGAAAAACATGAGTATCTGACAACACGGAGGCACTCTCATGCATGGTAACAACTGCCTGTGGTTGGCCCAGCTGAGCATGGCAAGACTCTGAAGATGGCCTGAGTTCAAGTCTTGCCTCTGCTTCTTCTTCATTGTGTGACTTTGGACAAGTCCCTTATCTTTTAGGGCTCTAGCTTTCCCACCTGTAAAATGGGAGACAGCGATAGTACTGACCTAACGAGGTGGTTGTAAAGGCTAAATTAATTAGAACAGTGCCTGGCACACAGGAATCACTAAAGTAAGTTCAGCTATCATTGTTAAGCCTTTGAAGTTTCTATAGACACCCAAGGGCCTGTCTGAAGGAGGCAATGTAAGACCTGTCTCACGGTGAGGAATCAAGGCACAGAAGGGCCCGACAGTGTCCCCAGGCATGGGAGGACTCAGGGTCCTTGCTGGGTGAGGGTCTCTGGGGTCCACCCCAGACCTAGGGAGTAGCTTTCTGTGAGTACCTACAGCACTCGGGCACACTCACGATGTGGGGGTATCTGTTTGAGGCTCAGGAAGAAGAAAGAAAATGCTTGTTATTTGGCTTTGCTGTTCAAGGGTTGGCCTGGAGGGTGCTCCTATCTGGAAAGAGTTAAAAGATGAAGTTAATTGGAGGAGAAATGTTGCCCAGAACACACACTCAAAGCTGCTGGAAGAGGGGCCAGGCTTTCTCTTACGCCACAACTTCAGTGGGCAGAGATAAAAAATAGACAAAAAAAAAAAAAAAGCAAAAACAAACAAACAAACAAAAACCCACAGCACCACGGCAAACCTGAAAAGCAGACGACAGCCATTTCTTCTCCTTGGCTCACCTGACAGCTTCCTGTCCCCTTCTGAGTGACAAAGGGGAATGCGCTTCTCTCTGATGCTCAGAGACTTCTGACCCTCACTGTGTCCCACAACCTCTAGGTGAACTTCCTGAAGCTCCTGGGAACTCAGAGTGTTCATGTTGGCCTCTGAGGCCACAGGGGAGATTGTTGCTGAACATGCCTGGGTGGGGGCCCGGGCAGTGTGTGGTGCGGTGAGCAGGCAGCCGGGGGTCGGGGACATAAAGGTCATGCAAAGAAAGGGATGTTTTTAGGAAAAGAAACAGATCTCTCCTCCCTGGGGAGACAGAGCACAGACTGCTTTTAAACTGCATACCTTGTTTTCCTTTCTCCTTTGGAGAAAAAAAAGCCAGCCGCTCTTGTTGAAATTCAGCCAAGTGGGTCCCCGAATGCACCCTGGGCCTCTCATTTTGCCAGCTTTGCCTGCCTGTGTTTCAGTAAGTTTTGCAGTTTTGCAGGGAGAGGTGGTAGGTTTAGATATTCCAGTGCTGGAGGGGAGGGAAGGACACAGGAGATGAAGGGCCACCAAGCAACCAAGCCCCACTCTGCCTTCACGGAGCTTGTCTGCTGGAGGTGAGAGCCACAGACGTGAATCCTACATTCTCCAAGACCTCCAGTCCCTGGAAGGGAAGGACCCAGCCACCCTCCTCCACTGTGCTCTGTGGGCCAGTTTCCCCAGGCTGGGAGCGTGCATGCGGCCCACGTCCCCAAGCACTGGCCGCAGGAGCCAACTGCTCTAAGGTCGCTTGGGCTCCTATGGACCCCGCCTTCATCCTCTTTCCTCTGCCTGTGTGTATTTCGTTGCAGGAGGGACGTGGAATACCCATATATTTTTCCTGGAGCTGGAGAGAGAGTTGGGGCGGTGGGGGGTGGGGAACAGGGGAAGAGAGAGAGGGTGGGACAGGGGAGGGCATTTGCAAGTGATCTGAGCAGTGGAGGAGGTGAGGGGCTTGCCTGCACGTTGGGCATAGCTGTCAGCAGCACAGGCAGCGTGTGCGTGTGGCATCCTGCCCGGGGAGAAATCTGAAACAGCTTTCTACGTGGAGCTCCTGCTCCTGCGTGCCGGCCCCACCCAGCTCAGAGCCAAACAGCCAGGGAAGCCAGGGGAAGCTAGCCTCAAACCCCTCAGGGGAGATGAAGGAATCTCTTGGGCCAGGGTATTTGTAGCAGGTATGAAACTTACAGGAAATAAAGTAACTTTCCTTCTTTTCTCCAGTAGAACTCTGTTAACAGTTCCGTTTCTACCCAGTAGTGAGAAGGTTCACCTCATCCCTCCAGGAGAACATGGCGACACTGAGTTAGTACGGTGAACTCGGTCTCTGGGAAGAAAAAATATCCGTCTTTCCTGTAGGCACATGGAGCATGGGGACTTCCATGTGCAATCTTGTCAGAGGGGCTGGGCCTCTGGTTGGCGTGCAGGCCTCCTTTGGTTAGGAGGTGCAGGGCAAGCTCCCTCCATTCTGGGATTCCCAAGTCTGCTGGGGGCCCTTGTCCTTCCTCCCTCCAGGGACAGGGGGTACAGAGGCCACACACCCAAGCCTCAATCCTCTTACTTTCCCTCTCTCTCCAAACTCTTCCTCCAGCTCAAGAAAATGGGATTTGCATTCCTGTATGGCAGGAAGTTGCCCGTATGTAATATCCCACTCCTTTCCCTGTTTATAGCTTAAAACCAAAACTGTCGTAGAGAGGCAGAAAGTAGAATGGTGGTTGCCAGCGACGAGAGGGATGGGATGAGGAGAAATTGTTAAATTTTAAACAGGTTTCAGTTCCGGAAGAAGATAAAGTTCTGAAGATGGATGGTGGGGAGAGTTGCCCAACGTTGTGAAATGTCCCGAAACATATTAAGACGGTACATTTTGTTATGTATATGTTCCCACAATAAAACAAAACTCCATGTTTTTAGTCTTTCTGGCTTTGTTTTCTTTATTATTTAAATTTAAAAAAATATTATTTTAAGAGACAGAGAAAGTGGAGAAAGGGCAGAGAGAAAGAGAGGGAGAGAGAGGATCCCAGGCAGGATCCATGCTGTCAGCAAAGAGCCCTAGGTGGGGCTTGAACTCATGAACCGTGAGATCATGACCTGAGCCGAAACCAAGAGTCCGATGCTTAACTGAGTCACCAGGCGCCCCTTTCTGGCTTTGGTTCTTGATATGTCACCAAGTCTTGTGGAATTTAGAAGACTTTTTTTCTCTTAAGTACCTGGCTCTTAGAGTTGAAAAGTCTTACTCTTGTTTCTTGGAATGGGCTTTCAAGAACCTAGCTTTCATGTCAAGAAGTGAACACTGTCTCTTTCCCTTTTAAAATAAATTTTTTAAAGTTTATTTATTAATTTGACAGAGAGAGAGAGAGAGAGACAGTGTGAGTGGGGCAGGGGCAGAGAGACAGAGAGAGAGTGAGAATCCCAAGCAAGCTCCATGCTGATAGTGCAGAGCCGGATGGGGGGCTTAAACTCACGAAACCGTGAGACCTGAACCAAAACCGAGAGTTGGACGCTTAACAGACTGAGCCACCCAGGCGCCCGGGTCTCTTTTCCTTTCTAATCCAACTATAAATCACCCAAATCCCCTCTTGCTAAACCAGGAAGGAGGTCACTAACAAAGAAGTGGGCAAAAATTAGTTTTACATGTTACCTCTTATTTTCATGAACCAAGTGTTAGAGGTACTAGAGTTGGTCAAGAAATTTGAATTTAGTCTGTCTCTAAGACCGGTTGAGGTATCAGAATTTGTTTTACAGGGTCTTATTGTGGTCAGCGGACAGGATCCCTGAGCTTTAAGAAGGAAGAGAGAAGTAAGAGGTCTGGTAACCTAAGTGGCAGCTAATCTATTTATAGTAAACCTTGGTTTGCGAGTATAATTCACTCCAGAAACATGCTTATAATCCAAAGCACTTGTATATCAAAGCAAATTTCAAGAACCATTGGCTCAGTTGTGATCATGGGACATTCAACTTCACGTACTACTCATATTGCAAACTTCTCTAGTTTATCAAGTTAAAATTTATTAGAAATGTTTGCTCATCTTGTGGATGCTCGCAGAACAAGTTACTCACAAGCCAAGGTTTCACTGTATTTAGGAACTGACAGCACTTTGCCCTACATTTCATTCAGTGCCAGGAAGATACCATTTCTAAGTCAGTCAACTCCTACAGTATTAGTTTGCTTTTGCTGCTGTAAAAAATTACCACAAACTTCAGGGCTTAAAAGAAACAAATTTATTATCTCACAGTTCTGGAGGTCTCACTGGGCTAAAATCAAGATGTTCCTAATGGAAGGTCCAGGCGAGAATCTGTTTCCTTGGCTTTTCCAGCCCCTAAAGGCTGCCCACACTCTTTGCCTCCTGGCCCCTTTCCGGCAAGCACATGACTCTGACTTCTGCTTCCATCATTATATCATCCTCTCTGACTTCCTGCCTCCCTCTTGTAAGGACACTTTTGATGACATTGGGCCCACCTGGGTTACCAAGGATACTTTCCTCATCTTAGAATGCTTAACTTAATCATACCTGCAATCTCCCTTTGCCATGTAAGGTAACATATTTATAAGTTCGATGATTAGGGAATGGATGTCTTTGAGGGGCCATTATCTGACTGCCACTTATAGTTTCTGTTGAAAAGTCAGCCTAGGGGTGGCTGGATGGCTCAGTAGGTTAAACATCTGACTTTGGCTCAGGTCATGATCTTGCAGTTCATGAGTTCGAGCCCCACATCAGGATCTGTGTTGACAGCTCAGAGCCTGGAGCCTGCTTCGGATTCTGTGTCTCCCTCTCTCTCTGTCCCTCCTCCACTCACTCTGTCTCACTCTGTCTCAAAAATAAATAAACATTTTAAAAAAATCTTAAAAAAAAAAAAAAGAAAGAAAAGTCAGCCAACATCATCCTTGGAGGCTCCATCCTTGGAGGCTCTTGCTATTACCACTGCAGCATTTGTTACGGCCTCATAGGTGCCCATGGGTGAGGCTGTGCTCCCCACCACCCCAGAGAAGATGAAACAGACTCACCCCTCCCCCTGCCTGCACCTGGAGTACAGGGGAACCTGGGAAACCGATTTTTTTAAATTCAAGAATGGAAACTATAGAAATGAGGGGGAATTTTGATGATAATGTTGTTTGCCACATCAGATTGTTAGCTTTTCCTGAGCAACAGCAATCAGGACCTTGTGCTGGACCTGAGCGGATGGCACCACCAACCCAGGTGTGCCTCACCCTGCAGGTGGAGGTGCCACAGGTCCTCAGGTGCAGAGATGTCCCACCTCCCTGAGGAGTGCTTTGCCACTGAGAATTGGCCACAGGGGCTCACTCAGAGCTGTCCCTGGCCCTGTGGGGCCACCACTGAGCTATGACATTGTTCTCCTGTGGCCTCTCCCTCTACCACCGCAGCACTGTGAAGGTCATGTGTTCATGGCACTGATAAGGCCTTATGTCCCAGGGCTGATTTCTGGGGAGCCCGTTTTCAGGTCAGCGGCTGAGCCATTATCTCAGTGTGGGTGCTCTACCCACTGGCCTCCTTCACCACTTCCAGGAAGGCCAGCTTCTTCTCAGGAGTGGGGTCTCGCTGCTGCCATCAGCAGATGCGGCCAGGTCAGGTGTGGGATGCCCCTCATCAAGGACCCAACAACCCTGGGTGAACAACAGAAAGGTTAGAAACTCTAAGGTGAACTGGATCCCAGCAAGGAAGAGCCTGGCCCAACACCTGGCAGATGGACCAAGGATGCTCTTCATTCCCTAAATGGGGCCCAGCTACCATCTACAGCAAGGATGGGGAGCACCCAGCTTCTAGCCCTAGGCGGATCCAGACTCACCCAGGCCACCAGCAGAGGTGGACAATGAGGGTGGGGCTTGGCTTTACGGACGTCCAGGTTTACTAGCTGGGATGGTGAACAACGCTCAGATGCTGAATTGGTAAATATTTGGGAGAGCCTGAGCCTCAGAATTCCTACGGTAAAGCAGTCAGGAGCTCAGAGCCATTGAGATCTGGACACTGACGTCAGACATGTTTGTCCCTCGGGGCTGGTGACATGGCGAGCACCGATCCTGTGGAAAGGTCCACTCCCCCGGGAACCGTTTACACACTGGAACCTCCCACACAGACCCACAGGCTAGAGGGAGAGAGAGCCCAGCTGCCAAGTTGTGCTTCTGGCAAAGGGAGGCGGTGGGGCGGGGGAGGGAATCTGCACTTTTAACAAAGTGACGGAGCCCCAACATCAAGCTTGCTGCACAGAGGGTCGGTGCAGCCTTCCTTCCCGGGGGCCGGGTGAGGGTGGCTGCTGGCGGGACTTGAGACCCAAGAAAGTAACCCAAAAGAGGCCAGTCCGATCCTTCAAAACAAGGAGACGTCCACATTTGTAATTGAGATGAGAAAGGGAGCTGCATCATTTATGAAACGGCTGAGCCCGGAGTCGACAAGGAAGGAGGAGGCCTTTAGAGGAGAGAGTGGTTTCAAAGGCATCCGTATTTCGCTGAAAAAAACACACACAAACTATGATTTAGGTTGTGCTGAGGTTTTGAACCGGAGATGACTCTAGTGCACTTGGAGACCGAGGATGGGGGCCGAGGGTGTGGGCAGGGCTGGCAGGGGGACAGAGTGGTAGGGGGGGGGGGGGGGGCGGATCCTTCAGGCTCCCTGCGAGGAGGGGGGCATGCTGTGGGGGGACTTGCGGCATCTACAGAAGTACGTGTGTGAGTGCGTGTGAGTGTGTGTGTACATACCCTTGAAATGGACCAACGGACAGAGGGTGGGAAGTTGCACCCCCCCCAAGACTCAGCCACTTCTGGGACTTCTGGGTTAATTCTGTTTGCCTGGCTAATTTGCTGTAAGAGTTTGGGCCAAAACTCTGAGAAAAGAGTCTTTAATATTCTTTTTTTCTTTTAACATTCAAAAAAAATTTTTTTAGTTTATTTTTTGAGAGAGAGAGAGAGCAGGGAGGGGTGGAGAGAGGAAGAGGGTGAGAGAGAATCCCAAGCAAACTCCATGCTGTCAATGCAGAGCCTGACATGGGGCTCGATCTTGCAAACTGTGAAATCATGACCTGAGCCGAAATCAAGAGTCTGACACTTAACCACTACCTGGGCGCCCCTCTTTTTTTTCTTTAATTAAAGTATAAGGTGTTCAGTCTGATGAAGTTTGAACAGCTGCCACCAAAACCAAGATATAGAACATATGCATCATCTAGAATGTTCCCACATGCCCCTGACTGCTTTTTGATTTGTATCAACATAGATCAATCCTGCCTGTTCTAGAACCTCGTATAAATGGAATTGTATAGTATGTACTTTTTTGTGTCTGGATTTTTTCACTCAGCAAAATGTTTTCTGAGATTCATCCATATTGTAGGTTTAACACTAAATGGTTCTTTTTATTCCTGAGCAATATTCCATTAAAGGGCTAGATCACATTCTTTTATCTGTTCAGTTGATGGGCATTTGGGTAGTTTCCAGTTTTTGATTCTTATGAACACAATTACTATAAACATTTGTGTACAAGTCTCTGTGTTGACCTATGTTTTCGTTTCTTTTGAGTTAATACCTAAGAGTAGAATTTCTGGGTCATGTGTAGATACATGTTCACCACTATAAGAGACTGCTAACCAGTTCTTCATCCACTGGGTTATGAGTTCCAGTTGCCCCACATCCCAACATTCATTGTATTTTATTTTAGCCATTCTCATAAAGGTGAAATGGCATCTCAATGTGGTTTTAATTTACATTTCCCTAATGACTAATGATGTTGAGCAACTTTTCATGTGTTTATTGATGAGTCGTGGATCTTCTTCATGAGATGTCTGTTGAACTCCTTTGTCCACTTAGAAAATTAGGCTGAAAATCAACATCTTTTTGGTGTTGTTGATTTGTAGGCATTCTTTACATATTCTAGACCCTCCAAAGGAAGATTTGTAGATCAGTAGCTACTAGTCATGCTACCCCTGTCCCATAAGCTGAATACCTGTCACTCCTTCATCCTACTTCATATCATATCACTTTGGGTGATGTACTGAGTTTAAAAGGCACGCTTTGTGACCCCAATGGCAGAAATGCTAAATTCTACTTAATCTGACTCAAACTGCCTCATGAGGTTCTACTTTCTACTGAAAGCAGAAAACAAAACAAATGAGCAAATAAAACAACTAAACTTACTGCTTGAAGGTAAATTCCCTCCCATTTAAAGACCATCTTTTTTGTAGAATTACTCAGGCGATTCAGGATTTAACTTAGCTGAGCAAAGTTTAAAGTCCCTTTTAGATCTCTATCCTCTCAAAAATCTTCCTGTCCCCACAAAGGATGATCAGGAAGTGGCTTACATTCTTGATGGCCACAACATAGACATACCTGATCTGTTCTCTGTCCTCCAATTTCAAGTTTTATTGTATGGGAGGCACTTGAGGTTGGCCAGTGTCTCTGGAGGCAGCTCCAAACTGAACTGATGCTACTATTGACCACCATCCTGCCTTGGCCTCCACTTGTAGAGTCTCGTGTCCTACCAGACTTAGGAGAACTACTGCTCCCTATTCCCAATCTTCACAGAAAGTTCTGGATGCCATGCAAGCAACACGCTGCATCCAGGGAACCTGGTCTATGGGATCTCAGGCTCCTTCTCTGCCTAAATGTGCCACATTAGCACTTCTCTTCTGAAATCACCCCATGTGGATGTGGGTCACCCAGCAAGGTGCTCTCTGCCTGGAATTCTAAATGCAAATGGAGCACAAACTTTTGGAGACTTCCTCAGACCATCTGCCATACCCACAGTCTCACCCTGAACCCTAAGAATAGTGTCTTAATCTAATTTTATTGACTAAACATGTCTCTAGTCTCTGCCCCACCATATCCCCACCCAGAAAGGGCCGTTCCCTTACCTGCGAGATTGTGAACTTTTCTTAGGTCACATTGCCCGTCCTTCCCTACTCTATGATATGTGGTAAAAATTCCATGTTCATGTTCATCATGTTCCAAGATTGCTATATTTAAAAGAAATCTAGGGGCGCCTGGGTGGCTCAGTTGGTTGAGTGTCTGGCTCTTGACTTTGGCTCAGGTCATGATCCTAGGGTTGTGTGATCAAGCCCTACATCGGGCTCCATGCTGCACATGGAGCTTGCTTGGGATTCTCTCTCCTTCTCCCTCTGCGCCTCTCCTCTGCTTGTGCGCTCTCTCTCTAAAATTAAAAAAAAAAAAGAAAGAAAAAGAGTAAAACAAATAAAAGAAATCCATTTGTATTTATGAAAACCTTTCCTCTCTCGATGGCCTGATCTTGCAGTTGAAAACTTGGCTTTCAATCCTATTGTTTCTGAGTTTGTTTGGATATCTAAAGCGGGACGTTTGTTCTTCGTTCCAGACACTCCTCTCTCCTTCATTCCACCTACTAGTCGTGAAAGCAATGGAAACTGTGGCTAAATAAGGGAAAATCACAAAGAAGAAGTGAAAAAAGAAAGCACATTAATATAATTCAAGGCATTGATTTTAACACACTTATTTCAGTGGTAACTAGGAAGGACTTATTCCCTCCTTCAAAAAGAAAATCATGAATTTGTGTATTTAGCTCCAACTGTACTTTCCACACTGGGTCCTCCTACTTGGGATGTGCCTCTAGGTATTCCAAGGCCTTAGGTCCTCAAATCCCCTTCTTTTTTTTTTTTTTTTTTTAAGTTTATTTATTTATTTTGAGACAGAGGGAGAGAGAAAGACAGTGTGAGTGAAGGAATGGGAGAGAGAGAGAGAATCCCAAGCAGGCTCCACACCTGCATTGCAAAGCCTGATGTGGGGCTCAAACTCATGAACCATGAGATGAACTTGAGCTGAAATCAAGAGTCAGACTCTTAACTGACTAAGCCTCCCTGGCACACCCCTACTACTTTTTTTTTTTAAGTTTATATTTTTGAGGGAGAAAGAGAGTGAGTGTGAGTGGGGGAGGGACAGAGAGAGAGGAAGAGACAGAGAATCCCAAGCAGGCTCTGTGCTGTCAGTGCAGAGCCTGACGTGGGACTTGAACTTATGAACCATAAGATCATGACCTTAGCCAAAATCAAGAGTCAGATCCTTAACTGACTGAGTCATGCAGGCGCCCCCTCAAGTCCCTCTTTTGACTCCTGTTCATCTGTTAACTCTGTACCCAGCTTTGTTCCATGTCATGCAAGGATTTTCTCTTGTATCCTGCTCCATGGGATCCATCCATTCCTGAGCAACAAAGCAGCAGGTCACAAACACTGAGGGAACATACCACTGAGAAGTCCCCAAACAGATTTCTTGATACTGCAATTGAGCCTAACTGGGAGCACTGTGACCGCCAACCCCTGACATGGCCAGCAGCGGCCCACACCTCCAAGGGTCTGGCTTTTGTACCCCTCCCACAATGATCAAGTTTGGCTCATGTGACTGATGAAATAAGACACCGTGGTGGTATATCATTTCTGAGGCTAGGTTAGAAAAACACTGTTGTTTCTGCTCATCTCTCTCGGGTCACTCATTCTGGAGGAAGCCAGCTGCCACGTTGTGAGGACACTAAAGTAGCCTTGTGGAAAAGTCTACATGGCAAGGAACTGGGGCCTCCTTTCAAAAGCCACATGAGTGGGGCATTTTGAAAGCAAGCCCAGAATCGCAGTGGCGAGCTAATATGGTGGACAGGGCTTATCCATCCAGCCCTGTCAGCTCATAGAAGACAAAGCAGAAGCCTAGAGAGGCCGGATAACCCATCAACATCACACATCTGGTCAGTGCCTAAGCCACACCTTGACTCATAGTCCCATTTTATTTTCTTTTCATTGTTTTAATGTTTATTTATTTCAAGAGAGAGAACGCCCAAACAGGGGATGGTTGGGGGGTGGGGGTGGTGCAGGGAGAGTATCCCAAGCCAGCTCTGCACCACCAGAGCAGAGCCCTATGCGGGGTTCGATCCCACAACCCATGAGATCATGACCTGGAGCCCAAATCAAGAGTCAGGCACAATCGACTAAGCCCCCCAGTCGCCCCTCGTAGTCCCATTTTAGATAAACTGATTGATCTTAAGCTCACAATGTTTCTCAGACCTCACCATTTCATGTTTCCTGTGCCCTGGCCTCTCTGTCCTATTGAACTTTTGTCATTAGGAGATCACAGGACATCTTCTTGCAGTAGGCTGGGAATGTGGGCAGGGGGTGATGGACGTCTAGGTTGAGGAGACAACATGGCTAAGGCACAGATGAAAAAATGTGTGGCTTTTCTGGAAATGAACAAGTCTTCCACTGCAGTGGAAGGCTGGTGTCACATGACAGGGTTCCTTGAATATGGGAGGAAGCAAGGCTCCTGAAGGAGTGTGCCAAGGCTGCCCAGGACACCTGTCGAAACCCCTGCCTTGAGTTTACAACAGGCAGGGTGTCTGTCTTCGAAGGTGGGGGGTGTAAAACAGCACACACACAAAGGAGGATGTGTGTCATCAGCCCAAGCGTCGTGGAGTCTAAAGAAAGGTGCTATTAAGGAGGCTTGGTGAGGTCAATCTGTCCACTCATACTTGATCAGAGGAGATGTTTCTAAATTTTTTTTAATGTTTATTTTTGAGAGGTGGGGGGAGGGACAGAGAGAGAGGGAGACACAGAATCCGAAACAGGTTCCAGGCTCCAGGCTCTGAGCTGTCAACACAGTGCCCCATGTGGGGCTCGAACTCACGAACCATATGATCATGACCTGAGCCAAAGTCGGACGCTCAGGCCACCCAGGCGCCCTGATCAGAGGGGATGTTTCTAGAGCAACATAAGGCTGGAGGGCACAGAGGAGGGGCCCTGCAATGGAAACTGGGGCTCCAGGGCTAGCCCCGATAACCCGAGGATGCTGATCTTGTAAAAATAAAAACTTCCTCAGCGGGCTCTTCCACAACCTCTGAGTCTGAGCTTCCAAAAGCAGAGGCTGACGTGGCGAAGGCGGATGGAAACATATTGATTCCCTTGGTTTTGTTTCACCTCGTTTTCATTCACTGAAGCATTTTCTTCCCAGGAAAGCCAACAATTTCCCAGAATAAGGGTCCTGGCCCTTCTAGATGATCTGTCTGTAGGCATTACTTTTCAAGGCCAATTTGTAATCATATGTATCTTGCCAACAAGTTCAGAAATGTGACCACATCAAACTCAGAAAGCCTGGAATTCTTAGAGAGAAAGACAAAGCTGAGTTGGAGGAAGGATGGGTCTCTATCCCCAAACCCCACCCTCTTCCAGAGCCTAACACGCACCAAGGCTAGGGTATCCACAGGAGGTAAAGAGGGTACAGATTTTGCAGACTTATGCAGGCAAATAACTTACTTTTTTTTCCCCCTATGATCAAACTTAACTTAGCTCCCACACCCTTGTTTATGTTCAGTTACCACAAGGGGTAAAAACTGAATCAGTTAGGGATTTCTTTCTGATTCTTCTTTCCCTTCCTTCTCTCCAGGTGTTAAGATTGAGGAGGATGCATTATGAATTGGGAGGCACCATGTAGCTGTGACCAAGATGTCCGATGTTCATTGGCCTCAGGACATTGGCATCTACTGTACTACATGTGCATCTGTGGCCCCTCCAGTCTCCAGTTGCCAGATCCAAGCTGGTCCCTCCGTGTCCTCTTTATCCCACCACAAAAGCTTCCCAGCTTGCTCTTGGGCACACCTACATGCCCTCCATGGCACAGAAACATTGGCTGCCCCACCATGGGTGCTGGAGGCTCTGGGAGGCCAATCTGTGGCCTGTCTGCTGAGGTCCCTCCATGCTGTGGCTGTTCCTATTCTGGTGTCATGAGCACATGGGTTTCTCCGAGAGAGAAACTTCCACTCTCTCCCTCTCCCCACCAACTCTTCAATCTATTTGTTGAAGTAACCAAAACAATGGCTCTTCAAGAGTACTGTCACTGTTTTTTTTTTTTTAAAAACCCGTTAAGGGGCGGGGCGCCTGGGTGGCTCAGTCAGTTGAGTGTCTGACTTCAGCTCAGGTCATGATCTCACGGTTCATGGGTTCAAGCCCCGCATTGGGCTCTGGGCTAACAGCTCAGAGCCTGAAGCCTGCTTCGGATTCTGTGTCTTCCTCTCTGCCCCTCCCCCACTCATGCTCTGTCTCTCTCTGCCTCTCAAAAATAAAGAAACGTGATAAAAAAATTTTTTTTAATCCGTTAAGGGGCATCTGGGTGGCTCAGTCGGTTGAGCATCTGACTTCGGCTCGAGTCATGAGTTTGAGCCCCACATCAGGCTCTCTGCTGCCAAGGCAGAGCCCGCTTCAGATCCTCTGTCCCCCTGTCTCTCAGCCCCTCCCCTGCCTGCGCTCTCTCTCTCAGTAAATAAGGAAGTAAATTAAATAAATAAACATTAAAAATTAAAAGTCCATTAAGAAATTTGAATTGTGTAGGGGATGCAGGCAACAAGGAAAATAAGGATAAATAGGAAAAAAGGATAGAGAAAAGTAATCCCAGTGACAGGGGTTGTGATGTGTTCTAAGGCGGAGGGAAACAGATGCTCTGTACAACAAAGTTCTTAGTAGCATGCACCAGCAACCAATTCTGGCTAAATTATAAGGAAAAGTGACTGTTAAGAGAATATACAACAGCTCACAGAATCATGGAGACAGCCAGAGAAAAAGTTCAATGCTGATCCTTGAAGTCAACGAGTCAAGCCACACACAGAGCAGGGCTGATGGGGAGGCCGTTGAGCATCACCCATTGTCTGTCCCAGGAGCTGTGCTCGGCTGCCACGGCTACTGTGGCCACCACTGGCTCTTGCCTCCTGAGTCGCTGTGCTGGTGCATTGGCCTAGTAGTGGTGAGGCCCCTGCTTTGAGCCCCAGTTGCAAGGCAGGCTGGGAAAGGAAGTATCTGATTGTCACGGTACCTATGGGCGAGGTGGTTTTGCTCCTCACAGGCTCATACAATTGGCAATTCTCCAAAGAAAGACACAGGGAAGCAAAACAAATGACCAGGGTCCTCTTTGCACAGGAGAACAACACAAGAGGTGGGCCAAGAAGGTTCTCCGGTAATCTCAGGTGTAGCATCCAAGGATGGGAACCAGCCAGTGGGTGGGAGGCTGAAGGCACAAAGACATTTGGTCTCAGGGGGCGAGGGGGTGGCGAGGTGTGACAAGGGTCAAGGGCACTGGGGGTAGTATGAGAGATGAGAACGACAACGGAAGACCTCACCTGCTGAGGAGCCCCTCCTCTGAGGACGGTTTAAGGCTGGAGGATACCACTAACCTGAAGGAAACACCATTGTGCCCAGGAGTGCTTGACTGGCCAAGAGTAAAGATATTTAATAATAGGCTTCACCAGCCCTCCCTCCAACTCGTCAGGGTGAAAGCAGGTTCTGCTGAAATTAGGGCAGGGTTAGCAGGATGAGGCAAAGACCTCAACTTTTGGATGTGAGCATCAGCGACTACTTCCCATCCACCCAGGAGAAGACAGGGAAGGGGCAGGAGCTCCAAGGCTGAGGGATGGTAATGGCTCCAGGTGGGGACACAAGGCAGCTCCCTTTTATTCCACATGGTGACCTTTTGCCTGTGGCCTCTTGTCCACAAGGATGGTATTTCCACCAAAAGTTCACCTCCCCCAGGAGACAATCACTGCTATTTTGCAGCCTGTCGGGAAGGTCAGAGGGCAAGCCCTCAGGAGGCAAAGAAGAAACGTGGCCAGAAGAGACAGAAACATTTCAGGGCACTGCTCTGGCCGTTCCTCCCCCCATGGGAGGACACCGATCGCTGGTGGAGGTGGCTCCTGCCCCTTTGTCCAGCTCTTACAATCACCGTGTGCCGGGGATGGCCTTCCTTGCTGATGCCGCTGGCTTCCTTTGGTTAGAAACAAAACAACCACATCAATTCAGGTTGCCGTTAGGAGCTTTTAAAAGAGATGTCGGTTGCACTTAATACACAGTTGGGGCCAAAGTAAAAGCTGGGTAAGTGCCCGGGCTATTCAGCTGGAAATTACATCCTGCTCAGGAACATAAATGTCACGCTCCCCAGGCCCCAACACAGGCAAACTGTCTCACAGCGCCGGTTCCCCAGGACTCCAAATTTCCTGACCAATGGCCCTGTGCTTGCCTTCAGACACAACCTGTCTCAGTTAAGAAGGCCAAGCCAACAGGAAACACAAGAGCACTATCATTGACCTAATCTTTTTGTTTGTGAAACCAATCCAAATGGAAATGCCTCACTTCAGAAACCCTATAAAGGACCTGCTCTGTGAATTCTTTCAAAGGTCATCTTAATAATTCAAACCACTGGCATGACCAGGAAAAAATGCTAATCTAATATGGCCGAAAACACCCACAGGCAGGTGTTTATAGCTCATAAAAGTTAAGACTCACATGTCTTTGGAGTCTTAATCCCAGAGACGGTGGAATGTTTATAGGTCTGTCTTTCCGTGGGCATCATAACACCGTGTCTTTTACTGGAAGCAATCACTGGATGGCAAACTGAGTAAGTGAAATCATGCACACAACCCAAGAGAGATTTGCAGACAAATTGGGAAGATGTTGAAACTTGGTTACACAAGTAAATCAAAGCCAGAAGTGCAGGGATCTGAGAAAAGACAATCCAGCATGAGAAAGACTGAGGATGGCCATATCTTTCAAGGGTAAAGGAATCCCACCAAGCTTCAAGGATCTTTACTGGGAGATCGGGGGGAACTGCACAGAGAAAGTGTTCTTAATTGTCACCATTTCCATGATGCAACGGAACGGCCGGACTCACTGGGTCTGATTGGAAACGCCACTTCTGAACCTTCCTTCGTAGTCGGCCTTGGGCTGATCACTTGGGGTGATTCTAAGCTTCCTTACTGCACCAACAAAAGGGAGAAACCTACAGACCTCTCAGGCTGGGGGTGATGTAGGATCCTGTTTGTGAGGGTGTTTGGCACATCACGGTGTTCCCAGGGCAGAAGTACCTGTAAGGAGCCACTTGTGGCCTGGACACCTGCTCCTCCAGGCTGTGGCCCGAGTGGATCAAGTTCTGGTGGAAAGTTCTGTGTCAGTCAAGGGCTGTTCAGAGGTTGATGTCCTGAGCAGAAAACCAATCTCTGTTGAGCAACCCTTACACAGCCTCCAGGAGCCTCCAGGACCCATCCTGCCGGTGTCTCTTGCTTCCGTGGGTCCTGAGTGTTAGCCCTCTTAATGCAGTAGTTATGCCCCGCCCTCCTGGAGCTCGTCCCTGGAGACCTGGCCTCAGAATGAGTCAGATTATATGCCACCAAGCTCTTTTGTTCAGAAGTGATAGAGGACATGGGGCTCCCGTGGAATTAGCTCAAAATTAATTTAGCCACAATGGCTTATTATTAGATTTAATTATAAATGAAATGGTTCGCCAGGGACTTTTTACTTTGTAAACAAGCACCTCAGAGTCAAAAGGGAGTTTGTGTGTGGGGTTTTTTGTGTGTGTGTGTTTTTTTAATTTTTTTCCTGTATTCTCTAATCTCTCCGCAGATTTTCACAAAATTGTGGCTGAGCAGAAAAAGTGATTTGGATATGGCTTCGGATGAGAGGCCACTGCTGCCAGCCATCCTTTTACGTGCTCCTGCTTTTGACAGGAGGGATCTGCTCCCACACAGCCCGCTGGGCACAGGAAGGTGCTCTCTGCTGCACTTAATACCTTGTTCAAAAATCACCTCGACTTCCTTCCAGAATCCCCCGTGCTTCTGCAGAAATATTGACCCTGCTGAAATTAAAGGGTCCAAAGAACAAGTTCTAGGCAGTCCAGACTATAGTTTCTTCCAGAACTCCTGTTGGCAGGTGTCTTAGAACATGGCGCTATGCCATACCCTTGGTGGAACATAAAATGATTGCAGACATATATTTCTTTTTTTTTTTATTAAAAAGAATTTTTTTAATGTTTATTTGTTTCTAAGAGAGACAGATGAGTGGGGGAGGGGCAGAGAGAGAGGGAGACACAGAATCCGAAGCAGGCTCCAGGCTCTGAGCTCTCAGCACAGAGCCCGACACGGGGCTCGAACTCACTGACTATGAGATCATGACCTGAGCCGAAGTCGGACGCTCAACTGACTGAGCCACCCAGGCGCCCTTGCAGACATATATTTCTTAACAGCTATGCATTCAGTTTAAGGCATATTAAAACAAAGTTTACTCCTTAAAGCTGTGATTTCATGGTAATACACATATATTGAAGTTAAAATGTAGGTCAGTTTAAATCTTTTCTTTTTTTTTTTTTTTTTTTTTTGAAAGAGAGAGAGAGAGCGCGCGCACAAGCTTGAGCAGGGAAGGAGCATAGAGAGAATCTTAAGCAGGCTCCACACCCGGCATGGAGCCCCACAGCGTCCTGATCTTACATGAGATCATGACTTGAGCCAAAATCAAGAGTTGGACACTTAACCAACGGAGCCACCGAGGCACCCCAAGTCAGGGTCAGTTTAAAGAAAAGTATTAGCTTAATATTAATATTAATAATAAAGATGGCATGTGGCAAAAACCATGATGAAAGTCTGCTAAGTAATGTCTTGGAGCCCACCTCCTCAGAACGTGGTCATCAGACAACATCCCGGGCATCGCCTAGAAGCTTGTTAAAACTGCAGCATTTCGGGCCCCACCCCAGACTTACTCAATCAGAACCTGCATTTTTAACCAAGTCCCTAGGGGATGAGAATGCAAATCAGAGTTTGAGAAGCGGAGCCTAAGAAAACCCCGGGGCAGCGTTCCGTGGTGTAGCTATTACTTGATGGATCAAATACATCTAACTCAGGCAAAATTGGGCGAACTTCTGCCCGGCAGAATTCTTTCGAATTCTTTTGAATACTTGTGCCTGGTTCTTCACAATCATGGCAAGGTGTGTGTGTTTCCACGGCGTACAGGGCCCGGGGCCTCCCTATTAACTTCCTTTCCTTTTCCTTGCACAGGATCATGAGCCCCGCTGGCCCCAGAAACAGAGCCCAGGGTGGTCTCACCTGCAAGAGAGCAAAGGGGCCCCTGGCAGAGACAGGCTGGGATGGCCCAGGACATGGCTGAACCTACAGTGAATGCCTCAGGGACCTGTATCGAGGCTACCAGCTGCAGGGGCCAGAAGATAAGAGTGTTAATTTAGCCTGGCTGGCATCCAAAAAGCTGAGCAAAGCTAAGCCTCCAAGCTAAGGGTATAAATAAATAAATAAATAAAACAAAAATAAGTTGGCAGATGTTTACGCTTCCCTTTGCAACACTAGCTGCTCGCATTCAGCACATCCTATGTGCCAGGCACCTTGCCAGAAACTATAGTCATCCTCTGTTCCTCACTGAAACCCCTGCAGGTCAGCATCGTCAGGACCATTGCACGGTGAAGTCAGTGTGGCCCCAGAGGTGTTTTGCCTGTGGTCACCCAGCCCTTCGCTCCCCTCCCCGCCGCCTCTCCCCTACGCTTTCTGCTGAGAGCCAGCTCTGGGCAGGAAATGGAAACAGGCTGGTCATTTTTTTCAAGGCATAACCAGTTTTCCCTAGCGGATTCTGGATTGAAAGAACTCTCGGTTATCCTAATAAGGTTTCAGAACAGAAAGGAGTGTCTTTATCATGCTCAGCTTTGCCAACACCATCTCATCAATCCTCTCTGAGCTTTGACGCAGGCACGATGGACTGTTAGCCATGCGGTAAACTTGCGAGCACCTTGAAAGAGAGTCCAAGCGAGTTGCCAAGATGCTAGTCTTCTGGCGGGTGCATCTGTGACAAATAGCCAGAGAGGCAGCACCTTGCCGGGATGCCAGGAGGATGAAATGGGGCCGCTTTGGGGAAAGTGCACACAGTGTGTCTGACACACAGTAGGCGCTCAGTACCTGAGTGGCTCCTCCCTGGCTCCCTCGAATGTGGCTGACCATTTTATGTCCCACCCTCCATTCACCCCACAGAGAACTAGAGAGATCAAGTCAGCCTCCGTACAGACAGGAATGGCTTCTACGGCTGGTGAGACTGTTGGAGTCTCTCCCTCTTAAAAGGCTGTTTCTCGGGGCGCCTGGGTGGCGCAGTCGGATAAGCGTCCGACTTCAGCCAGGTCACGATCTCGCGGTCCGTGAGTTCGAGCCCCGCGTCGGGCTCTGGGCTGATGGCTCAGAGCCTGGAGCCTGTTTCCGATTCTGTGTCTCCCTCTCTCTCTGCCCCTCCCCCCGTTCATGCTCTGTCTCTCTCTGTCCCAAAAATAAATAAACGTTGAAAAAAAAAAAAAAGGCTGTTTCTCAAACACTTTTTAATCCATGCCCCATTTTGAAAAATGTAAACATGAATGCCCTTCAATATTATTGGAGATTTCCAATAATATTCAACACTGAGATTCAAAGCAAATCAAATGAATTACATAATTTAATAGGCTTTGTGCAAACTGACTCTACCCCAGGGGATCCTGATATGACCCTCAATAAGGACAAGTTGGCTGCTCTCGGCAGAGTTTTGATAGATTAAGCCATTGTCAGAACATGATGAAAAGATGTGGACAGTACAACAGACCCACGCTGTTATCATCTCCCTAGCAAGCCTGTCTGCCCTGTCCTGCGTAATAAGCTTTGCCTTTTCTCACCCACAGATGGACACATGGCCAAAGCCAGGCCAATCATAGTGCCTCACCTGCCCCTGGCTGCAGGGATTGGCCCAGGAAGTGGGCATATAACCAAATCTGGGCCAATCATAGTGCCTCACCTTCCCTTGGCTGCGGGGATTGGCCCAAGGGGTGGGCACATAACCGAATCTGGGCCAATCATTAGTGCCTCGCCTGCTCTGGCTGCAGGGACTGGCCCAGGGGGTGAGCCTATGACATAATCCTCCTAGGGCTTTGCAAATGGAAACTGTGGGGGAGAGGTGAAAGGGAGGTGTTAGAGGGGGGCTGGTAGAGGGGTGGGGAGAAGTAGGAAGGGGTGGGAGTGGGAAAAGGGTGAGGAAATGGAGAGGCTTCTCTCTCTGGTCTAGAAGCTGAAGCGGAGGAGAACCTTAAGCCCAAGCAGCACATCTGCTGCCTCAAGGAGGGGTGGTGTGAGTCAGCGAAGCCCACTCACACAGAGAGGCCAAGGTGAGAGGTAGAGGGAGTGCTGGGGAGCAGTGTACTCTCCCCTGGGTCCTGGCTCCATTGGCCTCCACAGTTTGGCTGCTGGAGGCAGTACGTTTCTCTTAAAGTAACTAGAAACTGTTCACTTAAGGTTCTTCCTGCACTCCCAAGCAAGAGTGCCCAGACTAAAACCAGAAGTGTTGGCCAGGGTTCCAGAGTATCCCTGGGCATTGAGGCAATGGTCTCTGCCAGTTGATTTGCACTGACCCTTCCCTGTACATACATGGTTTTCTTCCTCTGCCTTTTCACACATCTCCTTAGATATCACAGTTGCTCTCTTTCCACCCCCATATCTCCCCCAATTCTGTTCCTTTTCACTGCAGACTTTTATTGACCCAAGCCTTTGGCTGCTATGGACTTTTTGGTTGTTGGCTCCTACTTCCCATAGTATTTTATTCCTCTGGGAAATAAGGGCATCCACGTGCCCCTGCTCCTTGGTGCTCTCTGAGTGCCCCCCCACCCCAGCTCTGCACTGTGGGGCTGCTGGCTGGGCTGGACCCTGCTGATCCACCCAAAACACACTCTGGCCTGATGTGCTTTGGTGGGGGAGGCTGCTGCCACAGCAGGCTAGACAAATGCACACAGGAAGCAGCCCCGTTTCCTCAGAAGCTGCCCGAACTTCTGTGATACAATTTTAGCATCTGGCTAACCAAGCAAGTTGGGCCTGATATATTTATAAAATCATTTGTTGGAGAAATTATATTCTAGAATCCCATCTGTGATCTTTTATTTTCTGTTTGGTGTTACACATGTTTGGGAGAAAAAGCAGATAAAAGCCATAAAAGTGGATAAATTAATTTAATTTAAATTTAGGGGTGCCTGGCTGGCGTAGTCAGTTAAGCCTCTGGCTTCCACTCAGGTCATGATCTCAGGGTTTGTGGGTTCAAACCCGACCTCGGGCTCTGTGCTGACAGAGCCTGTATAAGGTTCTGCGTCTCCCTCTCCCTCTGTTCCTCCCCTGCTCACGTTGTCTCTCTCTCTCTCTTAAAAATAAATAAACATATTTTAAAAATTAAAAAAAATAAATTCACCTAAAGATAAGAGATACCAACACGATATCAAAAGTACAGGTAACCAATGCAAATGCAGGTGAGTGGTTGTATTATTAACCCTGCTGTCAGTGACCTGGGATTTCAAATCCCATTCAGTTATATTAGCTCAGACAAGTTCCTTAACTTCTCTAAGCATCATTTTCCTCATCTGCGAAACAATGGCTACAAAAGTTTGCTGTGTGAATTCAAGATGAAGTAAACCACTGACACCATTGCTATTATGGCCCTAGGCTTGCTTATGCCTCATGTAGTAGGACTGAGGGGCAGATCAGGGACACAGAAGCAGAACCAGATCTGAATTTCCAAACTGAAATGGAGCTTGCTGGGTTCAATAATGTCACAACTTGAGTGAAAATCTCAGTTAACCACATTGTGTTATATTACATAATGCTTTGTACAGTTTTGGGGAACAGTAACTCTGCTGCCATCATTCAGCCTGCAAACAACCATCACATTTGAAATAGGGAATTAGAGAACTTTCTAAACCGCTTGCCTTCCAAGAGGAGTACAAACTTCCCATTTGTGTGGGCACTTACAAATTATGAATTCATTTGGGCTTTCCACTGCATTTGGCACTCTCTTTCTTTGCATCTTAATAAGGATGGGTTTTAAAAATTTCCAATTGTCTAAGTAGCTAGAACTTTAAACCAACTAACTTTCCATTAAAAAAAAAAAAATGTCTCCTGGGGAGCCTGGGTGGCTCAGTCAGTTAAGCATCCCACCCTTGGTTTTGGCTCAGGTCATGATCTCAAGGTTCACGGGTTGGAGCCCCCCATTGGGCTCTGTGCTGACATCATGGAACCTGCTTGGGATTCTGTCTCCCTCTCTCTCTCTCTCTCTCTCTCTCTCTCTCTCTCTGCCCCTCCCCTGCTCACTCTCCATCTCTCTCTTTCTCTCAAAAATAATAAATAAACGTTTGAAAAAAACGTCTCCTAAGGTAACTGTAAATAGTAAGACTGAAGTTTTCACTATGGAGGAAGGGAAGGAAAGCCTCACTTTACCACCTCTCCTTTGTAACTTCTTTTAGTACATTTTTCTAAAAGCCTATTTTCAAACCCCAGGGCTTAGAGTTAGTGAATATACCCTTTTTTTTTTTTTTTTTTTACAAAATATAATTTTGTGGCAATATGACCAAGTGGCTTAGAAGGAGAAAAATAAGACCTTGTGAAGAAAATACTAGATTTCTAATAACTTTTCTCTGAGATCCATTCATATTGTGGACTTTTTATAAGTCAAATGTCGAATTCGAACCCACCTAGGTACACCCTGACTCTATAAATACACACACACCTAACATACTTCTAAAAGAAGGAAATGTGTGCTGGGAAAATATTGGAACAATGAAGTTCCTGAGAGAAGCTTGTTTTTTCAAGTTATTAAAAGAAGGTGGCAAGCATTCATGAGGATATGAAAATTTAATGTCGTCTGAAGGAAACTCTTGAATATGGTTACCGTTGCTGCCAAAAAATCTCAGCTATGTTATGTCAGAATGTTCAATTGCAAGCTACGCTTTAATGAATGGAAAGATAGGGTAACAGCAGGAAGTTTCTGCAGCAACACACAGCGACCTTGAAAACCAAGTCCCCAACATTGAGCTCCACCGGTCAGGGGCTCCGCTGTCAGGTTATGTGATCTCCCAGTTAACAATCCAGGGTACCAGATGCCCACAAATGGGGAGCGGGGAAGAGCGGGAATAGTCTGCCCCTCTCCACATCCTCCCAGACACCACTTTGATGGAAAATAAACCTGCTTTGCTCTTTCTGAAAGAGTAGATGTTCCAAGAAACACAGCTCTGGACTCAGAAAAAAAAAAATCAAATACTTGATTCCCCTCTTTTCCATGCAGCTTGCTTGCAGGGTGATGTTGCTATTTTTATCAGCTCTCTTCAACCCAGCTGTTGCTTCATGTTAACATGGCAAATGGTGTGAAAATCCCAGCAGAGGCGCGTGAATCCCAGAGGGACCTGTCTTCTGTCATTTCTAGAACAGAGAAAATGTCATGAGCTTCAGTGGGGTATGGGTCAGGGACATTTCGCCAACGGAGGCAATGAGAACATTTCTGACATTTAAGTGATGTGAAGCCAAGGGACCAAACTTCCTCCTTATCAGCCTCAACCAAAAGCATGCATGTATGCACACACATCTTGTGGCCAATAAGGTGCCATGAATCTGTGAAGAAAAATTGGAGGCAAGAGTCTTCACATTTGAGGGACAGGCCACGGCTGTCCCAGGTGCTGGATGTGTGGCATCATGAGTTTGGGAAAACAGCATAGAGCCCAGCCTGGAGGTTGCCCCAGAGAACCCACTTCCTTTTTCTGACTTAGAATGTGACTTGTAATTTTAAACCCACTCTTTGTATTTCCTCTGTGAAAATAACAGCATTTTGGTGAGACTGTGTATAGGAGAAAAAAGTGCCACATAAAACTTAAGACGATTTAAAAATACAACTCTAATTGCAGGTTTGTTTTTCCATGGTTTGGCAAATTAGGGGGGCAAATTGGAGGGGCAGTTGGAACTTGCTCCAGCCATAAAAAGACTGCTCAGTTCCCCATCTAACATTATGGTCCATGAACTCTTTCAAAACCCATGAAAATATGATTGTAGGAGCTTCCTTCTAGAATAGCAGCTACTTTCTCCTCGGGGGTATTTTGTGTCTGCATGCCGCAATTTTGACTACGAGCATCGGGGGTTTCGATTTCTCTATTTTTTCATTCTTTATCTTTAGTACGAGGACAAAATTACATCCCTTATTACCCCCAAATTCTCAGATTCTCTTAGGTCTGATGAAGTTCAGTAACGAAACCAACACCTCACAAAGCCCCTTCCCTTAGGATTTGCAATCTACAGGAGCCTGAGGACAACAGTTAGAGCTTCTAGATTTCTATACAAACCTTGATCTGCTGTGACTTTATTAAGATTAAGAAGTAATCTAAAGGGAGGCTAAGGTGTGACAAATACTGTGGTTCTATTTGGCCCCCCTCGTGGGCCCTTTTTATCCCTCAAGCCTGGAGATCTAACAACTGCCTTTTCTAGGATCCCTTACAGCTTAACTTTTGGATATGACTTTGTTTTGGCCTTTTGAGTACCTTTGCATGAAGTTCAGGAGGCACAAGTAACATGGAGACCGTTTCTTTGTTGCTTCTGCTGACAAATGCCACAAAAGATGTGTTAGATTGGGCTTCAGCGTAAGCCCCATCTACTTTCGATCTTGACCTCCAGAGGCCAAGTGCAGAGGTCATGAGTCATGACTTGACTTGAGAGCCTGTATTTTTCAGTAACTTTCTGAGCACTGCATTGCAACTAAGCGACTGCACGTGGGATTGTGACCAACTGGTGGCACCATGTCTAGGACAGGTTCTGGAGGCCCATTCCTCATGCTTGTGAGAGCCCTCTACCATGCCTTGATGTGCTGGAAGTTATTCCTCATGGCCCATCCTGGACCCTTCCAATGAACTGCTAGGCACACAGTTCCTTGTATTAAATTCCTTTCTGCTTGGGGCGTCTGGGTGGCTCAGTCAGTTAAGCATCCGACTTCGGCTCAGGTCATGATCTCACAGTCGGTTCGTGAATGTGAACCCCATGTTGGGCTATGGGCTGACAGCTCAGAGCCTGCTTCGATTCTGTGTCTCCCCCTCTCTGCCCCTTCCCCACTTGCACTCTGTCTCTGTCTCTGTCTCTCTCTCTCAAAAATAAACATTGAAAAAAAACTTTAATTCCTTTCTGCTCAACATAAGTAATGTGGTTTCAGTTGTCCATGAGTGAGTGACTCCTGACTTAGAAAGTAAGCAGCTCGGGACTGTGAAAATTTGGATCCCAGTCCTGGCTGTATCCTCACTAGTTGGGACTGGTTGCCCTCTGCCAAATCCCTCCAGTGGCCTGGTCCTCTTCCCTGTCAGCTAATGTCATGGTCTCTACCTTCACCGAGAAAATTGGGAAAACTTTTAATTTTTACCTGCAACCAAATGAATTTTATGAACTCACACGTTCCTCCATGTTCTAAAAGAACCCTAATCCATTGCCAGAAATCTTCACAAACAGGGTAGAGCTTTCGGTGTTTCTAGTGGGTGGTTCTCTGAGCTCTCTTGGCATATACCATAGAGCACTTCCCCTCCCCCCCAAATGCTGGCCCTCATTGTTTTGTGGTTTCTTCCCACCACACAGCCCCTCTTATTTCTCCTCCCCTCAGTGGTGCTCTTCTCCCCAAGGATATCCCCACAACTTCTGTCATCTGTCCACCAGACCCAAGAGGGCTAGGACCCTGTTGACACCAACCATATCCCCTGCCCCTCCTTTACCTGTCAGTCAAGGAAGCTCAGGAAGGCCCAGAGCTTTGGAAGTAGAGTTTTTCTATTACTCTGACTGCTTTTCTCACTAGAAAATTCTCTACCTGGCCATGTAACTTTACATTGGAAGAAAATACATAAGCAAGGCAGGTCTTTCCTAAAACAGAGAGCTATAATCTAAAAAGGCAAGAGAATGTATTCAGTCATTTAAAACAAAAATGGATTGAGGTGAAATTCACAAAGCATAAAATCAAATCAACAATTTTATTTAATTTTATTAAACTAATATTCCTTTTTAAAATTTTTATTGATTTATTTTGAGAGAGAGAGAGCGAGCACATGTGCACGGGGGAGGGGCAGGAAGAGAGGGAGCCAAGCCAGTGCAGGGGCCGACTCAGGGCTCGAACCCACAAACTGAACCATGAGGTCATGTCCTGAGCCGGACACCTAACCAACCGAGCCACCCAGGCACCTCAAAATAAACCATTTTAAAGTGAACAGTTCAGTGGTACTCAGTGCACTCACAATGTTGTACAACCACCTCTTTACAAATTCCAAAAGATTTCCATCATTCCAAAGTAAAACCCTGTCATCCCTCACTCTTTCCTCTCCCAGCCCTCAGTAGCCACCAACCTTCTTTCTGTTTCTACAGATTTACTATCCATTCTTTATATTTCATATAAATGAAATCATACAACATGTGATCTTTAGTGTCTGGCTTCTTTCTCTTAGGATAATGTTTTCAAGATTCTTTCACACTGTAGCATATCTCAAAACTTCAATCCGTTTTATGGCTGAATAAAATTGTGTTGCATGTGTGTATCATAATTTGTTCATCCATTCACCCACTGATGGACATTTGGGTTTTATTCTACCTTTTGACCATTGGGAACAGTGCTGCATGGTCAGTCATGTACAAGGTTTTGTTTGAAAACCCCTTTTCAATGTTTAGGGGCACATACCCAAGAGTGAAATTGCTGGGTCATATGGTAATCCTATGCGTCACTTTTTGAGGAACCTCCGTACTATTTTCCACCATGGATGAGCCATTCTACAGTCCTAACAGGAGAGCAAAAGAGTTTCAATTTCTCCACATTCTCACCAGTACTTTTGATTTTTCAGTTTTTTTTACTACAGCCATTCTCGTATGAAGTGGTATTTCATTATGGTTTTGACTTGCATTTCCCCAACGACTAATGATGTTAATCATCTTCCCATGTGCTTATTGGCCATTTGTGTATACTCTTTTGAGGAATTACCCGTCTATTTTTTTATCTAAAAAGTTAATGGCCTTTGGAACTATGTTCAACAATTTTGGAGCATTGTAACTTTGGTTTGAGTACCTCTCAGGCTTCATTTTCTTCCTCCACAAGGAGCACAGGATAACTTCTCATTTCTGGAGCTTCAGCATCCTCTGGGGTTGGCTTAAATTGTTGACTCACAGAGGTTTTCCTGATACTCTTCTTTAAAATGGGTGCAAGTGTCACTCTGTTTCACAGTATACAATTCTTTCCTTCATAGCACTTGACACAATCTGTAATTACATATTCATTTGTTTGTAAGTTTTTCTACTAGATCATTCACTTTTTGCGGTCAGGAACCACCAACTATGGTTCAAATATTCACAAATATTCACAACTGTATATCCACAGCATAGCACAGCATCTAGCCTGTAAGAGGGTATGTGACGTTTGTTGAATAAGAAAAAAATTAATAAATTACTAATGACATTCATAGGGAATTTAGCAGAGTGCCTAGCACATATTAGATCAGTGGTTCACACTGGGAAATTTTGGAAATGTGGTCAGGGGTGGTGGGGAATGTTTGTGGTTACCACAATAATTGGGAAGACACTATTGGCATTTAGAGGGCAGGGGCCAAGAATACTAGACAATGCTTATGGGGCAACCATCCGATGCCAAGAACTGTCTCACATCCCACACAACTTTAGAATAGCCCACCAGACGTTGATGTAGGGGGGAAATCTGCCTGTAATTATCTGCATTTATAATACTCTCTTTTGCATATAAACAGAAAGTAACATTTGTACATTTTAATATGCACTGAATTTTCCAGGAATGCAACTATCACATAAATTTAGAAAAGGCTGTGTTTCATTTTGTTTGATACTCTATTGAGGATTGTTCACCTCTTCAGAAGATCATTTCTCCATTAGCAACACTGCTTATGTTATACGAACCCTCAATATAACACGTTAGGCTCAGGCTGTATTTGAAAGTGTGATTCTACATATTGGTGCAAAAAACTGATTAGTTCATTATGTCCTTCTAGTCTGGACATGCCTGAGTATCTGCATATTGAAATACCTATTTTATTATAAATTAATGTCTTCTTTCTTTCTTCTTATATTTATATTTACAGCATGTTAATCATTTTGAAATTGTGTATGTAGGTAGGTTATCCATGAATTTTTTTGCAGGATCTTAAGAGAAACTAAATTTTTGATTTAAAGGAAAGCAGTGAGTCTAACACAGATTAGAACTGCTGTATTCAATGCTCTCTTTCTAATAATAATAGTAGTAATAGTAATAATGGGATTTTACAGCTTTGTCTGAGGTGAATGGCAGGAGAAATAAGATGTTTCTTACTTTTATTCTAAACTCTTACTTTCTAGGGGCACCTGGGTGGCTCAGTCCGTTGAGCGCTGGACTTCGGCTCAGGTCATGATCTCACGGTTTGTGGGTTTGAGCCCTGCGTCGGGCTCTGGGCTGACAGCTCAGAGCCTGGAGCCTGCTTTTTGGATTCTGTGTTGCCTTCTCTCTCTGCCCCTCCCCCACTTGTGCTCTGTCTGTCTCTCAAAAATAAATAAATGTAAAAAAAAATTTTTTTTTAACTCTTACTTTCTCATTCTTATTGCCAAAATGCTCCTTCACCCATACCCAGGGACACTTTTTATATTTTGTGCACTCCAAGTGCTGATACTTAAAATTAAAAGGTGCATTACAGGACTTGTGAGTAAAATTTCTATATACTCACCCAAAGTGAGGTTTGTGCAGTTATAATTATACAAAGTCTGGCCGGTGTTTGAGAGGCATGTAGTATACAAGAGAGTTCTAGAGCCCCTACACTGGACAGATCTGGGTTCAAATCCTGAATCCATTCTTTAGTAATGGCATTATCTCAGACTCAGTGTTTAATTCTCTGAGCCTCAATTTCCTCAGCCATAGAATGGAGCCAATGATAATTCTCTCCAGAGTTGCTGTGTCATGAAATGAGATCATGCATACACGGGGCCCAGCCCAGTGCAGTTATGTGGTGGGTAGGTAATGTTAATTTATTTCTTCATCTTCGAATCTCCCAGATCACTAAAATAATTGCCATCCAAAGACACAGGTTCTACGTAGCATATCATGAACATGAACTCATAAAATGATTAACACGTTAAGACATCACTGGCTTCAATTCAACAAATATATTTTTACACTACATTCTAAGCATGCTGCTTAATATAAACCTTAGTGCAAGGTTACTGAAACTGCAGTTTGTAGACAAGCATTTTTTCCAAGTCCCTAGCTTGCATCATCCTGAAAGGGGACTGCAATCTCCAAAAGTTAGAAGTAACCACCTTAGGCAAAATCAGTTCATTGCTTTTGATGCAATTATCAGATGAGCAAGTTAGTTTTTGCTTTGCAGATACTTAAGAAGTATGTTAGATAAGTTAGTGGTAATCAGCGACCAAGTTTCAACCACTATCTATTGTGTTGCATCCTTTGCGGGTTTTCTGAAGAAACAAAAACATTCTCTGGCTCAAGGAACCATTGACTGAGTTTAGGAGACAAAAACTTCAGACAGCCTCAGAACACTTAGTGCAAGTATTAAGTGGATACAGTTCAATTTATCCAGAGAAATTGAAGACGTTGAACAAAGAAAAGAATTCATATGGAAAGGATGAACTTGGGGAAGATGGGGTACTTACAGTGTTGTCAGTGGTTATGGATCTGGGACTAGCATGAATATAAAGAAAGATATTTCAAAGATCTCTTAACTGAGTCAAGCACATATGTTGTGTTGTGGTCAATTCAATCTTACTAGTAGAAACGTTAGATGAAGCCAACTCTATTGGGTTTTTTGGTTTTGTTTTTTATTTTATTTTGAGAGAGAGCAAGTGAGCAGGGGAGAGGGGCAGAGGGAGAGACAGAATTCTAAGCAGGCTCTACACTCAGGGTGGAAATCCATGTGAGGCTCCATCTCACAACTCTGGGATCATGACCTGAGCTGAAATCAAGAGTCAGATGCTTAACGGACTGAAGCACCCAGACGCCCCCAACTTATTGGTTTTGATGGAAAATTCATGCATTCATTCAACAAATATGTATTGAATTCCTGGTATGTATCAAGCACTGAGTAAAAAAGTGGGAATGGCCACATGAGCAATCAGATACAATCCCTGCCCCCAGAGAATATACATTCTAGAAGCACAGCTAGACATTATCTAGTTATATGTGTACAGCTGCATCCTGCAATTCAGAAAAGAACCAGGAGCTGTAGGAACACAAAACTGAACCAGATCTAGTCTGAGATGTCCAGAAAGACTCTCATGAGGTAGCGATGGCCCAGCTGAATTTTGAGGGATGAAATGAAGTCAGCTGGGTAAAGGGGAAAATAAGATTCCTGACAGAAGGAACAGCATATGAAAAAGTTATATTACTTTTTTATTTTTAAAGATATCTGGAAAGAAGACTCAAGATGTCTGATCCAGATAATTCTGTATAATATTATATATAATATACATAATGTTACATATGTAATGTTATATATAATAATTCTATTCTTTATGGTTTTAGTGTGTTAAGAATATGTCCCCCCCCCAATTTTTAAAAAATACCAACCCGGACACCAGAAAGATAACGGTCTAGAGTCCATAAACATTGTCGGGTCAGAGACAAGGCACAACTACTGAAATAACCAAGTAGTTGACTGGATCATTACCCACGATGGAGATTTGGGTTGGAGAAAGAGTGGTTTGTCTTGGGGCAAGGTCATCAGGATTCAGTAATGGTGGCCTGTACAGAGTGACGGAAGCTGCTTTTCATTTACTCTGAGTTGTAGCTAACCAGAGGGAACGGAAAATCGTGGAATTTTAGATCCAGAAATGATCTGAGAAATATTTTTTTCTTGTCTCTTTTACTCTCAAATAGCCAGATTTTTGCTGTACCATACCATCTGGCTAAGAACTTTTTGTTATAACTTTTTTAAAAGGATAAACGTAATGCATACATTTATTTTGAAAATTGGAAATTATGAGAAAGAACAAAGAATCAAAAAAGCACTCATAATCCTATACCTATTTTATTCCACTATGGGATTTATAGTCATTTGTAAAGCATGTCTCTATTTTTTTGGATTATCAGATTCCTTTCCTTCCTTCCTTCCTTCCTTCCTTCCTTCCTTCCTTCCTTCTTTCCTTCCTTCCTTCCTTCCTTCATCTTTCTTTTCCTTTTCTTCTTTTCTTTTTTCTTTTTGCTACTCAAATAATGCTTCAACAAACATCTTATTTCTAAAGTTCTGTTACATATAATACTATTCCCCCTTAGTTTACATTTCTATAAATTGTATTTGGACCCATTTTTGATACTTCCTGAAATGATTGTCCATGGCTGCTAAAGTCACTAGATGAAACGTTGATGAAGAACTTTATGAAAGATGAATCAGGCAGAAAACACCTAAATATACTGATCAACCCTAAAATCGCTAAAAATGTGACAGCTAAACATTAGGTTCACCCCTTGATTTGATGCAGCAGAGAGTACACAGCCCCACGTATGAAATATTCTTGCCGAAAGTAAAAACAAACAAACAAGCCAAAGAATTGAACAGAAATCTATCAAGCTTCTAGGATCTAACCCCAGTTGACAGGACATACAAGGGGTAAAGGAATAAATTAAGCAATAACACAAGGAAATAAACACAGAATCTGGGAAAGTATACTTCAATATAAATAATTCAGTTTTTTTTTCTCCAACAAATGACATAAAACAAAAGAAAGAGGGAATTCTTATGGATTAAAAGAGATGGAGAGGGGCCCTTGGGTGGCTCAGTTGGTTAAGTGTCCAACTTTGGCTCAGGTCATGACCTGCACGGACTGTCAGGGCTCTTCCGTTCCTCTGTCCCCTTCTCTCTCTGGCTCTCCCCAACTTGTGCACACACACAAACACACACGCGCACATGCATACATTCTCTCTCTCTCTCTCTCTCTCTCTCTGTCTCTCTCTCAAAAATAAACATTTAAAAAATTAAAAAAAAAAATAAAAAGAGATGGAGAGACATAACTAAATTCAATCTGTAGCCCTTTCTCAGTCTTTGATTCAAACAAGTGATTATAAGGAGTCATATTTGAAGCAATGGGAGACATTTGATAATGGCCTGGGTATTTGATGACATTGGAGTAATTTCACTAGGAATGAGAATGGTATTATGGATGTGCAGAGTAGTGCTTATCCATAAAAGATACATATTTAAGAATACACCGGTGAAATTAGATAATGTTGGGGTTTTTAATTGAAACACTCCAACAAACATATAAATAAATAAATAAAATGCAGGTTGTGGGGGTGAATACGTTAAACATGTCTGCCAAAATGTGGATGAAGGATGAAGCGTACATGAGATTCACATTAGCCTGTGTTGGAAATTTTCTCTAATAAAAAGTAAAAATAAGCGTGTTAAAGGGTAGTACTAAAAGCGAATTTTGTTTTGGAGCTTAAAGGTTGGAATCTGTTTTGGTTGTAATGCATACATTATCTGTATGCAGCATTTTCTGCAAAATTATTTCACGTGTTTTTTGAAACTGGGCTATAAGGAAGGTACCTTTTCCATAGCTCTGTAATTGTTGTGGGGGTACAATGTTTTTCACCCCACACCGTGAACATTTCTGAGTTGCTGTCACAATGAAAACTTGAAATGGTTCCTTCTTTGAGAGTAAATTCCAGATTTTCTTATGATCCATAGGCTCAACACAACTGAAGGTTGAATTCTTAGATGAAATCCAAAGTATTTAGAGAGTACTAAGAACAGAAAGTTTCCTGAACCTGTGTTGAGGTGTTATGGATGCCTAAGTCTCCTGGCAACTGGTTCTTCATGCTTTATTATTATTATTACTACTACTACTTGAGAGAGAGAGAGAGAGCAAGTGGGAGAGAGGGGCAGAGGGCAAGAGAGAGAGAGAAAGATCGAGAGAGAGAGAGAGAGAGAGAGAGAGAGAGAGAGGGAAAGAATCTTAAGCAGGCTTCACATCCAGTATGGAGCCCAATGTGGGGCTCAATCCCATGACCCTGGGATCATGACCTGAGCCGAGATCAAGAGTCAGACGCTCAACTGACTGAGCCACCCAGTCACCCAAGTGCTTCACTCTTAAATGTTTAAAAATGATCAGATAAGATATCTTCAAAACTGTGGGTGGCATATTATCTCTGGAAAAGTTAATCTAGTCAGCATATTAGGCAAAGAAAGTAATGATCGTCCTACAGGATTAAACTTGAGAGTTACCAGCCAAAACTGACGGAGGGCATTTGATTTGGGCATTTACAAAAACCAAGGATAAGGCTTGAAAGCATTATGCTAAGTGAAATAAGCTAGACACAAAGAACAAACATTGTATGATTTCAGCTACATGAAGTATTTAGAATAGACAAATTCACGGAAGCAGAAAGCAGAATAGAGGTGACCAGGGACGGAAGAGGGGAGGAAATGGGAAATTGTTTAATGGGTACCGTGTTTCATTCTGGGAGATAGACAGTGGTGATAATTGTACAACATTGTGAATGTGCTTGAAATAGATTAAAATGGTATATTTTATGTTATGTATATTTTATCACAATCAAGAAAAAACAAAAAACACACTCACAGAGGAGAAGGAAAGAAACATAGTGGGCAGTGAAATAGTTTCCTGCCTCAGCTCATTTGCCCCACAAATGATGTCCTTTGTGGTTGTGCCATGAATAACAAAGTATTTCTAGCTTGTGCCTATCAAACCACAGTCCATTTTATAGTCCAGTGGTTCACAAACTCCAGCGGGCATCAGAATCATCTGCCTGGTTTGTAAACACGCAGGGTGTTTCACACCCAAATTTTCAGATTCAGTAGATCTGAGGTGAGGCCTGAGAATTTGTGTTTCTGCTCAGTTCCCAGTTGATGCTGATGTTCCTGGTCTAGGGACAGCTCTTTGAGAGTCTTGGTTATAGTCTAATATAGTCTCTCCATTGTTCAAAAAAAAAAATTTCTGAAATGCTTCCCTAGTTGCCTGTCTGTAATAATTAAGAGTCTTTCAGAGGCAAACAGAAAATTCGACCCAAACAATCTAAAGTAAAATTTGGTATTTAGTAACTCCGATAACTAAGAAATCCAGTGGTAGGGCAATCTTCAGGTACTGTCTGATTCATTGACTCACCTCTTCTCAGAGTTATGGCTCCATTTTGAGTTGAATTGTGTCTTCTCCCCATAAAAGAGATGTTGAGGGGCAACTGGGTGGCTCAGTTGGTTAAAACGTCTGACTCTTGGTTTCGGCTCAGGTCATGATCTCACAGTTTCATGAGTTTGAGCCCCGCATCGCTCTCTGCACTGACAGGGTGTAGCCTACTTGGGATTCTCACTCTCTCCCTCTCTCTCTGTCCCTCCCCCACTCATGCCGTCTCTCTCTCTCTCTCTCTCTCAAAATAAATAAATAAACTTAAAAAAAAACAAACCCAACAGAGTACAAGTAGAAATTGAGGATTAATGTGGGAGAAGCATTTTGAAAAGTCCATCACGTCCCAGCTGACTATACTCGTAGGTCAGGCTGGCTTCTCGGTCTCACAACAGCTGATGGGCAGCCCCCTTGCCAGCCTGTTCCAGCTGCATCCAGAACCTCTTGGGAATCACACCTCTTATCTCCACCTCTTACCCACGGAGCTTTGATCTAACATATTAGATCTTATATTTAGGTCTGTGATCCATCTCTACATAATTTTTTCATATGATGTGATATAAGGGATCTGGGTTTGTTTTTTGTATATGAATAGCCAATTGTTCCCACAGCATTTATTGAAACGTCAATCCTTTCCTTATTGGATTACCTGGCACCTTTGCTGAAATTTAATTGACCATATACTATTAGGTCACCTTGTGGACTCTCCATGCTGTTCCACTGAAATATATTTCTATCTTTAAATCAATAGCATGCTATCTTGATTATTGTAGTTTTTTTTAACTAAGCTTTAAACGCAGATAGTATGAAGGCTCAAACTCTGTGCTTTCCCAAGTTTGGCTATTGTGGGTCCTTTGAATTTCCATGTTTTAAAATCACGTTGTCAACCTCTATGATCACATTCACCAAAAACAAAGCCTGCTGGGATTTTAATTAATATCATTGAATCTATGGATTGATTTGGAAATTGTTAATATTGTAACAATGTTCCTATTCATTAATATGGTATCTCTCTCCATTTATTTATGTCTCTTAAAATTTCCCTTAGCAATAATTTGGAGATTTTAGTCTACAGCTCTTGCACTATTTGTAAATATATCTTTATTTCATATTTCTAGTGTTATTATAATAGGTACTACCATTTTAACTGCCAGTTTTTATTTATAAATATACTTAATTATTTTTATATTAATTTTATATGATACGTCCTTGCCAAATAAAGATAAGCAGTTGTTCACCATAAGCCACATTGTTTATACAAATAGTTTAGGCACAACAAGCCTCTATTATCAGTTCTGGAAATGATAATAACCCCCCAAAATCCGAAGTCTCAAACACCAACCAAAGGCCAACCATTCAAGAAGACCTGTCTAAGGATAGCAGTCTCAGGCCTTCTATATCAACTCTTTTCTTCACACATGGTATATTGTTTCTATTGTTTCATTTTTTTTACTCTATGTGACTTTGTATTTTAAATGGCTTTCTTGTAAGCACCATATATTTGGATCTTGCTTTTTTAAATCTAATATGACATTCCTTGCCTTTTAATAGAAATGTTTATATCTTGCATATGTAATGTAACTATCAATATGGCTGGTTTAAACCTATCTTGCTATATTTTTACTATTTGTTCTATTTGATGTTTTTTCCTTTTTCTCCTCTTTTCTGGCTTTCTTTGGAATTAATTGAATTTTATTTATGATCCCATTGTATATCCACTAGCAGCTTATCAGCTATACCTCTTGGTTTTACTTTTTAGTGGTTGCTAATATATATACTAATACTAATATGTATATTAATATATACCAATACCAATATATATACTAATATATATATACTAATACCTATATATTAGTATTTACTAATATACTAATAGTAATATATATACTAATACAAATATATATAGTAATACTAGTAATATATACTAGTACTAATGTGTATGTTATATATAGAGAGTATACAGTATATATATATAAATTTGAAATAAGAATAAGATAATTTATATATACATTATACATAATAGTAAATTAATAAATTATAACAACCATATAAATCATATATAAAATTATTTTAATATTATTTCAAATAATATTGTATAACCTATATGATGTAGTAATCTTCCAACAGTATAGTTCCATTTCTACCCTCAAGACTTCTATATATGTTAAGAAAACTCAGAGAAGATTATTATTTTGCTCTAAAAAGCCACTATAATTTAAGGACATTAAAAATATGGGACATTTCAGGGTGCCTGAGTGGCTCAGTTGGTTAGGCATCTGACTCTTGATTTTGGCTCAGGTCATGATCCCAGGGTCATGGGATGGAACCCCATGTCAGGCTCTGTGCTGAGCATGGAGCCTGCTTAGGATGCTCTCTCTCCCCCCATACTCCTCTGCCCCTCTTTCCCACTTGCTCTCTCTCTCTCAAATAAATAAATAATTTTGAAAAAGAAAGAAAGAAAGAAAAATAAAGAATGTTCCTTTTTGCTATAATAATTAACTTAAAAATTCTGGAAAATAAGATATTAATATGTGACAATAGCAAATACCAAAGCCAAAAATACCAAAAACCAAAGTTCAAAAACTGGTAGTCATTTCGATTTAGGTATAAATGAATCCTCCATCAGTTAATTGAGCAACATCCATGGTAAATGGTGAGTACTTGATAGACATTATTTAATACACACCCAACCCTCTTTTTTTCATCCACCAAATATTTACAGAGATTGTGGCAAGTATGTAGCACATGAACATTTCTTTCCTACAGAAAAGTGTTTTCAATTGCTTTCGAAATTTTATTTACCAAACCAGTACCATCATGCCCCTCAGATGCTCCAAATTATGACCCACATACTACAAATATCCAACACTGAACCCTGGACCTTCATCTTTTACTGGTTTCTCTGAAAATTCTAGTTTCAAGGCAAGAAATTAAAGAATTTTTAAGCAGCTCAAGTTCTTATGTACTAACTACAGCAGCAGGTATATTGTCACATCTTTCTCTAAACTGTGCCAATGAACACTTTAATTAAATTATCTTTTCAATATTTTCATTGGCACCATGCTACTATATGTTCTGTATTGAGGGAATGACTGTCATTCCCTTTTTTTTTTTTTTTTGAAGTTTTTTATTTTTTTTATTTTTTTTTTTATTATGAAGTTCCACCCTTTTTATTTACACAGGATATTGAAAGTTGTAGAGGAAGCTCTTTGCCCACAAAGGAAAAGATAGAATAGGCATAGGACTTCTGTCCAGGAGCCTTTCCATTATCCTTACTATTGTGGTATCATCTTATTGCTTTCCTTTATTTTACAACATAATAAGTTACAAACTCACCTCTAAGGATATAGTCGGAGTGCTGTGAGTTTAAGTTCCTTGAAATAATTGTTTTCTCTGAATACGTTATCAATTTGAGACAGTGTTCATTACTTTTTGTTCAGCCTTAATGTTTGCTCTTTTCCATTCTTTCAAATTAAATGTTATTTTTTGAACACGTAAAACTTTTATATCAGTCAAAACTCAAAACTATAAAAAATATATATATTCTCCTTATCACACTCCTGTCTCCCTCTCCCACCACCTGTCTGTTACCACTTTTATTAGTTTCTGTGTTTCTATTTGCAAAAATCAGCAAATATGAATGTGAGAATATACACATGTATTTTTTCTTATTCCCCCTTCTTTCTTCCAGAAAAGGTAGTTTACTATATAACTGCTCTGCATATTGGTTTTTTAGCAGTTATTTAATCTTTGAGTTTTTTCATTTGTAAAATGGGGAGAATACTATTGTGAAGATTAAATAGAAGGAGGTGTATGAGGTACCCACCATAGGATCAGGCACAGTGAAACACACCTTACATGTCTCTACAGCCTACTCTTCTCATTCTGTGGCAATAAACACTCACATCACTTTCCATTAGTGCTGTAGATTAAAGCATCCTTGGGAAAGTCAGGAACACACAGCAGATCTTCTATGAATGGCTTGTAGCTTTTCAGTTGTATTTACAATTAAAGCCACTGCACTTGACTTCGAAGCAAACTCTCAACCCAAAGTTGGCTCCTGGCAGATCTCCTTTTGGTACCAGCACACAAGCTACCATAAGTAGCCATGAATCTCTCCCACCTGCTACCGGGGGATGAACAGATGCATGGCTAGACTGCATTGAAAAGATTTTTCTATTTGACTGCAGATTTGCTACTTCCTGTACTTCTTACTTTGTGTAGACACATATCTTCATCTGATATCATTTTCCTTTTTCATGAAGAACTTCCTTTAACCTTTCTTGTGATACATGTCTATCGGGAAGAAATTCTTTTACCTTTTATTTGTCATTTTTTACTTCTATGTTTTGAAAAATCTTTTTGCTGGGTGTATAATTCTGGGTTGACAGCTATTTTCATTTAGTAGTTTAATTCTGTTACCCTATTTTCTAGTGGCTTGCATAGTTCGTGACTAAAAATTTGCTGTTATTCATTCTTACTACTGTTCCTCTGTATGTGATATGTTCTCTGCCTTTTTTCCCCTCTAGCTGCTTTTAAGAGTTTTCTCTTTGTTATAGCTTTTTAGCAATTTGATTATTATGTGCCTTTATGTTGTTTTCTTTACATTACTCTGCTTCGGGTTTGTTGTGTTTCTTCTATTATGGGTTTATGGTTTTCATCAAATACTTTTATAATACTTTCATCACCTACAACAACTTTTTGTGTCTATTGACTAGGTTTTTTTTTTCTAGTTATAGAACCTATTTTCCTACTTCTTTCCATAAATGTTTTCATGCTAGACATTGCAAATTTTATGATGCTTGGTGCTGGGTCCTACTATATTTTTGAAATAGTGTTAACCATTGTTCTGACATGCTTAAGTTTCTTGGGATCAGTTTGATCGTTTTGAGGTTTGCTTTTAAGATTTGTTATTGTGAGTGCAGACCATTTTTTAGTCTTAGGGTGATTTAGCCCCACTATTACCCAATGCCTTGTGTGTTAAATGGTCTTTCCATGCTGGCTAATGGGACCATGAGTTAGTCCCAGTACTGTATTAGCTCTAAGAATTGTTTAGTCTACTAGTATATTAGTCTGCTCAGACTGCCATAACAAAATGCCACAGGCCGGGTGGCTTAAATAACAGAAATTTATTTCTCACAGTTCAGAAGTCTAAAAATCCCAGATCAAAGTCTGACAGAGTTTAGTTTCTGGTGATAGCTCTCTTCCTGGCTTGAAGATCAGCACCTTTGTGCTTTCACATGTGTGAAAGGTGTGGGAAGGGGTGTGCTTTCAGTGTGTGCAAGGGGTGGGAAGAGGGTTTTACAGGGGAGAAAGAATGAGAAAAAAAGAAAGAAAGAAAGAAAGAAAGAGAAAGAGTGGACGCTCTGGTGTCTGTACTTATAAGGACACTAATCCCATCAAGTCAGGGTTGCATCCTTATGACCTCATTTAACCTTAGTTACTTCCTTACTCTAAATATAACTACACTGATAGTTAGGGCTTCAACATATGAATTTGGAGGGAACACAAACATTCAGTGCATAACAACTGCTTTCTAGTGATTCTTTCTCTGGTCTTAGATAGTTTCTTTTCCCCCATACATGTGCAAATGAGTACTTAGCCAAAGATTCAAGGGTACCCCTTTGTATATCACCAGTATCTTTTTGTGTGTATCTCTCTCCTCTCTAGTATTCTGTTCTGGAAATTCTAGCTGTGCTGACTTCTCAAAACTGTGACTCTTTAACTCAGTAAGACCACTGGGTGGTCATTTAGACCACTGGCTCCATACGGGTTCCCCATCCTTACACTGCAGCCTAAAACCTGCTTCCAGGCTGTAAGCCAGGCAATCACAGGGCTCATCTGCTTTGTTTCCTCCTTTTGATAATCATAGCCCCGTGCTGCCTATTGTCAATCTCTCCAAACCATTGTTTTATATATATATTTGTCTGGTTTTCTAGGTGATTAGGTACAAGAATAAACACATTATCAGTTATATTATCATGTCTAAAAGCAGAACTACATGTTTAGTATAGATTACATTAATAATAATGATCATTCTATGCATGAAAAATTGGGGCACACAGCTTCCTTACTTTCCATAGACTTATGGCTATCTGAAAGTGTTTGAATGTATTTAAAATTTTTCCCGTGGGTGTAAAAGACAGTCATGTCCTTCCCTGCCATAGTGTGGGAAGCAAAACATAGGAAGGACAGTGGGGTTTAGAGACTTAGAGTTTCTATTTTCTTACATTTTGACCCAATTAAAACTTTTGCCACAGTGACATTTGTTCCTTAGCCACCGCTGAAACTGCTACACTCCAGTCTTTATTTTATATGTTCCATTTAAATGTTGTGCTTATGTAAATTATAAAACCCTGATACCACACTATGGCAGGCGGGTGTATTACTATACTCTCTATTCTTGTGGTGAGGTCTAAAACATCCTTGCCCAAACTAATTGGGTAGGAAATTATTTGGAAAAGCTAGCTGGTAAAAGCGAAATAAAATGCAAATGTTAATTTTTATCTGAGAAGCACTTTTTCCCCTTCTCCAGTTTCATTTTCAGAAATCAGGTTCCATAGCAAAGCCATGTTCATAAATGAATATGGCATGAAAAGTTCTGTTTCCCTCCTATTTCCAATTTCAGATAAGAATCTTTTTATATCAACATCACTTTCCAAAATTTGGACTCTTTCAGGTTTTCCTTACTTTACTTGTAACTATGGAAATAAATCTTAGTGCTAAGAAGACATATTAGTCCTTCTAGCTTCTTCTAAAAGCTTTGCCATTTACTTTGTGTCGGTTCTTATTTTCATTCTAGTTCATTCCACATTTGCGTGTTGATCATCTACTATGTATAAAACCCTCTGTGAGGTGTTAGGAGATTTAGAAATAAGACTGCACCCTGCTCTTAATCTGCTAAGGAAAAATAACACGCAAGCAGCTAACATGCAAGTGGTAAGAAGTGTTAGAGAAAATCCAAGTGGGCAAAACTTCTTTGACAACCTACCACCAAAGGCCCTTTTATCCTGGTAGAAGATTAAGGGAGAGGGAATGGGTTGGGCAAAGTTTCATTAAAAAAAAAAAAAAGTGGTTTTTAACAGAAACCAATGTCTGTTTTGATGGGAGCTGAAAACTAGGGACAATAGGGGCACCCAGGTGGGTGCTTGAGTGTCTGACTTCGGCTTAGGTCATGATGTCACCATTTGTGAGTCTGAGCCCCACATCCAGCTCTCTGCTGTCGGCGCAGAGCCCATTTTGGATCCTCTGTCCCCCTCTCTCCCCGCACCTCCCCTGCTTGCACTATCTCTCTAAAAAATAAAAATACTAAAAAAAAAAAAAAAAAGAAGAAAAGAAAATTGGGGATAGCATTTCAGACTGAAGGTAAAGCTGGAATATTCCTTAAGGAAGAGGTTTAATGTTCCTTAGCAAGCAGAGGAGCATCATAGAAGACCTGGATTCAAATCCACTCAGCAGTTATGGGATCTTGAGAACTTAACCTCTCTGAGTTTCATTTTCTTCATCTATACAATGTGATCAATAATATCCACCTTCAAGAGTTTTCATTATACATATACACATACACACACACATGCACACACAGAGATCTTCTTTGAGTTATGACGGAGTTATGTTCCAATAAACCCATGGTTAAGGTGAAAATATTTTAAATCAAAAATGCATTTAATGCACCTAATCTACCAGATATTATAGCGTAGCCTAGTCTACCTTAAATGTGCTCAGAACACCTTCATTAGCCTAAAGTTGAGCAAAACCATCTAACACAAAGCCTATTTTCTAATAAAATGTTTAATACCTAATGTAACTTACAGAATACTGTACTGAAAGTGAAAAACAGAATGGTTGTAAGTGTATCAGTTATTTATTCTTATGATTGTATGGCTGACTGGGAGTTGTAGCTCACTGCTACCACTGTCCAGCATCATTAGGGACAGTATTGTACCACATATCACTAGCTCAGGAAAAGATCAGAATTCCAAATTCAAAGAATGGTTTCTACTGAATGCCGATCACTTTCACCTCATTGTAAAATTGAAAACCTGAAAGTCAAACCATTGTTGGGGGCTATCTTATTATCTATCATCCATCCACCTATCTATCTATCTATCTATCTATCTATCTATCTATCTAGTATCTGTCTATCATCTATCTATCTATCTATCTATCATCTATCTATCTATCTATCTATCTAGTATCTATCTAATGATCTACCCATCCATCCACACACAGACAGACTGGCATCAGAGAAGATTCAATTAACAAAGACTAAACTGATAATTCCTTAATAAAGAATTAAGAATATGAGGCTATTTGGGGAACTTTACATTATCCAGAGGAATTGCTTTGATTTGCAAATATTTCTTAAGATTTTTGCATCTACATGCATGAAGGATTTGAGTCTGTAGTGTCTTATTGTAATGTCTTTGGTTTTGGTATCTGGGTGAGGCAGAACTCATAGAACGGGTTGAGAACTATTCCTCCTCTTCAGTTTTCTGGAGTAGTTTGTAAATTTGATGTGAATTTCTTCCTCAAATGTTTGTAGAACAATCAGTGAAACTATCTGGGGCCTGAGGTTTGTGTCTGTGTGTGCGTGTGTATTTAAGGACACTGCTCCACCATCTTCCCATCTCCATTGTTTCAGATGACAAATATGCTCTCATCTTTATCTTTGTTCCTCTATAAAGTGTTTTTTTCCCCCTCTGGATATTGTAAGGGTTTCTCTTTATCACTGATTTTAATTAATTTGAGTATAATGTATTTTGGTTTTCTCCATGTTTCTTGGGCTTGGGTTTCGTTCAGCTTTTTGAGTTTAGATCACAGTTTATGGTTTTCATCAAATTTTTTTTAATTGGGGGCATTACATCTTAAAATATTTTTTCAACCCTTTCTTTCTACACATATTCCAATTACACATGTATTAGGGCCACTTAAAGTTGTTCCACAGTATACAGATTCTCTGTTCATTGTTTTTCATTATCTTTTTTTCTCTTGGTGTTTCATTTTGGATAGTTTCTATTGCTTTGTCTTCAAGTTCACTGAACTTTTGTTCTACAGAATCTAATACATCCCATCATCTGCAGCATTAACCCTATCCAGTGTATTTTTTCATCCCAGACATGGTAATTCTCATCCCTTTAATTCTGAAATGCATATATATTTTATGTGTGTGTGTATATATATGTATTTATCTGTATATATTGTATATGTATATATAAATGTACAACGATTATATAATATGTATATATAGGGGTGCCTGGGTGGCTCAGTTGGTTAAGCATCTGACTCTTGGTTTCCGCTCAGGTCATAATTTCATGGTTTGTGAGTCCAAGCCCCACATGGGGGCTCTGCATTGACAGTGTCGAGCCTGCTTAGGGTCCTCTCTCTCTCTCTCTCTCTCTCTCTCTCTCTCGCCCTCACTCATGCTCTCTCTCTCTCTCCAAAAATAAATAAATAAACTTACAAAACAAAAAGCTATATAGGTAATATGTGTATATATTTTGTTGAGACAAAATTGGTATATAACATATAAGTTTCAAGTTACAACTTTGTAATTTGACATCTGTATGCACTGCAAAGTGATCATCACTAAAAATCTAGTTACCATCTATCACAATAAAATTGACCCCCCTCACCCACTTTTCCCACACTCCCCCAACCCATAACCACCAATCTGTTCTATGTATCTATGAGTTTGTTTTTGTTTTCTTGTTTGTTTGTTTGTTTGTTTGTCTAGATTCCAGGAATGAGTAAACTCATAATATTTGTCTTTCTCCTTCTGACGTATTTCACTTAGCATAATACTTTCAAGGCCTATCTGTGTTGCTGCAAATGGCAGAATTTCATTTTTTTATGCTTAGTAGTATTCTGATTTTATACACACACACACACACACACACACACACACACACACACACACACTAATTCTTTATCCATTTACGGATATCCATCTATGGACATAGAAGTTGTTACCATTTCTTGTCTATTGAAAATAATGTTACAATGAAATAAGGGTGCATACATTTTTTAAACCAGTATTTTTGTATTCTTCAGATAAATACCCAGAAGTGGGATAGCTAGATCATATGGTAGTTGTATTCTTATTTTTTTTGAGAATTTCCATACTGTTTTCATATTGTAAATTCCAAATTGTCTGAATCAATTTACATTCCCATTAATAGTATACTGGGGTTCCTTTTTCTCCACATCTTTGCCAACACTTGTTATTTCTTGTCTTTCTGACAATGGCTGATTTCACCAGTGTGAGGTGGAATCTCAATGTAGTTTGGTTTACATTTCCCTAATAATTAGTGATGTTGAACATCTTTTAATATGCCTGTTGATCATCTGCATGTCTTCTTTGGAAAATTTTGATTTTGATTTTGATTTTGATTTGATTTGGAAAATTTTGATTCATATCCTTTGCCCATTTTTAATTGAATTGTTTGTGTTTTATTGTTGCTGTTGTTATTGAGTTGTATGAGTTCTTTATATATTTTGTATATTAATTCCTTGTCAGATATATGATTCACAGAAGTCTCCCATTTCGTAGGTTGTCTTTTCATTTTGATGATAGTTTCTTTTGCTGTGTAGAAACTGTTTGGTTTGCTATAATCCCATTTGTTTATTTTGCTTTTGTTTCCCTTGCCTCTGGAGTCAGAGCCACAAAAATATTTCTAAGACCAATGTTGAGGAGCTTACCATCTATGTTTTATTCTAGGAATTTTATGGTTTCAGATCTTACATCCAAATCTTTAATCCATTTTGAGTTAATTTTATGTGTGGTGTAAGATAGTGGTCCAGTCTCATTCTTTTGCATGTGGCTTTCCAGTTTTCCCAACACCATTTATTGAAGAGTTTGTGCTTTTTCCACTGTATGTTATTGACTCCTTTGTTGTAAATTAATTGTCCATATATGTATGGGTGTAATTCTGGGCTTTCAATTCTGTTTCATTGATTTGTGTGTCTGCTTTTATGCCAATACCACACTGTTTGGCTTACTTTAGCTTTGTAGTGTAGTTTGAAATCAGAGAGCATAATACCTCTGACTTTGTTCTTCCTCAAGATTGTTATTCAGGATCTTTTGTGGTTCTATACAAATTTTACAATTATTTATATTAGCTCTGTGATAAATGTCATTGGAATTTTGATAGGGGTTGCAATGAATCTGTAGAATGCTTTAGACAGAATGGACATTTTAACAACATTAATTCTTCTAATCCATGAACATGGTGTATCTTGTCATTTTTGTGTGTCATTTTCAGTTTCTTTCATTAGCATCTTATAGGGTTTTTTAAGTTTTATTTATTTATTTTGAAAAAATGAGAGAATCTCAAACAGGCTCCACACTGTCAGCAAAGAGCTCAATGTGGGGCTCAATCTCATGAACCTGATCATGACCTGAGCTGAAATCAAGAGTTGGACAGTTAACCAACTGAGCCACCCAAGCACCTCTGTTATAGTTTTTAGTGTACAAATCTTTCACCTTTTTGGTTAAATTTATTCCTAGGTGTTTTATTCTTTTTGATGCAATTGTAAATGGAAACGTTTCCTTAATTTCTCTTTCTGATAATTCATTTTTAGTGTAGAAATGCCACAATTTTTTATATGTGATTTTGTATCTTGCTACTTTACTGGATGCATTTATTAGTTTCAAAAAAAATTTTTTTTGGTGGAGTCTTTCGGGTTTTCTATATATCATATGCCATCTGCAAATAATGACAGTCTTACTTTTTCCCTTTCAAGTTGGGTGACTTTTATTTCTTGTCTAACTGTTCTGGGAAGGACTTTCAGTACTATGTTGTATAAAAGTGGCAAGAGTGCTCATCCTTGTCTTGTTCCAGATCTTAGTAGAAAAGCTTGTAGCTTTTCACCATTGAAATATAATATAACAACATAATGTGATGTTAGCTGTGGGTTTATCATATATGGCCTTATGTTTAAGTATGTTCTCTCTTCACCCACTTAATTGAGTTTTATCATAAATTGATATTGAATTTTGTCAAATGCTTTTTCTACATCTATTGAGATGATCATTGTGATTTTTATTCTTCTTTTTGTTAATGTGGTTTAGCACAATAATTGATTTGCAGATGTTGAACCATTCTTACATCCTTAGAATAAATCCCACTTGATCATGTGTGATCTTTTTAAGGTATTGTTGAATTCCATTTTCTAATATTTTGCTGAGGATTTTTGCATCAACATTCATCAATGATATTGGCCTGTAATTTTCTTTTTTGTGTGTTCCCTTGTCTGGCTTTGGAATCAGGGCAATGCTGGCCTCATGATATGAGTTTGGAAGTGTTTCTTCCTTGTTAAATTTTCGAAAGAGCTTTAGAAAGGTATTGAATCTTCTTTGATTTTTTGTTAGAATTTATCAGTGAAGCTGTCTGGTTCTTAACTTTTGTTTGTTTGGTGGTTTCTGATTATTGACTTAATCTCCTTAGTGGTATTCAATCTATTTAGATTTTCTATTTATTCATAAATCAGTCTTGGAAGACTTCATATTTTAAGGAATCTATCAATTTCTTCTAGATTGGCCAATTTATTGGTGTATAATTGTTCATAATAGTCTCATAATTCTTTGTATTTCCATGGTATCAGTTGTAACTTCTCTTTAATTTCTGATGATGTTTGTTAGAACCCTATCTATTTTTCTTGGTTGGTCTAACTAAAGTTTTGTCAATTTTGTTTATCTTTTCAAATAACCAGCTCTTAGTTTCATTGATCTTTTATATCGATTTTTAGTCTCTATTTCATTTGCAATTGACTCCTGAAAAACAAGCGAGGTGCCAACTCCCCAACACAGTCAAAAATCTATGTACAACTTTTTACTCCCTCCAAACTTAACTGCTAATATCCTACATTGATCAGTAGCCTTACTGAGAACATAAACAGTTAATTAACATATATTTTATATGTTGTATGTATTATATACTGTATTCTATAATAAAGTAAGCTAGAGAAAAGAAAATGTTGTTAGGAAATTCATAAGAAAGGGAAAATATACTTATGGTATATATCTATTAAATCTATCTGGTATGATGTGTTGTTTAAGGCCAATGTTTTCTTACTAGTTCTCTGTTTGCATGATCTATCCATTGATGTAAGTGAGGTGTTAAAGTCTCTTGCTATTGGGGGGCCTGGGTGGCGCAGTCGTTAGGCGTCCGACTTCAGCCAGGTCACGATCTCGCGGTCCGTGAGTTCGAGCCCCGCGTCAGGCTCTGGGCTGATGGCTCAGAGCCTGGAGCCTGTTTCCGATTCTGTGTCTCCCTCTCTCTCTGCCCCTCCCCCGTTCATGCTCTGTCTCTCTCTGTCCCCAAAATAAATAAATGTTGAAAAAAAATGTTTTAAAAAAATAAAAAAAATAAAGTCTCTTGCTATTATTGTATTGTCAGTTTCTCTTTTTAGGTCCTTTAATATTTGTTTTACATATTTTGGTGTTGGGTGCATGTATATTTATAAATGTTATGTTTTCTTGTTGGATTTACTCCTTCATCGTTATGTAGTGCCTATTACTATTGGCTTTGTTTTAAAGTCTATTTTGTCTGCTATGAGTATAGCTATACCAGCTTTCTTTTGTTTCCATTTGCATGGAATATCTTTCTCTGTCTCTTCTCTTTCAGCCTGTGTATATCTTTACTTCTGAAGTGAATCTCATAGGCAGCATATAGATTGGGCTTGTTTTTTCATGCATTCAGTCTCTCCATGTCTTTTAATTGGAGAGTTTAGTCAATTTACATTTACCCATTTAGCCCATCCCCCCTACCGCAATCCCTCCAGTAACCCTGTTTGTTCTCCATATTTGAGTCTTCATGTTTTGTCCCCCTCCCTGTTTTTGTTATTTTTGCTTCCTTTCCCTTATGTTCATCTGTTCTGTGTCTTAAAGTTCTCATATAAGTGAAGTCATATGATATTTGTCTTTCAATTTACATTTAAATTAATTATTGGTAGGTACATACTTATTGACATTTTGTTTATTATTTTCCAGTTATTTTCATAGTTCCTCTCTGTTCCTTTCATTTTCTATTTCTCTCTTCCCTCATGGTTCAATGGCTTTCTTTGGTGTTATATTTAGATTCCTTTCTCACTTTCTTTGTAAAAGCTTTTGATTTGTGATTACCCTGGGGTTCACATGTAACTTCCTATGTATATAAGTCTGTTTTGAGTTCATACCAACTTAAATTTGAACACATTCCAAAACTTTACACTCCTCTCTCACTACATTTTATATTTTTAAAAAAAAAATTTTTTTAACGTTTATTTATTTTTGGGACAGAGAGAGACAGAGCATGAACGGGGGAGGGGCAGAGAGAGAGGGAGACACAGAATCGGAAGCAGGCTCAGGCTCTGAGCCATCAGCCCAGAGCCCGACGCGGGGCTCGAACTCACGGACCGCAAGATCGTGACCTGGCTGAAGTCGGACGCCCAACCGACTGCGCCACCCAGGCGCCCCACATTTTATATTTTTGATGTCACATTTTACATTTTTTATTTTATGTATTCCTTAACTAATTATTGTAGTTTTAGTTAGTTTCACTATTTTTTTTTATTTTTTTTTTTTTAAATCTTGGCTTTCATTTTTTTTTTTTTTCAACGTTTATTTATTTTTGGGGCAGAGAGAGACAGAGCATGAACGGGGGAGGGGCAGAGAGAGAGGGAGACACAGAATCGGAAACAGGCTCCAGGCTCTGAGCCATCAGCCCAGAGCCTGACGCGGGGCTCGAACTCACGGACCGCGAGATCGTGACCTGGCTGAAGTCGGGCGCTTAACCGACTGCGCCACCCAGGCGCCCCTAGTTTCACTATTTTTAACCTTCATAGTTGCTTTATAAGTGTTTTTTCAGTGAGATTTTTACTTTTGCATGTTCTCTTGTTATTAATTAGTGCCATTACCTTTCAGTTTAAAGAAGTCTCTTTAACATTTCTTGTTTAGTGGTGATGCATTCCTTTAGCTTTTGCTTATATGAAAAAGCTCTTAATCTCTTCTTCAATTCTGAATGATAACCTTGCCAGGTAAAGAATTCCTGGTTGGAAGACTTTTCCTCATAGCATTTTGAATATACCATGCCATTCTCTATTGGCTTGAAAATTTTCTGCTTAAAAGTCCACTGATAGCCTTATGAGGTTTCCCCTTATATATAATGTTGTTTTTCTCTTGTCTTCCAGCTCACTGATCTGATACTCAGCTTCATCTAGTCTAGTGGATTTTTCAGTTCAGTTATTGTATTCTTTAGCTCTGTAACTTCTGTATGGAACTTCTAAATTTTTTCTTTCTTTTTTGAGGATCTCATTATATTCATCCATTTTTCTCCCTGGTTCAGTGAGCATGTTCATGATCATTATCTTGAACCCTTTATCAGATAGACTGCTTATATCCATTTCATTAATGTCATTAATTTTTAAAAATGTTTTCTCTTGTTATTTTTTGGGAATGTATTCCTCTGTCTCCTCATTTTGTCTGACTCTGTGTGTTTGCTTCTAGGTATTAGGTGAATCAACCACTTGCCCCAGTCTTGAAGGAGTGGCCTTGTATAGGAGATGCCACGTGGAGACCAGAAGAGTACTCCTCTCTGACCCCTGGAGCTAAGTATTTAAGGGGCATCTCCTGTGTGGCCTGCACATGTCCATCTCTGTGGTAGGGTCATGTCTGCAGTGGGAGGGGGAGTAGCTGGTGCCAGCCTAGCTGTGACACGCAGCTGCCCTGCAGTTTGGATGGCTATCCTGGTGGCAACTAGCAGACTCACTGGGATGCAGATGTAAGCGAGTCTGTCCCCTGGCCTGGCTGGGATGTGTGGCTGCACTGGAGGTGTGGATAAGGTTCTCAGCTGGACATGCCCACCAGCTCCAACAGGTTAGAGGGATAATTCCAAATGGCACCCACTGGTGCTTGACCTTAGCAAGGTAGAATGAGGTTGCAAATATGGCATCTGCCAATGTCCTTATCTTTGGAAAAAGTCCTAGTGGTTTTCTGACTTGCTAGAAGAAACTTTATTTATTTATTTATTTATTTATTTATTTACTTTTTAATGTTTATTCATTTTTGAGACAGAGAGAGGCAGAGCATGAATAGGGGAGGGTCAGAGAGAAGGAGACACAGAATCTGAAACAGGCTCCAGGCTCTGAGCTGTCAGCACAGAGCCCGATGCGGGGCTCGAACTCACGGACTGCAAAATCATGAACTGAGCCGAAGTTGGCCGCTTAACCGACTGAGTCACCCTAGAAGAAACTTTAAAATTAGTAAGTCACATATAGTCCGGATGCTTTTCCAACTGGTGTTTGTGCACTGGGCCCTGTGGGGTAAGTGAATCTGTGCACAAGGCTTTTAGAGGCAGATTCTCCATTCCCTATAGTTCTATGGTTTTCCTGGATGTAATCCACATTGGCTTTCAGAGCTGGGTATTCTGGGGGCTCATCTCTCTCATACAGAATCTAAGAGTTGGGATGCCTGTTATGGAGCATAGACCCCTTGCTCTTTAGGGCAAAGTTCTGTGCCTTTGAGATCCCTCCTGATTATGTATCACTGTGCTTGAGGTGGGATATTGCTTTCTTTTTTTAAAAAAATTATTTTAATTGTTTATTTATTTTTGAGAGACAGTACATGAGTGGGGGAGGGGCAGAGAGAGAGGGAGACACAGAATCTGAAGCAGGCTCCAGGCTCTGAACTGTCAGCACAGAGCCTGATGTGGGGCCTGAACCCACAAACTGTGAGATCATGACTGGAGCTGAAGTTGGACACTTAGACGACTGAGCCACCCAGGTGCCCCAAGGTGAGTTATTTCTATTGAGATAGTGTATCTGCTTTTCCTACCCATCTTGATGTTGTCCTTTTTGTCTGTTGTTGTGGAAGTCTATTCGTGTAGTTTTCTGGTCTTTTTCAGAGGGAATTATTCCATATGTAGTTGTATACTTGTATCCATGGGAGAGAATGAGTTCAGATCTTCCTACAGTGCTATCTCAAACCAAATTCTCTCTCTTTCTCTCTCTCTATATAATCTATGATGTATCTACTTCACATGCTTAATCTTTATCTATTTTCTTTAATGCATGAAATACAGTTATAATTAACTGTCTTTATTGGCTACTAATTATATCTTTTTAGGGTTAGTTTCTATTGATTTTTTTCTCATTATGATTCATATTTTCCTGTTTCTTTGCATGGTAGGTACTTTTTATTGGAGACCAGCATTGTGAATTTTATCTTGTTGCATTCACTGAGCATTTTGGTATTCCTAATCCTATTAGTATTCTTGAGGTTTCTTTCTTAAAATTTTTTAATGTTTATTTATTTTTGAGACAGGATGGGGGCAGGGGCAGAAAGAAGGAGACAGAGGATCAGAAGCAGGCTCCACGCAGTGAGTGCAGAGCCCAGTGTGGGGCTCAAACTCACAAACTGTGAGATTATGACCTTAGCCAAAATCAAGAGCAGGCCACTGAACTCACTGAGCCACCCAAGCACCCCGATACTCTCAAGTTTTGTTCTGAAATTAAGTTAAGTTACTTGGGATCAGTTTGATTTCTTCAGATCCTACTTTCAAGCTTTGATAGGAGAGACAGAGTGGTATTTAGTTTAGGGCTAATTTTTCCCCCCACTACTGAGGCAAAACCAATGCCAACAAATTATAAACTCTTTCCTGCTCAGCAGAGCTCTGGGGATTGTTTCTTCTAATCCTTACAGGTGCTTCTTTCTTCAGCTGTGGGTCATTTTCTCTCACAGCTGTGCTGATCTAGCCTCAAATGAAGATGTGAGGGCATTCCTTGAAGATCTCCAGAATCCTTTCTCCATGTAACTCTCTCTTCTCTGATACCCTGCTCTGCAAACAGTAGCCACTTTGGCCTTTCTGACTTCTAGCTCCTCAACCCAGGGAGATTGTCAGACTCCACCTGTGTTTGCCCCTCCCTGCATTGATGCCTGAAAATTCTCATCTGGCAGTATGCCTGGGGATTATAGGGTTCACCTTGTTCATTTCCCATTTCTCAGGATCACTATCCTTTGTTGCCTGATATCCAGCATCTTGAAAGTGTTTTTTTCATATATTTTTCACAATTTTTAAACTATATTAGTGGAGAGTAAATCCAGCTCCTGCCATTAGATCTTATCTGGAAGCAGAAATCTTCAGAGGTAATGAAATGCCAAGGATTTAGCCTCATATTGAATGTGGGTAAAAAAGAGAGCAGCACATAGTTCATTGCAGACATTGAAAATTATTTTTGTACCATGGACCCTCTGGACATCTTCTGAAACCTATAGACAGCTTCTCAGAATGGTGTTTTCAAATGCACAAAGCACAGACACTAACTAATATAGTTATTAGAATATTTTTCTGTGATGTCCTATAGTAGCAGATGTACTTCTTAATTAATACATTAAGTGACAGATCTATCAATGTGTCTAATAATTTCTATAATTTTCAAGTAGTAATAAGCATAAACAATATTCTGAGATATGTGAAACAATTGTAATGTTGTTTGAATATATCCGTACTCCCTATTGGCGGCCATGTCAATATACTGTTAATATTAATGTCGTTTGTTGCCAAATGCATTATGAAAGGAAATGCTAACTTCAGTCAAAAGCTAGTAAAAAGAAACATGCACTTGCTCTCATTCAAGTTGAAGGACCCCTGAATTCACTCCATAGACCCCTTGGAGGTCTATAGATCCAGAGTAAGAATACTTATTTTAATACATGGAAACTGGAGGACCGGAAGTTGTAGGTCTTACACAATTGCTTAGACTTATGAAATGGCAATGATTTCATTTGAATCTACCATGAGCATGGTGAGGTACCATGGGGATAGTTTGGGGGTAGAAGGGTGGAAGCCATGTTCACAGAACAACTGAGAGAGTCCTTTATGCCAAAATGGGTCTTCTTTCTACAATTCCCAGACCAAGGAATTTCATCCCCAGTGGTGAGGAGTCTACCTGTCAAATGGCTTCTAGTCCAACTCCCATTCTGAATCTCAAGTCCCATCACTCATAACTGACAAATTGGGCAGGTCTGCTGTTTATTTTTGCCTCTGGTCTTTTGGCCAGGCTACACATTCTTGGATTTGTGAATACAGAGTTCTGTTCCTATCCAGTGTGTCCCAACCAGAAAGTCACTGTAATTTTTGGTTTTGTTCCCATACTCCCTCCAAATGTCATTAGTCATATCCTCCTTCCCATTTCTGCCTTGAATAGGCAGTCATTATGATGAGGCCAGGCCTGTTTCAGAATTCCATGAGAACCACAGTGTCAGGCCGTCACAACTCTGGAGCTGGAAATGGAAAAGGCTGTGATCTGGCTGGCTGGCACAGTCCCTATGAGTCATTGTGGAAACACTGTCCCCAGATGCTGCTGAGAGGGACCGGGTTGCTGGTGAGTGCATCTGTCAGATGAGATCCTGACCCCCTGACATCTTAAAACATTCCATAATATGTGGGATGTTGGGCCTTTCGTCTGGTATCCTGGTTACATTAAAATTTGGGTTGTTTTATTCTATTTTTGGTTCTCTTGCAGTTTCCAATGTGTTAAAAAAAACAAAATACTTTTTTTTCAAATACAAAAATAATACATATTCATTGTACAGAGATTGAAAAAGGCAGAAAAACACACAGAAGAGAATTCTACCACCCAGAGATATAGATTTTCTTTTCATGTGTTGCATTTCCTGTACGGTGCTCTTTGGATTATAATGTATAGAATACTTTGGTAAACTGTGGGTTTTTTCCAATTGTACCAGTATAACTCACACAGTCCCCATTTTTAAAAATATGAAATTATATCACTTTTTGCCCTAAAGGAGATGTTACATAAGGTATCTAGTCCAACATACTCTTTCTAAAAATGAGAAAACTGATATCCTAGGAGGATAAGTAATTTGCCCAAGGCTCATATGCCACAGAGTCAGGAATGGAACCCTGGATTTTTGTGCTGGTATCCTGCTGCCTCCTGACTTGCCCATGTCTGTGTTCATCTTCTGTCTGTGCTTACCTTCAGACGAGAGCTGAAAGGTCTCTGGCTTCTCTCTGCTTCTTGACCCGGAGGAAATGTAGTGGAGTTCCTGGACTTGCCAAATAGGAAATTTGCCTCTGCCTTTAGATCTTGAGTTAAGAAACTATCTAATTTCTTTAAATTCATTCCCTGTAAGGGGCACCTGGGTGGCTCAGTCAGTTAAGCATCTGACTTCAGTTTAGGTCATGATCTCATGCTTTGTGAGTTCAAGCCCCGTGTTGGGCTCTGTGCTGACAGCTTTGTCTCTGTCTGTACCTCCCCTGCTCTCTCTCTCTCTGTCTCAACTATAAAACAAAACATCAAAAAAAGAATTTAAAAAATTTTATTCCCTGTAAGAAACTTTAACATGTGAGGGGGAAAAGCTTTTTCCCATGCAAGGTTTATTTTTGATTATTATTCAGAAATTAAAAAATAAAAGAAAAATAGTCATTAAATCAAGAAACAGACTCTTTTTTTTCCAAATTCATTTTTTACTTATTTTTTAAAATTTAAATCCTATTTACTTAACATATAGTGTAATAAAGATTTCAGGAATAGAATTTAGTGATTCATCACTTACATATAACATCCAGTGTTCATCCCAGCAAGTGCCTCCTCAATGTCCATCAGCCATTTAGCCCATCCCCTCACCCAACACTCTGCCAGCAACCCTTGGTTTGTTCTCTGTATTTAAATGTCTCTTATAGTTTGTCTCCCTCTCTGTTTTTATTTTATTTTTGTTTCTTTTCCCCTATGTTCTTCTGTTTTGTTTCTTAAATTCCACATATGAGTGAAATCATATATTTGTTTTTCTCTGACTTATTTCACTTAGCATAACATGCCCTAGTTCCATCCACATTGTTGCAAATGGCAAGATTTCATTCTTTTTGATTGCTGAGTAATATTCCATTGTATATACATACCTCATCTTCTTTATCCATTCATCAGTCAATGGACATTTGGGCTCTTTCCATACTTTGGCTATTGTCAATGATGCCACTATAAACAATGTGGTGCATGTGCCCCTTCGAATCAGCACTCCTGTATCCTTTGGATAAATACCTACTAGTGCAATTGTTGGGTTGTAGAGTAGTTCTATTTTTAACTTCTGGAGGAATCTCCATACTGTTTTCCAGGGTAGCTGTACCAGTTTGCATTCCCACCAGCAGTGCAAAAGGGTTCCTCTTTCTCCATATCCTCACCAACATCTGTTGTTGCCTGAGTTGTTAATTTTAGGCATTCTGACAGTTGTGAGTTGGTATCTCATCATGGTTTTGATTTGTATTTCCATGGTGATAAGTGATGTTGAACATCTTTTCACGTGTCTGTTAGCCATCTGGATGTCTTCTTTGGAAAAGTGTGTATTTATGTCTTTTGCCCATTTCTTCACTGGATTATGTGTTTTTTTGGGTGTTTAGTTTGGTAAGTCCTCTATAGATTTTGGATACTAACCCTTTATTCAAAGGGTTGATATGTAATTTGCAAATATATTCTCCCATTCCATTGGTTGCCTTTTAGTTCTGCTGATTGTTCCCTTCACTGTGCAGAAGCTTTTTATCTTGATGAGGTCCCAATAGTTCATTTTTGCTTTTGTTTCCCTTGCCTCTGGAAACGTGTTAAGTAAGATGTTGCTGTGGCTAAAGTCAAAGAGGTGGTTGACTGTTTTCTCCTCAAGGATTTTGACGGCTTCTTATCTTATGTTTAAGTCTTTTATCAAGAAACAGACTTTTAACTATAGAGAATGAACTGAGGGGAGGTGGGTGTGGGGACAAGGAACTAGGTGATGGGGATTAAGAACTGCACTTGTTGAGATAAGCACTGTGATGTATGGAATTGTTCAATCACTATATTATACAACTAATATACTAATATAGCACTGTATGTTATTATATTGGAATTAAATTTAAAAAATAAGATTGGACATAAAGGTTGAGACAACAAAAAAATTAAAATTAACACGATATAAATATTTTTTATTATTTTTATTTTTATTATTTTTTTAACGTTTATTTATTTTTGAGACAGAGAGAGACAGAGCATGAACGGGGGAGGATCAGAGAGACGGAGACACAGAATCTGAAACAGGCTCCAGGCTCTGAGCTGTCAGCACAGAGACCGACGTGGGGCTTGAACTCACGGACCGCGAGGTCATGACCTGAGCCAAAGTCGGCCACTTAACCAACTGAGCCACCCAGGCGCCCCAACACGATATAAATATTTTTTTAAAAAAGAAAAATAGTCATTACTAGAAACCTAACGACTTAACTAATGTACCTGTCTTTAAACTCAATAGTGGCTATTTAGTTTATTGGCCTTTATAGTATGTATATTTTCACGAAGTGCAAACTCACCTCAGAAAGTTAGGAAACCGCATAGCACAGTATGGTATAGAAGAGTATGGCACATAGTACAGATAATATAGAGTATAGCATGGCACATCGTATAGATAATATAGTGTATAGTGTAGTATCAAATGGCAGTATAGTATAGATAGTATAGAGTATATAGTATAATAAAATGAATGTGGACTTCATAGTTTGGTGGTCTTTGATTCAAATCCCATCTGTGCATCTGAACCTGTTTGAGCTTTGTACTATCATCTGTAAAATGAGGGTAATGATAGCAGTTATCTACCCTAAGATATATCCTAAGATATAGATCCAGAAGAAAGTAAAGCAAAGAAAGTGGGGAGATACAAATTTTCAAATTAGTGATTATGATATTTTTGTATTATTGGCTATGATATTTCCTACTGATTATGTATATTACTGTACCAAAGAGTTGTGGTCAGAGGGACATGGATAAGGCCTCTCCTTAAATATTGGTGCCAATTCCACAAGAAGGAACCACCCATAAGAAGAAATACCCCAACTGGTGTGTATTTCACTACTTTGCTAGTACCTTCTCATTCTTTTATCTTATAAAATAAAAATAAAATCAATAAAAATTATGTAATTGAAATATTGAAAACTTAGGTAAGAATTCATTTTTTCAGAATTTGCAAGAGCAGCGGCAACAGGATGTTTTGACTTCAAGGTCAAAGAACAGGGTCAGACTTCAAATAAGAACATGGTTGAGTAAATCAACATCTTTCCCCTGGCCCTCCAGGAAATCCTGCAAAAGCAGAAAAGAGAAGGGAAAAAAAAAACTTAACCCATTTTCAGTGAAACCAAGACAGTCAGACATTATATGCAGACTCCAAACTATGTGCAAGTAATGTCAAAACAGCTGATATTAAGCAAAGCTACAAGAAGAACTTGCAGAAGAAGGCTCAGCAAGTGGCCAGGTAGCCTGAGGTCCAGGGGCAGATTAGGAAGTGTCAATAAAAATAAATAAGAGGCTCTCCTTGAAGTCTACATTTTTATCTCCCACGTTCAGTAATAATATCAAGAAGTATAGTAAGCAAGACTGGCAGCTGCAGACACACTCTTGAACCTTATCTGATTCAAAGAAGATTCTTTAGAGTAGAGCCACTCAAGGGATCACAAAGCTGAGCCATGTTTACAGGAAGCAGTCTGTTTCTGTGGTAGTAGAGAAGGACACATTCTCTGAGTTATGGAGTTTGGAAGGCAATATTGGCCCAATTCCTCCTTCCCATACTGTCCCCTGCCAGAAAACTCTTAGTTCAGGAAAATCCAAGCCATTCAAAGATTAATAGCTTTTTTAAAAAATGAATTAGCAAAACACCAATACAAAGATATTAAATTTCTAAATACAATATTACCACATCAAATCCATTAGTGAATTAAAAAACAATATATTATCTCCAACTAAGGGTAGGATTTGTCCCAATTCAAGGAGGAAAAAAAAAAAGATCCCCCTGAGAGCCACAGAAAGAGCAGTGGCTCTCACTGTTCTACACAAACTTAATATTTGTTCTTCCAAAAACTGCTTAGCAAACTAAATCAGAAGGAAATTTTCATTACCTTGATTAAAGGTAGTAGTAGTAGTTATTAATACTATTCACTAAATTTTCTGTTTTTTTTTTTTTCTTTTCAAGCACAATACATGGTACCAGAAAGACTGAAAAATTCAGTAGGGCTCCCATTCCACACTATGATAAAAAATAATTTTTAGATGAAGTAACAAAACAAATCTTGTAAATAATTAGAAGAAAACACGGGGAAATGTGCTCTGAAGATTTTTCTTAAGCAAGATCTATGTAAAAAATGATGAATATATTTGGCCACATAAAAATGTATTCTTTCTGTACCTCAAAGGAAAGTACTCAAAAGTTTAACTATAAGGATGGACTGAGAGAAAATATTTTGATATAAATACAGGACAAGTATTACTATTTAGACCAATGCTGTCTAATAGAACTTTCTGCAATGATGGAAATGTTCTCCCTGTGCTACCTGACAGGATAGCCTTTAGCCACATGTGCAATTGAGCACTTGAAATGTGCCTGCTATGACTGAGGGACTGAATTCTAAATTTTACTTAAATTAATTTCAATTTAAATAGACAAACATGGCTAGTGGTATTTTATTGGGCAGCGCAGATCTAGAAAATATGAACAGATCCATCAAAAATGTGCATGACGTTAAGCTAGCGATTACTAACATTTTAACAGAACTTAATAAATTTGTTCAAAGACTCACCTAGAAAAGAAAATAAGAAAAAAAATGAGAAAAAAAAACCATGAAACTTTTTGAAAAAGAAAAGCAATGCGAGAGGAGGCTCTTACCCCACCAGAAACCTCTTTCCTGGAAAAATATTAAATACGAATACAAAGAGGCATAGATGAGGTATTCACTGAAAACAACCACCAGCCATATTTGAGTTTTGATGATATTATAGGGCAACTTGAACTCTCACACATTCCTTGAGGGAGTGGAAATTGGTATGACCACTTTGGAAAATCATCTGACGTGTATACAAAAGTTGACCATATGTATACCCTAGGGATATATGCAACAGAAATGCGCACATATATTTGAATCAAAAGACAGAACACAAGAACATTCAGCACAGCACCATTCATAATAGCATCAACTGGAAACCCCCCAAATGTCCATCAATAGCATCATGGAATGATAAATTATTACATATTCATATGATGGAAAACTCTGAAGCAATGAAAATGAGTGAACTATTGGTACATGCAATCACATAACTAAAACTCACAAATATAATGTTAAGTAAAAAAGCAAGACATAAGAATATCCCTCAAATGATTCCATTTATATAAGTCACAAGTAAGCAAGAGTCATGGATGGGGTTAGTGGGGGGGGGGGGGATAATGGTTACCTTCAGGGGAAGGGAGAGTAACTGGGAATGGCGGTCATCCCAGCAAGTCTTGACCCTTTACAGCATCTGGTCCCTGGAACTGGGGCGTGTTTTCCATAGGTCCGTCTCCCACCAAGATGCGACATCAGAGGTAGAGAGGTCTATTTGTCCCTGGCTCACTTACTTCTGAGACCCACACACTGAGAAACAGGAACATAATCTTTTCTGGCTCCATGCTTCCCTGCATCATTTCACTGAGTCTGAGCTGGAAACCCCAGCAATGAAACTATTTTTTGTCATGTTATCTTGTCCCCAGATGGAGGTTTGTATTGGTATCTGACTCATGAGTAGTATGCTTAGAATTGCGGCTAGCACATGCTAAGCACATGTGTAGGTGTTTGCTCTAATTATTATTATGCCTTACATATCCAAATGTGACATTTATCTCCCTTCTCCCATCTCCAAGGAAAAATAATCACACGGAGAACTTTAAAATATCCCAATATACACCTAAGTTCCATAAAGTCTAATTCCTTCTACATCCCTTCATTAAAAAAATGTTTATTTTGATTATAAATGCTTCAAAGTTACAAAAAAAGTACAAAAAATAATATTACACACATCCAGAAAGCTTCAACCTCCCATATTGAACAGATGTTGGTATTTTGCTATATTTGCTTTAGCTCTTTGTGGTTTTTTTTTTATTTATTTAAGTAAACAGAAGTAACTAAAGAGTCCCTCCCCTTGATTCCTCTTTCCTTCCCTTTTCCTTCCCATGCCAGAGGGTTTTACTCTCCTGAGGTTAGCATATACCACCCCAGCTTTTACACTAAATGTGTCTATCAAACAATATAGAGTCCCAACTTAATTTTAATGTACTAATTGAAAGTTGAAATAATATACAGTTCCAATGATGACCTTTTCCAAAATGTCTTTAATAAGCAAAGGAAAAAAAAAAAAACCCTTTTGAAACAAGAAAATGTCCATTGATGGGACATGTAATAGGGTCAAGGGGCACTGATTACATACAGGATAGTTTCTGTCTTACACAGAAACCTTTCTGTATAGATAATTACTGGGACCATAGCCCATCTATAAGCTGCTTTCAGAATTTTAAGCACTAGCATCATCCACCACAGCAACCGACAACACATGCTTCACAGAATGTCCCAACAGCTGAATGATCAAGGTATCAACTTCTGGGCTACAGCAGTTATGGGCGACACCTGCTAGTGGCTACTGGCCTGTTTGCCTGAGGCTAGGGACAGCTGTGACCTGTAGGTGAAGCCCCTGTGGTTACTCAAACCCCTTCTTACCTTCAGATTGATGACCCTGGGCTCTTTTTGTGACATTCACAAGAATTTGTAACAGCTATGCTGACAGGTGCCGCAGCACCTGTTTGGTTGAGAACTGGGCTGTTACGTGTCACATGAAATTAGAGATGATGAGTTGTTCTGGTCCTAAAGTTCCCTGTATAACATGGATTCTCACCTCTCTGGAGGGGCTCCTTGGATGTGGTCCCTGCCTCCAGTCCCTAGCGAGACTCCCCTGGGGCTTGTGAATGCCCGGGTAGCAGCATGACACCTATTCATTGCTCAGACAAGAATTTCTAGGAAGCTCCACGTACAAACCCTTCAGTAGCTGCTGTGGACCCTGCTGTCCAGGAGGTGAGATACAATGCCTGCGGCACACAGAAATGTGGAAGTGCTGAAGGAATCCAGACAAGGGAAGATGTACCACGAGGGCTGTCACAACTCAACTTTGAAAGAGTGCCTTGAACTTGTTCTACCATACCCCACCCCTATCAGTCACAGCTGCCAAGAAGATAAAATATATGGGTGCTCCAACACCTCTGAAGGGCCTTTTGGGGAACTCACAATGATGACCTCGCACATGGACTCTCCCCCCCCCCCCACCGCCACCCCGCTCCTTGTAAGCTATGCCATGTATCAGGTTTTCTGGGGGGTGGTCACCTGGCCTGGAACCTGCCTCCAAGGGACCCTACTCAGGTACTCACGGTTCCTGGCTACCCTGAGATTACATTTGGGTGTGTCTTTCTCCAGTTGTTTTTCAAAAGCAACAGACTATATTCCTAGTATTCCCTGCTTCTTCTCACTGTCCCGTAAAAGCTTACCTTTCCTGGGTGCCTTTTTATTAAGGCTCTATTATTTTCTTTGTTGGCACTTATATTGGTAACAGAATAGTTGATATAATAAAATGTGTTACTATAAGAATATTAGAGCTAAAAGTACCATTTTGTTCTAGAATTATCCATCTAATTTCTGAGAGGATAGGTTTATGGAGGCCCAGGGATTACTCACAACTGAATGCGATGTTACATGTGCATGATTTTTCAGGGGAGAAAGCCCAAGTGCTTTCATCAGGTTCTCAAAGCATCCTTAACCTAAAAAAAATATGTAAATATACATTAAGAACCACTGACCTATTGCATTGCATTCAGTGATTTATATTACATTCAACCAATGTAGGTAGAATGTATCAGGCAACCAGGGACAGCCAGTAACAAAGCTGACCTAGCCCTACCATGAGGTGTAGCTAAAGACTCTTACAGGATGGAATAACAAACAGGTAAACACACACAATTAATTACAAATAGTAATGAGTGCCATGAGGAAAGCAGAGCAAAATGATAGAGGTAATGAGGACCTGCTTGGAAGTGTGGTCAGGAAAGTCCTATCCACTGGGGTTTAAACGGAGACATAAAGATGTTTAGCATCTAGCCCTAAAAAGACAAGAGAAAAAGCATTCTAGTGAGAGGGCACAGCAAGTATGAAGATCCTGCAGAAGGAGAGACTTGAGGGCTTGAGGTCTAGGAAAGGAGGGGTGCTGGATGGAACAGGAGGGGTAGGAATTCTGCAGTGGGTACCATGTAAGCCACAGTAACCAGTTTGAGCTCTACAGGTGCAGTGAAAGTCACTCTAGGGGATTAACGAGGGGAGTGACATTCTAGTGCTTCTATTTTGGGAATACCCATTCCAGGGCCACCTATAGAGAGCAAGAAGTGAGTGAGGCAAGAGCCAGTGGACCACTTGCCAAGTGAGAGATAATGGTGATTTGTCCCCGAGAGGTGGGAGAGTGTAGAATCAGGATACGCTTTAGGGGCAAAGTTGGTGAGACTTGAGGATGAGTTGGTTGAGGGGGAGATGATGAGGAGAATCCAGGTCATGGCCAAGTCTCTGGGTTGCGCAACTTGCTCGATGGTGCTGTTTCCCAAGATGGGGAAGCTTGGGGGAGGACCAAGTTTGGGTTTCTCAAGCTCAATTTGCAATATACTAAGACTGAGGTATAAAATGGTCATACTGGGCAGCAGGAGGGTAAGCTTAGGACTGCCACAAGTGTTGGGTGCCCATTTGAGGTTTAAAATCATGAACTAAATGTGAAACCGTGTTTAGCCATGTGCAGTCAATAAGAGGGCAGATGATGAGCTCATCACAAGTTAGAGTGTTGACAGCTAATTATGATGAAGGCAAAGAGGGGCAAGAGAACTGAGAATTGCAGTAACCACAGTTGACCCTTGAACATCATGTGTTTGAACTGTGTTTGAACCGTACCCAATTTTAAAAATACATACAGTACATACTGTAGATATATTTTCTCTTCCTTACGATTTTCTTCATAACATTTTCTTTTGCTTACTTTATTGTAAGAGTACAGTATATAATGCATATAACATACTAAATATGTGGTGATCAACTGTTTATGTTATCAGTAAGGCTTCTGGTCAGCAGTAGGCTTTTTATAGTCAAGTTTGGGGGGAGTCAAAAGTTACACTTGGATTTTCAACTGTGTGGGGAATGGGATTAGTGTCCCAACCCCTATATTGTTCAAAGTCAATTGTATAGTGATTGCAGTGGAGACTATTAAGGGTTCATCAAAATCCATTTTCTTCCTCTTCTTGGGAACATGGTTAGAATGTATTTCCAAGAGTCTTTTGCAGTTAGATGTGACCATATGCCTGGTTCTAGCCAATGGAATGGGAACAAAAGATCTAAGGGCCACTTTCAAGCCTGGCCATCAAAACCTTCCGTAAGTGTGTTTCCATGTTCTTGTCTCCATTAAGCTGACTCTAGAGGAAACTTGGAAGCTGCCATTGAGGATGGCAGAATTACAATCACCTTGTGTTCTAGAGATCTGCTTAAAGCAGAACAGTCCGCTACCACACACCACCACCACCACCACGACCACCTGGGACTCCCTGGATTGAGCAGGAAGTTCATGTTGAGCAATCACACATTTGGGCATCTTTATTACCAAAGCTGTGTCTGCACTAACTAGCACAGTGATAGGTCATGTCAGAGGGTGAAGAAGGGGTAAAATCTCATGGATCAGGGGGCCACATGGGGACCCAGTTCTTCAACTGAAACCTCAGAGAACTAAGGGGATTGTCCAGGCAGGGTGTTCAGCCCCAGCTAGTGCAGGGTGTTCAGCCAGGGCTACATATTAAAATCACCTGGAGACTTTTGAGGCACCTGGGTGGCTCAGTCAAGTAAGTGTCCAACTTCTGCTCAGGGCATGAGCTCATGGTTGTGAGTTTGAGTGGTTCCTGAGCTCAAGCCCCACACACGGCTCTCTGCTGTCAGTGCAAAGCCCGATTTGGATCCTCTCTCTCCCTCTTTCTCTGCCCCTACCCTGATCGTGTGTGTGCAAGCACTCTCTCTCTCTCTCTCTCTCTCTCTCTCTCTCTCTCTCTCTCAGAAATAAATAAATCTTAAAAAATAATAAAATCAAGACACCTGGGTGGGTCAGTTAAGCATCTGACTTTGACTCAGGTCATGCTCTCCTGGTTCATGAGTCTGAGCCCCGCAATGGGCTCTCTGCTGTCAGCACAGAGCCCACTTCAGATCCTCTGTCCCCCTCTCTCTCTGCCCCTCCCCTGCTGGTGCTCTCTCTCTCTCTCTCAAAATAAATAAACTTAAAACAGTTTTTTTAAGTAATAAAATCACCTGGAGACTTAAAAAAATAAATAAATAAACCCTGATACTGAGGCTGTCCCCTCAGGCCAGTTGAATTAGATCTGTGGGAAGGGCAGGGCTCAGACCTTTTAAAAAGATCCCCCCGTTGATTCCAATGTACAGCCAAAGTTGAAAACCAGAAAACTGGAATGAAAACCTGGGTAATCTGATTTCTGGATCTTTGTCCCATAGGGTCCTACGTGCATTTTATGACCAATAGAGCACTTGGAAGAGCCTCACAGCAGGGTGAGGGACACTGCATCCCAGCCTTGACAGACAACACAGTATTTAAGAACCAGACTGGACTGTGGATGTTGTGATATGCCAACTGATTGCAGAGAATGGCCAGGAACCAGCATCTCCCTTTTCCCACCCTAATCCCAATATAGGTTGATCTGAGGGAGAAAGTAGGTGGGGGCAGGGGCCTGTGGTTCTTGAATTAGATGAAATTCAACTGTAAATAATCCACTTTGCCCCCAATTGGCTAAGAGTTACATTATCTGCTAATAGGAGAAGTTTTTAAAGATATCTTTAGACACTGGATTACATGATTTAGGAAATGTGCACTTGCTTGAGTGTGTTTTAATTGTGAGCATTTTACCTGAAATCAGCCTCTTTTGCCAATTCTGGGACTCAGTGTAATGGTGGAGATTTCAGACCTTGGTCCATATACATGGGAGAGGTTTCGTGGCCATTAGTCCTCAAACCAGACTGGTTCAATTCATGCACCTGATTTTTGCTAGGGAGCTGCCTGAGTCCCTCACCCTGGTTAGCTAGTTTGAAGACATAATGCATTATAAATCTATCATCTTAGCTGACAAGTAACTCAAGGGACATATAGGTGTGTGCCCATGTCTATACCAACGCTACTTCCTTTGTAGAATGAACCACAATGCTTTTTGCGTATAGTAGGCACTTAAAAAAACTAACAGATTAAGGGACAATGGTAACTATAATAATAATGAAAATATTATTATAAGAAGAAGACATGTTCTATTTATACTTGTTCAATGGCATCATTCACTTCTGAAGGCTCATATATGTGCCCTTTTACTGTAAATTGACTTGGCTATAACTTTTTTAAATAGTTTTAATTCAATTGTCTCTTTAATTCCATTGTATCTTATCTCTTTTACATTCTGCTGTTTTCTAAATTTAATTTTATAGTATTTATATGCTGTGTACATTTCTATAAATAAAAAGTAATACTAAGAAAAACATTTTAGATAGTCCATGCTCTTACCATCCTGATAACCTCTGTTGAAAAATGTAGAAGAATGCATGCATGCATACACAGTCAGAACATTTAAACAGTGTGTGGGGGTACAAAATGCCAAGTGAAAGTTGCCTGTGACACTTCACCAGCTCCCTCTTCTCAACCCTTTCCCCAAAGAGGGACTTAACTACTGTTGAGAGTTTCTTACTATTCTTCCCAGAAAGTGAAATGTGCATATGCCAAGATAGAATTTAAAAGATATTCTTTTTTTGTAACTCACACAGAAAGGAGCCCGTTATATCTACTGTTTTGAAACTTGCTTTTTTCAAGTGATATATCTTACAGATCATCTCCCATCAACATGTATGGATAGACTTCATTTTTTAACAGTAGCAGAACATTCTGTAGAATGACTGGGATATGGTTTATATAACATTTCTCCTGGATTCTTTTCTTATTTTTAGATTCTTGCCATTTATAAACAATGCTGGAATGGACATCCTTGTAGACCTAACTCGACAGACTTTTGTGCGTAAATTTTATATGCTAAACTTGAATTGGTGTTTAAAATACCTCAAGAGATAATTTATGGTTTGGATCATAAAAACTGCACATTCAGGCCATAAGAGAGTACATTCCTGGGGTTATTTATCCTACTGATACACCTGAGGTAGGGAAAGAGCACTTACCCCTTTGCACTGCCAAGTTCTAGAGTCAACATGAGCAGAGGCAAGCTGTAAAGGAAACCTACACTTTTCTTTACTTCTGGAGTCAACCCATCAGTGATATTTCTGTCCCTAGGGGACCCGAAATGGCCCAGGAACTTGTGACTTCAATGCGTTTTTTTTTTTTTCTCATCCTCAAGCTTACTCACTGTGTCTGTCATTTGCTCTAAGCAAGGAGGAGATCTGAGGCAAAAATAGGTAGAGAAATGTCTCCTGAAGAAACTGCTGCTTTCTGATACCCTGGCTGAAAGAGCTTGAGAATGTGCATTTAAAAACTGCTCAGTGTGTAGGTCATTAATATAAACTATACACACATGTAGAATTTCTGTAGGGACAAAAGGGTTATATCCAGACTTCCAGTTTCCCCTCTCAGCTACTATTGTTACTTAAGAAAATTTGAGAGAAGGATTTCTCAACCTTGGCAGTATTGACATTTTGTGCTGGATAATTCTTTGTTGTTGGAGAGGAGGAACTGTTCTATGCACTGTAGGATGGTTAGAAGCATCCCTGGCCTCTATCCACCAGATGCCCATAGCATCTTCCCACTAGATGCCCCCTCCAGCTGTCTCTAGATATTATCGGATGTGAAAAACCGCTTGTCTAGACACACACACACACACACACACACACACACACACACACACACCATAAATAATTATATTATTTATTTTATACATATTCTATATGGGAAAATTGGGGCTGACATATCTCATGTTACAATATGGATAGGCTTTCTCACTAAGTTAAAACTTGCTTATTGGATTTTTAAAAAGGGCTATAGCTGGTGCTTAAGAAAAAAACCACTTGTAAACATTTAATTTAGTGAGGATGTACTATTTCTTTTTACACTGTAGTTTGAATTCATGTACTTTATACTCTTTTGCAGTCAAACATAACTCAGATTTCTACATACTTTAACATTTTTTAAAACGTTTACTTATTTTTGAGAGAGAGACAGAGCACAAGTGGGGGAGGGGTAGAGAGAGAAGGAGACACAGAATCTGAAGCAGGTTCCAGGCTCTGAGCTGTCAGCACAGAGCCCAACGCAGGGCTCAAACCCATGAACCACGGGATCATGACCTGAGCTGAAGTCGGACACTTAACCGACTGAGCCACCCAGGTGCCCCAGATTTCTACATACTTTAAAACCATACATGGAGAACAAACAGAGGGTTACTGGAGGGGTTGTGGGAGGGGGATGGGCTAAATGGGTAAGGGGCATTAAGGAATCTACCCCTGAAATCATTGTTGCACTATAAGCTAACTAACTTGGATATAAATTAAACAAATTAAAAAAAACCATACACAGTAGTTCTTATTTGAATTGTGTCTTCTGTAACAGATTTCAATAAATTTGGGATATATATATATTATATACACACATATGGTGTATATATATATACATATATATAAGAATATATACATATATTATACTTATGTAATAGCTGAATAGTATTCTCTTATATGGTTGTACTACAAATTATTTACCCAATCTCACTTTGATAGGTATTTGTTTCTTTTTTTGAATTATTCTGCTGCTATAAGCAATTCTGCAATGAGTATACACATTTCTACGGGGTAAATTCTTAGATGCGGAATTTCTGGTTCAAGGGCATGTACATTTAAAATTGCAATAGACATTAACCTTTCAAATTGCCTTTCAAAGAGATTGTACCAATTTTTTCACTCTCACTAACAATGTACAGGAGTACCTGTTTCTATACACCTTTGCCAACTCAGTGTGTTAACAAACCTTTTCATAGTTTTAACTCCAAAAGGTGAAAAAAATGGAGCCTTTCTGTAACCTCAGTTTTGCCACTATGTTCAGTTCTAGAGCAAGTACCCTGATGAGAAGTTGCTCAAAGATGCACCTTTTTGAAGATGCAAAGTCCAGGGTGCAGAATTCTAGTCAAGAATTTTGATGAAGATGTTTGTCTTTTATTTGGCAGGCTGAATCCAAATTATCCAAACTGTTGAAAATTGTAAACGCTTCTCAAGGAGAGGACCGGGCCCCTTGAAACAGTGTGCTTAATTCACGCTGAAGCATGATTTCTGGAAAGACTTTTTGCATTAGTATATGTTAAATAATTTGTTACCATTTTCTGCTGTATTCACTGTCTTGGTGCTGAGAGGTGCTGTCTGCTTTAATCTCTATGCTGAATTACAGAGATACATGATCAAATAAAGTCAAGACAAGAATCAAGCCTCATAAAAATCTTGCCTACAGCATGTACCAAAAAAAGCCAGTCGTGCCAAGGCTATGCAGGCCAAGTGAAGCCAGGGGTTGTGCAATTACCGAGCAGAGGTTGAGATTTCTGACAAAAACAGGGACCTCATTGAAAATGTAAGCATAAAAATGAAGCCTCATTACAAAAAAAAAAAAAAGGTCATTTTGATACTTCTCTAATGTGAACATTGAAAACCATGGCTTCTGACCTGCAGTATTTCCTTCCTCTGTAAAGCCCAGGATAAAATAGATTTTCCATTCTCAGATTTTCTGGGTTGGTCACTTTGGCTCCAACTTAAACCAAGTTTTCAAACAGTTGCATCAGACCAGAATGTTCCACACTTTGCTGTTGCCTGACTGAGGACAAAGATCCATTCTTTTACTCAGGGAACATTTATCCAAGCCTACTATGTGATAGTTAGGTTCTCAGCTAGACTCGGGCCAAGGCAATAATGCATAAGATGCCACGAGGTTGGCCAGCCTTCATGTTAAAGAAGATCATCAGAGAGGACAGGTTGGGAGCCAGGGGTGTGGAAAAGCTTTGCTAGTGTGCGTGCAGGCCCGTAGAATCACCAGCAGGAGATCTTGGGGTTCATCAGAGTCCAGTGAGGGCTCAATTAACCCAGCAGTGCAAACGGCTCTGGCTGCCCCAGTGCAGGGGCACGTGGGGGTTGCCCTCGGGAGCAGCCTGAACTAGGAAGAGCTGTGAGAGAAAGGTTTTGTACTAAGAGGAGGATGAGATGCTCCCTGGTTCTTACAGAAGAATGTGATTTGCACGTTTGAATTATTGTGTGGACTGGAAGGTATATGAAACCTATTAGGTTCAGGACCAGGTTGGGTGTGGCTGGCCTGGCTGATCGGGGAGCTAGCAGGGTAGTGGGTATGCATGTGTGGTGAGAACAGGGAGCTCATGGTTGGGACTCGGGGAGGCTCAAAGATGTCAAGGCAGCGCTCCGAACCTCAGGCCTTAAGGGATAGCCTGTTAGGTTTCTTATTGACAATTTCCCTTTTGTGTCTATTTGCCATAGGGAACCCAGGGATAGCTCTGAGGGGAGGGACCAAATTTCTGCAACTGACAGTCTAACTACAGGCATACAATCAACACCTGCTGCCCAGCTGTTGTGATGTCTATTTTCTTTCTGTCTGTCTGGCATGCAGGCCCCCTTCGTCCATAATAGTATTCCAATTGAGGGGAACTACAACCCCTCACTCTCAGTCCATTTGGTCCTGAACTTTTGATGAGTTTCAACCGTCTCCCAGGACTCCTGGGAGGGGCTGTTGACCTAAAAGTGACCAATCAGAGCATTCTATCACCCTGGACACGGTGATTGGTTCAGAACCAGACATGTGACCCAGGCCAGGCTCGCCTTTGGGATTTTGCTAATAAAATTTAAAGAAAACTCTTTCTCAGTGGAAATTGTCTCAGTCCTGTCTGGCTGCCAGGGCAAAATATCATTGACTGGGTTTCTTGTTAACAATAAAATTTATTTCTTGGGGCACCTGCGTGGCTCAGTCGGTTAAGCCTCCCCCTTCAGCTCAGGTCAGGATCTCACACTCAGTGAGTTTGAGCCCTGCATGGGGCTCTATGCTGACAGCTCAGAGCCTGGAGCCTGCTTCAGATTCTGTGTCTCCCCCTCTTTCTGCCTCTCCCCTGCTCATGCTCTGTCTTTCTGTCTCAAAAATAAATGAAAACATTAAAAAAAATTTTTTTAAACAATAAAATTTATTTCTCACAGTTTGGAAGACTGGAAAGTCCAAGATTAATGTGAGGTCGGATCCAGTGTCTGGTGAGAGCCCATTTCCTGGTTCATAGACTGCTTTCTTTTTCTTGTATCCTCACATGACTGGAGAAGCAAGGGAGTCATCTTTCATAAGGGCACTAATCTCATTCATGAGGGCCCCACCCTCATTGCTTTACCACTTCCGGAAGGCCTTACCTCCCGATACCATCACACTGGAGATTAGGTTTCAACACATGAATTTGGGGGCACAGAACAAGGAGAGAGACAGAGAGGGAGAGAGATAATACATAATTTTTAGCTTCCCAATCCAGCAATGCTGGAATTGGAAATATCCCTGAATCTCTCAGTCAAACAAGCCAACAAATTCTCCCTCTTTTAATATTTTGGCTTCAGTTGATTTGACTTGTGCTGCTGTCACTTACAGCTAAAACCTGCTGGTTCTTTGAACAGGAATGGAACAATGTGTGCTAACATGCTGGTGATTTAATTTATTGCATTTCTATTATTATTTTACCTAAGTAACACAATGCACCAATGGCTTATAAACCACCCTGGGCCCCCAACCTTGCTCCAGACATAACTTCCCTCTTTCTGTTCTTCAAACAAAATGAGCTCAGTCTCATCTTGGGGACTTTATTCTTCTTTCTGCCTGAGACACTCTTCCCCAGGTCTTCACTCCTTCAGCTCCTTTGTCACCCAGCTTAAGTGTCACTGCCTCAGAGAAGCTTTCCCTGAAACCCTAGTTAAGGTCTCCACTCTGTTACTCTATTTCATGGTCTTGCGTTATTTTCTTCATAGTCTGTTTTTCTTCATAGTTATTTTCTTCATCATCATCTGACATTTTCCTGTTTATACATTTTTTGTCTGTCTACATGACAAGAAACTTCATGAGAACATGGATCTTCCTTGTAATCCCAGTACTTAGAACAGTGCCTGGCACACAGTAAGAGCTCAGGAAGTGTTGGTGGAATGCATCAATGAACAACCACATGTGTGCCTACTGTTTATGTAGGTACATTTGGTGCTTATGTAGATTACTGAATCTTCAAAATAACCTTCAGTAAGGATTGTTATCATCTTACATGTACAGAAATCAAGGTTTGGAGAGACTGAGAAACTTGCCCAAAGTTACACACTTGGGAAATGGCAGAGGTGTGATTTAAACAGAGGACATTTGACTCTAAAATGTGTGGCCTTGGGGCACCTGGGTGGCTCAGTAGGTTGAGCATCCGACTTCGGCTCAGGTCGTGATCTCATGGTTCATGAGTTCGAGTCCTGCATCGGGCTCTGTACTGACAGCTCAGAGCCTGGAGCCTGCTTCTGATTCTGTGTCTCCCTCTCTCTCTGCCCCACCCCTACTTGCACTCTGTCTCTCAAAAATGAATAAACATTAAAAAAAAAAAACTTAAAATAAATAAATAAAATGTGTGGTCCTACCTTTTCAGTGACTCCCAGATTTGTCTCAGTGTTCTCAAATTCTAAAGATAAAATTCTTTGCTAGATTTGAAGTTGCAATTTGGGAATGATTTGTATGATGTGGCCACCACAGAGAGAACTGACTTTTCTCTCTATGAGCTTTTGAGGGACATATAGGCCTAGAACAGGTCTAAATGGACTTCCTAAGAAATACGGTAGAGCCTGATAATGCCTGGGATGCGCATTGAAAGAAATTATTGAGGGGGAACTAGGATGCTTCCCACCTTTAGAAGAAATATCTATGACAAAAATACACAAGCCAAGAGGACAATAGAGATCATGATGTCATATGCATGGGGTAGATGTGAATGGGATACTGGAGAGGGGGAAGATAGTGAACGCACCTCCTCTTTGGATGGAGTATAGAAAGTGAACAGGATAACCTCAAGGTTTGGAATTCCTATAATTGACATGTGAATGTATTGTTGGTTGTGGAGAGAATCACAGAGTCTGAATAAACTGTGCCAAAGAAAAAAAAATACAATATAACAAAATGACAACATATGATAGAAACCGGAAGACTTATTTGAAGTTCAATTGCATAAAACATCCAGCTGTCAAAGATTGGATTTCTTACATTTTAAAGTTTATTTAATCTTTATGTAGACTTTGACATTTAGAATACAAATTGAGCAAAAGAAAGTTCTTTTATCCCCTTCTTTGAGAACCTGAATTCATCCTTTTCATCATCAGGCATTCAAGAATAAAAGCCCCCACGATATTCAAATAAGAAAAGTGACAACAACATTTTTAAGGCCTGGAGAAGATGTAATAGGCAATGTTAGAAGTTAAATGTGTGTGTGTGTGTGTGTGTGTGTGTGTGTGTGTGTGTGTGTGTGTTTTACCTTTTGATATTTAGGAATAGCCACATGGCCACATGGCAGCCATGGACCCTATTGTTTTGTGTAGTAACCAGAAGCACTTTATTTTCTGGGTTTTTTCCTCAATTCAGAACAATGATCATCTGAAAACATACATACTTATAAACATGTTACCAATAATTTTAACAGTGTCCAATTTGAAGAGTTGAATCTACTATTGTAAGATACTGCAACCATGTTTTCTGCTAGTTATATGAATTCCATATGATGGCTACTATTGAAGAGCTGAGTAAATTACAGGATATTAAAATATTTTATCACTTAAAAAATTTTTTTATCTTAAAATATTTTTAGACTTGCCCAAAGTCTAAAAATATTTAGACTTTGCCAAAGTCTAATATTTAGACTTGCCAAAAGTTGCAAACATCATATGGATAATTCACCCAGCTTCCTCTAGGGTTATCTTATGGAAGGATAGTGCAATGATCAAAACCAGGAAATTAACATTGATGTAACATTATCAACTAAGCTACAGGCCTTATTTAAATTTTGCCAATTTTCTCACTAAGGTCTCTTTTTTGCACCAGGATCCGATCCTGAATCCCATTTTGCATTTAGCTGTTGGATATTTTGTAGGATTCCCCTTGATTTGTCTTTGTCCGATATTCTTTCATGATTAGACTCAGGTTATAGCTTTTTGGCAGGAACACCAAAAAAGGGATGTGCCCCTTCCCATTGCATCATATCATGGGGTACATGAAGTCCAAATGCTTTGTTACGGTAATGCTGGCCTCGTTCCCTCGGTTAAGGTGGTGTCTGCTGTGTTCCTCTATTGCAAAATTCCTATTATTCTGTTGTAATTAATAAATATCTTGTAGGGAACTACTTTGAGGCTATGCAAATGTCCTGTTTCTCATCATTCTTTTACCCATGAATTTTTTGCATCCATTGATAGTTCTTGCCTGCAATAAATAATTAACTGTGGTGTTTGCCTAAAGGGGGTTTATGTATTGCTCTCATTCCTTCTGCATTTTTTTCGTGGGAATTCTCCTGTAAGCAAGATATGTGCTTTCTCCCCTATTCAATTTTTTTTAACCAATTATTTATTTATATCAGTACGGGCTCATGGATATTTATTTTATTCTATAGGTTATAATCCAATGCTAGTGTTATTTGCTACTCAAATCATTCCAGGTTTTGCCATCGGTAGCTCTTTCAGGTGAGCTCCTGTGTCCCTTTGACATGTCCTCATCATTTTTTGAGCAGTTCTTTGCTGTCTGGCACCATAGATTTATCTAGTTTGTTTTCCTTTCCCAGTCCTGGAGTCAACCATCTCTCCAAGGAGCCCTGGTTACTTTTACTGCAATGGCATTTACATCTGGGTGATTATCATGAAACTTGTAATAGAAAAAGGATGCACATGATTTATCTCTCTTTGCATGCATACATCAATGATTTTAACTCTAAAAAGCCTGTAATGTACAGTACAAACTGGCTTATATTTGTGTTTTTAGGTTTAATTTAAAATGTGGAGATTTGATTTTCTGAAATATTTACAAGTCACTATGTCCTATGTCAGAGTTACAAGTAAAATATACAAGTAAAGTAAGTAACTTTACAAGTAAGATGTAGTTTTTATATGTGATATTTCTAAAAAAAGACAGGGAGTTATATATGGAGAATTCACTAATTTGGGGTAACACATTTAAAACATTCCATTTTTTACATCTTCTTTTAATGTTTATTTTTATTTTTGAGAGAGAGAGCATGAGCAGAGGAGGGGCGGGGGGGGGGGGGTCTGAAGTGGGCTCTGCGCTGACAGCAACAAGCCCAATGAGGGGCTCAAACTCACCAACCATGAGATCATTATCTGAGCTGAAGTTGGACGCTCAACTGACTGAGCCACCCAAGTGCCCCTACATCTACATCTTTTTTTTTTTTCCAACGTTTTTTTATTTATTTTTGGGACAGAGAGAGACAGAGCATGAACGGGGGAGGGGCAGAGAGAGAGGGAGACACGGAATCGGAAACAGGCTCCAGGCTCTGAGCCATCAGCCCAGAGCCCGACGCGGGGCTCGAACTCCCGGACCGCGAGATCGTGACCTGAGCTGAAGTCGGACGCTCAACCGACTGCGCCACCCAGGCGCCCCCATCTACATCTTTTTTTAATTGAAGTATAGTTGACACAGAATATTACATTCATTTCAGATACACAACGTAGTGATTCAAGAAGTCTATACATTATAGTATGCTCACAAGTGTAACTACCATCTGTCACTATGCAACGCTATTACGATACCATTGATTGTATTCCCTATGCTGTACCTTTCATCCCCAGGACTTACTCATTCCGTAACTAGAAGCCTGTATCTCCCGCTCCTCTTCCACCATTTTGCCCATCCCCCCCCACCTTCCTCCCCTCTGGCAACCATCAGTTTGTTCTCTGTGTTCTCTGGTCTGTTTCTGCTTTTTGTTTGTATGTTTGTTTAGTCATTTGTTTTGTTTTTTAGATTCCATGTAAAAGTGTAATCATATGATATTTGCCTTTCTCTGATTTCACTTGGCATAATACCCTCTAGGTCCTTCCCTGTTTTTGCAAATGGCAAGATCCCATTCTTTTCTTATTTCTTTGTGTGTGTGTGTGTGTGTGTGTGTGTGTATACACATTAAAACATTATATATACACATATAAACATTTTCTTTATCCATTCATCTAGTGATGGACATTTGGGTTGCTTCCATATATTGGTTGTTATAAATAATGCTGCAAAAAACACAGGGATACATATATTTTTTCAAATTAGTGTTTTCATGTTCTCTGGGTAAATACCCAGTAGCAGAATTGTTGGATAATACGGTATTTCTATTTTTAATTTTTTGAGGAACCTCCATACTGTTTTCCACAGTGGCTCCACCAATTTGCATTCCCACCAGCACTGCACAAGTGTTCCTTTTCCTCCACATCCTCGCCAACGTTTGTTATTTCTTGTCTTTTTGGTTCTAGCCATTCTGACAGGTGTAAGGCAATATCTCTTTGTGGTTTTGATTTGCATTTCCCTGATGATGAGTGATGTTGAACATCATTTCATGTGTCTTTGCATCTTAAAACCTTCCACTTTTGAGGCACCTGGGTGGCTCAGTCGGTTGAGCGTCTGACTTTGGCTCAGGTCATGATCTCACAGTCTGTGAGTTCGAGGCCCGTGTCAGGCTCTGTGCTGACAGCTTGGAGCCTGGAGCCTGCTTTGGATTCTGTGTCTCCCTCTCTCTCTGCCCCTCCCCTGCTCATGCTCCGTCTCTCTGTCTCAAAAATAAATTAAAACATTTTAAAAAATGTTTAAAAACCTTCTACTTTTAATTTACACGCATGCAAAACTGAGACTTCATGAAACATTTTTATTGAGCCCCTTTGCCTGGTTCACAACATATTTAATAAATATTAACTTTGTGTAAGTGTCAGGGACACAAGATTAAATATGGCCCCTATCTTTAAGAAACTTACAAATTAAAACCCCTTTGAGGTTCCCCTCCTTGAGATAAACTTACCTTTTTCTACTAATCCATTCTTTTTACTGTCCATCCCTCTCATCATTCTTCTGCTCCATAAGCTATTTCTCTTTTTCTCCATCCCATATATTTCAACTTCAAAATTCTGCTTACATTTCTCCTCCTCCAGAAAGCCTTCCTGGCACTGTCCAGTGTCATCTACTTGTGTCTTTCTCTAACCCCACAAGGCTAAGGACATTTTTGTCCCACGGGTACTTCAATTTCAACATGAACAGAATGGAACTCATCACATTCTCCTTGTCCAGCCCCTTCAATCTCATCTTCCTCCACTAGTGCTCCCCACTTCAGTGATGCTGCTGTTATCCACTCAGGAGCCCAAACCAGAAACCTGGGGGTAAACTGAGGCTCCTCTCCCTTCCCTAACCCCAGATTCAATGACAGAAAGCAGGTCAATTCTACCTTCCAGCTGGCTCTTTGTTTTGCTTCTGTCTTCTTGCTGTCAGGCAACTTTTTTTCATTTAGGCTTTCTGTCTTCCTTAACTCACTTACCATCTGTCTTAAGTGGGTCTCCTGAAAAGCAGATCCCCAAAAAAGGATTTGGGTGTGGGTAGCTTATTTGGAAGGTGATCCTGGCAAGGGTTCTGAGGGAGTGGTGATGTGACACAGGGGAAATGAGGAGAGACAATAAAAAGTGGCTAATGAGTGGGTCACCACAGAGGACAACTGGAGCCCAACCCACTGTGACCCCCCCCACCCCTACCCTTGAGAGACTTTGGGGAACATGCTTCAGAACTGTCTTCTTGAGACATGAGGAAGCTGGGGCCAAAGTGACCCAGAGACACAGGAAGCCATCAGCATGTATGGGGCAGTTGGTGGAGACCTCTGGGGATGGGAAGTGTGTGTGGGGGTGCTCAGGTAGCAGCGGCTGTGCCTCCTAACTGGCCATACTGCTTCTGGTCTTGCTCTCTCTCACCTACTCCCAACCATTGCCCTAAGTGATCCTTCTAAAATGCCAAATAGATCAAACTATTCCGCCATTTCAAATTTGTATTTCCCATTGCTCTCAGAAGGAAATCCAAATGGGGGCACCTGGGTGGCTCAGTTGGTTAAGCGTCTGACTCTGGATTTTGGCTCAGGTCATGATTTCACAGTTCATTAGATCGAGCCCCATGTAGGGCTCTGTGCTGACAGTGTGGAGTCTGCTTGGGATTCTCTCTCTCTCGTTTTCTCTGGCCCTCCACCATGCTCTCTGTTTCTCTCAAAATAAATAATTTAAAAATTATATATATATATATATATATATATATATATATATATGAAATCTAAATGGCCTAGCCTGATATGTTAAGGCTCTGTACTGTCTCACCCTTCCAGTCTTATCTCCTACCACTCCCCAGCACTTAATCCAGACTCCAGGCTTCAGGCACATTACACTAGCTGTGGTTTCTCTCTTGAGCCACACTCAAGGGTCCCTGCACAAAGCAGTCTTTGTGCCTAAAGGCTGCTCATAAATATTTAAGGAGCAATTCCTTCATTGCCTATTATGCACCAGGCACTGTGCTAGACATTTTGGATCAACAAAGAATGAATCACAGTTCTGGCCTTCAAGGAGCTCACTCTCCAAAGGGGAGGAGACAGACTTCTACATAAAGAAATACTTATGCTTCAACTAGGTGCTAGAAAATGATGCCTAAGTGGAGACTTGATGGAGATAAAGGGGGTTTACCGTGCACACAGAAAGAAACAGCTTGGTGTATGCAGAGGAACTTCTTAGATTTCTGAATGGGGCTGGTGAGTGGTCTGGCAGGAAGAGGTGAGGCCAAGGCTGCCAGGTGGTCAGGGATCCCTGCCTCCAAGGGAGCCTGGCCTTTGTTCTTCAGATCAAGACACAACGAGAGGGCCTCATTGTCATCTTTCTGGACACTTTGGAGATTCACTATGAGACTGCCTCCTCTAAGGAGCCATCTTCTGTGCTTTCCTAGTGCCCTCAGAACCCCCTCTTGGTGGTTAGCAGGCTGAGTTTTAAGGTGTATGTCTCCCAGGGCCCGCCAGCCCCGTTGAAGGAAGTGTTGCTCTTCCTCACCTCCCTATCACAGTGCCTACTACAATGCTGCTAAGTCGTTTCAGTTCAGACATTCCTGGCCTCCAGAGTGCTTTAAGCAGGCCAGAAAGAGCTGGAGGACTCAAAGATGCTGCTCGTCATAAGCTCCCTCCAAGCCAATGACACATGTAAGTGTTCCACACATGGTCTATGCCAAGCTGAGTGCTGGAAGTTGCTGGAGACACTGAACTTCAGATATGTACTTTTGAGACCAGAACAGAGCTGTGATGATTTCCTAAAACTGATTATTTTAATTACAAATAGTGATTATGTTTTGCGACTGTATTTTACTATAGCTGTGCTCTAGAATTTTTAAACTTACTCTTATTTCTCTCCATTTTCTTCCTCTGCTTTCCTTTCTTTTTATCATACCCTGAAATTCTCAGACAAGGGCTTTGACAAGCAGGAGGTGGGGAGAGAGGCACTCTCTTAGGTGATGTAAACTTTTTTTTTTTTTTTTTTTTTCATTTCTACTTTGGCTGGAGCCATGACCAAGCTCTCTGGTTCTCTGGAGTGACCCACAGCATTTGAATGGGAAGGCAGGCAGTCTGAGCTAGTCTTCTGTGCCCTGGGATGGTCATGAGGTGGAGTAATGGAAGTCTGTTCTACATGGCCCCTTTTTTTCCAGGGTGAAGGGCAGGTGGGAATGACGGAGCTACTGATCACTGTCCCCTCCACCTCAGAGCCTTGGCTTTGAAGTAAAAGTATCAAACTCTTCTATGTTCGTGGAGCAAAGAAGTCAAATGCAGCTGCCTTTGCAGCTTCTGGCAGGTTAAAAAACATGCATTTGCACATGACTTGCTGATTTACACCAAATTTTAATGTGTTTCCAAAACTTCCCTATAGTCCTTGACTTACACCAAATTTTAATGTGTTTCCAAAACTTCCCTATAGTCCTTGCTGCTGGCTCTTCTGGAAAGTGATACTGTGGGGCTCTGAGCAGAACTCTGGATTTATTTTCCAGCGTCTGGTGTTTATGTGCCGCTTTTGTGTTGGGTTCTCCCCAGTACGTTGCCCTGTCCTTGAGAGAGGAAGCCTGCGAGCCTCCAGCTTCCTCTGTAACTTCCCAGTTCCTTTGCGCGTCCTCTGCGCATCTGCTTAGCCACCCCAGTCACTTTGTTTCAAAGTGCTGCGGTACTGAGTTTCTCTTTCAAATGAAAATAACCATTTGGCTCTGTGTTTATTGCATAGGCACCTCTGGGTGCAGAAATAGGCAGTGTGGCTGTAGAAACTCTCCAAAGGTTAGCAGGCTTCAAGATGCAGGGACCAACAATGGCTCGACAAAACCAATAACCCCACAAAACAGAAGGGCAGTCCCAAGCATATCTCCTTTGCACCTCTTTCAGAAAAGACAGTATGCAGAGTGGTTGGGAGTTCAAGTCCTCGGTGCCCTCTTAAGCTGTGACCTCAAAGGGTCACTTTAGCGCTCAGCTTCCCTTTCCTCTTCTGTAAAACGGGAATAGAAACTGAGTCTACTTCTTGGGGATGTTGTGAGGGATATATGAGCTATCAGATGCAAAACGTTCCGCGCAGTTTGGCGCTCAAGCAGTAGGCTACCGCTGCCTATTAGTAATTGGCTATTACTAGGAGGTTGTGTCTCTCCCGGGACCGGGGGCGCTTGCCTCGCCAGCCTGAAAGGGGTCGCCCACTCCAGGCCCCTTCAAGTACTACTCCCTCGGGGCCTGGGCCCAGATCCCAGCCGCCACGGCGCGCCAGGGACCGAAGTCCCATTGTGCTTGCTCAGTGAGGGTGACAGGGGCGGCCGCCCAGACGCGAGCACAGGTGCGGCCCTGACCACAATGAGGGCGTGGGCGCGTGCGTGGCGAGCAGAGGTCTGCAGGGGGCCAGTGTGGCCGACCGCGGGGCGGGGTCGCGGGGGGGGTGGGTAGGGAACGGGTGCTGGCGCGGCCCCAGGAGCTCGGCAGGAGGCGTCTGGGCCGTCCCGGAGGACCCTGCCTGGCACCGGACTCCGGGCGTCTGCCGAACTCGCGCCCCGGAGACCCGGCCCCGCCCCCAGAGCCCCGCCCCTCGGTGCCCCCGGTTGGCTGGAGCCGGCGGCCACGCGCGGCGATTTGCCACGCGCCGCGTCATTGAAGCCGCTCCTGGTCCCGGCCCCCGCGGGCTGGTCAAGGAGGCAGCGGCGGGGGGAGGCTGGGGCTGTAGGGCGCGACGCCGCCGGGCCGCCCCGCCCTGGGAGGCGCCTAGGCCCTCATCAAGTGACCAGTATCCCTTCCAGGAGAACACGGTTCTTCACAGGGAAGCGAGCTCCAGCCTGTAGCCCCGGCGCCAAACCGCCGTCATCTCCTTCCTGTGCCGGGTGATCCGTCTCCTCACCCACCCGGAAAAACATAGTCCGCCCCCAGCGTCCTTGTGGAGTAGCGCTTGCTTCCACTGACTCTCTTTGCCCGTACCCTCGTCTTTCCCATTCCGAGTACTCTAGGACCCACCGAGAGGATAAGTCAGCGCTGAAGAGAAACCTCAAGGGAACAGAGAGAGACAGGGAGCCGAGGGGAAGGGAGGGAAAGGCGAAGCTGGCGGAGGGACACCGAGGACCGCGGCCGTAGTGCGCACGCGCGGCGGCAGGAACGAGTTCCGGTCTGGCCGGGGCCTGTCTCCTAAAAATAGCCCCGGTGTGGGGATCCGTGCGCGGATGTCCCGGCGAGTCCCGGGCTGAAGGAGGCGGCTCCGGGCGGCGCGGAGCGCTGGTGGCTGGCCCGGGCTGCAGCGTGTGCGCGCCCGTCAGCTGCGCCGGAGACACGGTGAGGGCCGCGGCGGCGGGGCTCCGTCCACCGGGCCGACGGTGCCGGAGGGGGCGGCGTCTCGGCGAGGGGGCCGGGTAGGGGCCGGGGGGCGCTGGGACGAGCGACGGCCCCACACCCAAAGTGCCTCCGGCGCAGCTGACGGGCGCGCCCACGCT